>NC_044976.1:114169031-114486163 GCF_008728515.1 Papio anubis | reverse complement strand
CACACATTTCTCAATCTCAACTGATAATTTTGTTGCTGATTTCACTGAGCACAAAGAAAAACAATCAGAAGAAAACATGCTCCCACCATCACATCTGCCAAGTACTTGTACTCTGACTTCCTTTCTGCTACTTTTTTTTTTTTTTTTTGAGACAGTCTCACCCTGTCACCCAGGCTGGAGTGCAGTGGCAAGAACACAGCTCACTGCAGCCTTGACCTTCCAGGCTCAAGGAATCCTTCCACCTCTACCTCTCAAGTAGCTAGGACTACTGGCTCACCACCATACCCAGCTAATTTTTTTGTATGTGTAGAGAGGAGGTTTCACCATGTCGCCCAGACTGGTCTTGAGCTCCTGAACTGAAGTTATCTGCCTGCCTAGGCCTCCCAGAGAGCTGGGATTACAGGTGTGAGCCACCACGCTGTCCTTTCTGCTACTATGAATGAACTGCCATGCTCCTATTCAAGGCCAATTCTTCTCTCTGTCTTTGGACCTTATCTCTGCTTACCTATCCAAGGACATGCCTCCAACAAACTCTTCTGCTCCACAAGCCATTTCCATCAGCAAACATGCTCTGATATTTTCCATCCTAAAACAAAATAAATGAAAACCCCAAAATTTCCCTTGACCCCAAACCCTGGTTAACTCTCATCTCAATTCGCTGTTTTACAACGAAATACTTGAGATCTGTATATACGCACTCTCTTCACCTCCTTTCCTTTCATTGTCTCTGGAGTCCAGTCCAGTCACACTTTTATTCCGTTTTTCTTTAGTGATAACTTCCTGGTTTCTAAATCCAGTAAAGTCTCAGTTCTCATCTTACTCTACTGTTAGCAGCATCCGACCCAGCTTGTCACTTCTCTGTTGGTCTCTAGGTTCTCCTCCCTCCTCCATGGCTGCTCCATCTCTATCTTCTTCAATGAGTTTTCTTCATGTCATTGACACCTATTCTCTGTTGAGGTAGTTTCATCCAGTGTGCTGACTTGAAATGCCACCTGCATGCTGTGACTCCAAAATTGATATCTCCAGCCTGTCCACTGAATTTCAGACACATGTATCCTATAGTACTAACTGCCATCTTCAGGTATATAATCGGCATGCCAGCCTTGACATCTTCGAAACTGATTTCTTGATTCTTTCCTAGCCACAGAGCACACATACATGCCAAGTTCCTCTTCCTACTCTCAGCAAATAGAGACTCCATTCTAGTTCCTCAGGCCAAAAAGCTTAGAGTCATCCTTGACTGTCCTCTTCTTTCTCACTTACCACACCAAAGACATCAGCAAAACCTATTCGGTCTACTTTCAAAATGTATCCAGAATCTGACCCCTTCTCACAGCTTCTTCCACCACTGCCTCTGGTCCAAACCAACTTCATTTCCTGCCTCCAATATTACAAAATCATCTTACCTAGTCTCCCTGCTTCTTCCCTTGACCCCCATTACCTATTTTCAACACAGCCAGCCAGCCAGAGTCCATTAAAATGTAGATCAGATTATGTCACTCGGCAGCTCAAAATCTCACTCAGAGCAAAGCCAAAATCCTTACAAAGGCCTGCAAGGGATTTGCGGGGCTACCACTCTGACTTTATCCCCTCTGCCTCTCTCTCGCTTCTCTGTAGCCACGCTGAGCTCCTTGCAGTTCCCTGAACACATCAAGCACATACTTGCCTCTTCACTTGCTGGTACTCTGATGGGACTACCCCTCCTGCACATATCTTTGCATCTAGCTCCTTTGGGTTTCTGCTCAGATGTCTCCTTATCAGAAAGACCTTACCTGGCATTCCTAGATGAAATAGGAAGAACCCCCTACCCTCACTTCCGCCTCAACCCTTTCTCTTCCCCTTAGTCTACCTGGATTTTCTGGCAGCCCATATTATTATCTGATATATCAAATACTTATTTACTTATATCTCTTCCCCTCTAGAATGTATGTAGCATGTACATACAGGGAATGTATGAGGCAGGGAATTTGAGCCCATAGTAGGCATTTAATAAAATTTGCTGAATAATTAATGGAAAGAGAGTTTCCATACTAAACCAACAAATAGGCAACTAGGTTATTATACCTTGGGCTCTTACGAGTTAGATTAGTGATAGTCAGTCCCCACAGAGCCCCATCAACTCTGTTATTTCCAGACTAAGCTTCTGGATCTACAAAGCCAAGAAACAGACTCTGGACTATGTTATCTCCCTGTAGGTGCTGTCTTTCTGAGACCCCTGGCTAACAAGCAGCTTCCCTCAAAGCATCTCCATCCCCTCTCAGATTCTCTAAGTCCTGGGTCCTCAGTATTTAAACCATGGCAAATTCTTTTTGAAAGACATGTAATCCCTTCCTGATTAAGTTCCCAACTATTAATTTTTAATTTTTGAACATTGTTTTTCTCAAAGCTGGTCACACAGGTATTCACCCACCAAAAAACAAACAAAACACACACACACACACACACACCCCACTCAACTGGCATAGTTCACTCTCTGCTTCCTGCCACAAGCTAGCACCCTCAATTAAACAACAACCTGGTCAGCCAGAGTAGGATGATTTTGATGGTTGTTTCTAGTCACAGTATAACCACCTGTACCTTGACAAGAAAATTGATTATATCAGTAGACTTCACTCTTATTGGCATTGATGCAACTTTCTTTTTTCATGTAAGTCAAACCTTTTGTCATCCCCAGACAATGGTGTTCTTTTGTTAAAAATAGAGAAATACAGCATCCTGTGAAAATGGCAAGAATTTCCATGAGGAATTGTCTTGCTTGGAACCTTGCCTGCATGCTAGCTAATATATGCCTGCACTGCTAAGAGAACTGAAGTGACCTCTTCAGGTGATTTTTTTCTCTTCTGTGAAAGATTGCACTTCAGGTTTTGGAACAATCCAATAGATCATGAGATTGGCAAAAGGAGACAGGGGGAGCCAACTGGAAATGAGATAGTAGCAGCAGCCTGATCTCTCCTGCACTCCGTCCACCAAAGGGATTAAATTTAACTAATTGGCTAAGGAGCTAAGGCAAGGGTCTTGCACGTTGGAAACGATTAGAAAGACTTTTATGATATTACCATGGTGAACCATCAATGATATAACTGATGCAAGGTGTAGCTAGCTTGGAACAAGCCACATGAAAAGCAGGCAAATTCCAAGTCAGTAGATAAAGCTTAACTGAGTGAGTCATTAATTCTCCATATTGAAGAGAGGAGGAAAAATCCCCTTAGTCAAGACACTAAGAACCAATTGAGGGCATTTAGTTTTGAACAGGGCAGTGTGAAGGAGTGTATGTGTTACAGACCTCTCAGTGAGTGTCTCAGCTAAATCATTAGAGCTGCTGCTGTGCCTGGGGACCTCTGCTCATCTGGAGAATGTGGGGATACTATCAAGACTCAGGATGTGTCCAGAGAGAACTAAACACACTCAAGAGCAGTGCTTCTCAAACTGAACTGTGCCCTCAAATTGCCTGGGCAATCATTTTTAAAAGCAGATGCTCATGAAGTAGGTCTAAGGGGCAGCCTGGGATTCTGTGTGTCTAACAAGTTGATGTCAATGATGCTGGTCTGGGGACCTCCCTTTGAGTAACAGGGTTAGTACTATATGGTCTGCAACCTCATTTCTCTTTGCAATGATGGAATTGCCAAAGAGGTAGATTTAGATACGTAACTGATTAGGTCAGTAGTGCGAGCATTGGTTCTCAAAGTGTGGTCCAAGGACTAGCAGCACAGGCATCACCAGAGAACTTGTTAGAAATGTGAATTCTTGGGACCTTCCACAGAATTTCTAAACCAGAAACTGTGGGAGTGGGACCCAGTAATCTGTATTTTGATAAGCCCTATGAATGATTCTGATGTGCACTAGAGTTTTGAGACCAACTATTCCATCACATTAAAATCACCTGGAAGTTAGAAACAAACAAAAACAGGACATAGGTCCCACCTCAGAGACTCTAAAGGCATCCACGGAGATTGTTATGTGTAGTCAGCCTTGAGGACAGCTGGGCTACAGCAGAAAGTCAATCCCACTCATGAAGTTGATTTAACTCTAAAGCATCTCAGTAAATCACTGCAGGCTGGTTGTAGAATGTGGACAGGTATCTGAACAATGTGCACCCTGGGGCTCTGGGGCTGCAAGTCTGAGAGGACAAATAATACAGAACAAAGTCCTGGCTCCTCTTCCTGACATTGGGGCCCAGGTTTCTTGCTCTCTGCCGCCCTACACACATCCCAGGTTGCCACCACACATTTCCCTGGCTAGCCAGTCACTCTGCCTACCCTCGTGATGTGCTATGGCTGAAATGTCTCCCTGCTATAGTGTCATCAGTCAAAAGTTTCACCCATCCTTAAAGGCCAATATCAAACTCCAGGTCTTCCAGAAATCCCTTGCTAAACTCCCTAGCCATTAAACTTATCTGTCCATAGAATTCCATGGCATGTTACATGCAATTCATTAAGGTTATTTCTTGACTCTTCCCTTCTACTTGATTATAAACTCTTGGACACCAAGAACCACATTATACTCAACTTTGCATTTCTTGTTCTGGTGTAAGTGCTGGGCTGTGAACCTATGTAGGCACTTAGTAAGTATTTATTGAATCTGGGATCAGAACACTTGAGTTTGAGATCTGCCTTTGCAATTGGTGGCTTTGTGACCCGCGTTATTAGATCTCTCTAAGCCTCCAATTACCTTTTCTGTAAAATTAGAATGTGAACTGGATGATCTTCAAGGCCTCTTCCAGATCTCAGATTCTTCTATTCTCTCCAGCCCATTCTTATCCGTAGAAAAATAAGTCTAAACATAAACTTTATTGATACTGGGTGTTGTGGATTAGAGATGGTCACAAATTATTTGATCAGTGTCCCCTAGAGATGTGGGGTTTATTTCCCCTCCCCATGATTCTGGGCTACACTGGGACTTGCTTTGACCAATAATAACTGCAGAAGAAGTGACAATGTGCCAGCTGTGGGCACAGTAAATTGGTATGTGAGAGACTCTGTGGAGAGGCCTTGAGTCTACATGGAGAGAGGGACCCATGGACTCCAACCTTACAGCCATCCCAGCCAATGTGCCAGATGTGTGAGTCAAATAGTTTTGGGTCCTCCAGACCTGCCTCACCACTAGCTGAATACCACCAAGTGACCCCAATCTGTGTCACTCTGGAGCAGGAGAATCACCCAGCCCAGCCCTGCCCTAATTCCTGATCTAGAAAATCATGATACATAATAAAATCGTTGTGTTTGGACGGGCACAGTGGCTCACGCCTGTAATTTCAGCACTTTGGGAGGTCGAGGTGGGCAGATCATGAGGTCAAGAGATCAAGACCATCCTGGCCAACATGGCGAAACCCTGTCTCTACTAAGAATACAAAAATTAGCTGGGCATGGTGGCGCGTGCCTGTAATCCCAGCTACTTGGGGGGCTGAGACAGGAGAATCACTTGAACCCAGGAGGCGGAATTGCAGTGAGCTGGGATCGTACCGCTGCACTCCAGCCTGACAACAGAGCAAGACTCCATCTCAAAAATAAATAAATAAATAAATAAAATAAAATAAAATAAAGGTTGCTGTTTAAACCACTGAGTTTGAGGTTGTTTGCTATGTAGCAATAGCTAACCAGCACATGATGTTTATGGCATTATACTTGTCTGTGAAATTCTATGCAGTTTAGCATGCACATATTGATAGACATTGGAGAAAATACGCAAATACACACATACATAATATGGGCTTGTGGAGGTGCATGCCATTCTGTGCTATTCCCATTAACTTTGATTTCTCAAGTCAACTAAATGGCCCGTGGATACATTTCCACAGCAAAATGTACAACAACTAAAAACAAGAACCTCCTTGTGAACTGTACTGAGGTCTATGATGTGGCACCCAGTTCTGTGTTGGGACTTGTGGAGCAGATGTAGGAGAAGCTGGTGAATTGTGCTGAGAAGGTGGGGTCCTTACACAATGAGGGCTTTGTCTGCTCATGAACACAGTGTGGCCATTTCCTAAGGTAGAATTTTTAGTTTGGGAGAGATTTGCATTTTGAAAAAGAGGATTTTATTTCCTTCTCTCTGCAACTAATTTAAACCTCCCTCATCCCAAGGGAGATTTTTAGTGCAGTATAATAAGGACACGTTCAGAATCACAGCCTCTTTTTCTGAATGTGTTTCTTATGTAAATGCTGCATCAGAGAAATTTCCCTCTACTTTACACTTTAATTCTGCTTTTAAAACCTGCAAAATAGAAACAGAGAGAAAAAGACACCTTGAAAATACTTTGAGTTTCATCTATTTTCCATTTTTACCGCAGGCGCCCACATTTTATTTTTCATCCTTATTCTTCAAGTCAAGTATATTTTAAAATCGTCCTCTGTTGAAATGGAAAAGCAAAGAAAAATTATGATTCCTATACATTAAACCACCAAGTGACCCCAACCTGTTTCACTCTGGAGACAGGAGAATCATTTGAACCCAGGCGGCAGAGGTTGCAGTGAGCCAAATATACCAAGAAATGCAAGCACTTTATAATGATCTAATAATCTCCAGATGCCAGAGTGAAGCCAGATGATCCACAGGAGGGGAATCAAGGGACTTTTTAAGAGGTCCCATCTGAAGCCACTGTGGTCCCCGCCCCAACACCACAGTACTTCTGGAGGGAATGGGACAGGCCTGGTTCCATAGTTCCCTTACCTCCTGCCCTTAGGAAGAACTGTGTATTTAGTGTTTATGGCCCACCCACGGTACTCCAAACAACATCTAGCCTACAACACCTCACTATGGTGATTTGTTGACATGTCCATTTGCCCCCTTGGGAACATAAGCAGTGAGGGAGAGAAGAATTATATCTCATCTCCATGGCTGCAGACAGCCAAATACTACTTAAAGACTGAAAAATATGCTTGATCAGGCACGGTGGTTCACACCTGCAATCCTGGCAATTTGGGATGCCGAGGTTGGAGAAGTGCTTGAGACTGGGAGTTCCAGACCAGCCTGGGCAGCATAGCAAGACCCCAACGCCAGGAAAAAAAAAATTAGGTGGGCCTAGTGGCACATGCCTGTAGTCCCAGCTAATCACGAAGCTGAGGCAGGAGGATCGTTTGAGCCCAGGAGGTCAAGGATACCATGAGCTATCATTGTGCCACTGCATTCCAGCCTAGGAAGCAGAGCAAAATGCCATCTCTAAAAAGAAAATTTGAGAAGAAAAATTAAAAAAAAAAAAATGCTTACTGAATAACTGATTGAAAGAATGTGTTTGAATATCAATTTAGGCACTTACTAGCACTATTTCCTCGGGCAAGTTATTGAATCTCTAAGCAGGCCCTGGTTTCCTCCTCTGTGAAATAGGGAAAAGTTGCAACCAGCTCGTGGATAGTTCTGAGGAAAAAAGGGGGTAACATTTGTGAAGTGTGTGGGAGCATGTACCAGGCACACAGTAGGTTCTCAACTAAGGGCCCATCACACCTCCTCCCCAGACTCATCTGCTAACGCTTACAGAAGGAGTGGGCCTTGCTTATGGGTTTGGGGAGCACTTATAAGGTTTGCTGCACCCACAGTGCTGCTCCACTTTCCTGGCCCTCGCTTGAATCAATGTCCTTAAGAACTTTTTCTAACTGGAGGCTTAGATTCTACTTTAAAGGCAACTCTTTGTGGGGGTGGGAGGTCCTTTAAGCTGCTATCAGTCACTGAAACTTCGGTGTGAACTAGTTCCAGATCCTCCTCATAGAACATACTACAATGAAGAAGTGGAGCTAGAGAGAGCAAATGGGTGCCTGAGGCTGGGCTAGGGATGAGGTAGGGGAAAGAGGGTGCGGAGAAAACTGGGAAAGCCGGGCCTCCAAGAGAAGGAATCAAGAGGGGCGGTGTGCGATGAAGGGCTCCCTGGGAGACAGGAAAACACTGCCAAGTCAGATCCGGGTTCAAATGTGAGCCCTTCTTATTGCTGGCAGTGTGACTGTGAGCAAGTGACTTAACCTCTTGAAATTGTAGTCTTCTGATCCGTAAAACGGGGCTAATACTAGCTAATATACGGGGTGACTCTGGGGATTAAGTGAGGCAACATATATAAAGCGTTTGGTAGAAGGTTGGTGGAGTAGTGGAGTGGGGACGGTGCAGTGCCCCGCTGGCTCCGCTACTCAGCAGTAGGTTAAACAAGGTTTCATTTGTGGTCCATCTAAGCTGTGTTTATTGCTTCCTTTCTCTCACCTCAATTTCTCAGTCTATGCTCTTTTGCCTGGGGCCAGCTGTGGCCGCAGTGACAGCCACCTACATTAATTATGAGAGAATGCATCTTTTCTGAAATCGTCAAATACCAAACCAGAGACAGAGGCAAGAGTACAACAATAATATTTCATTCTAGCTGGGACAGTCGGCCTCAACCACAGCTCCAGGAAGGAAATAGTGAAACCAATTCCACCATTCAGTTGAAAGCGAGAGAATACTACTGCGTGGAAGGCAATTCAGCTGGCGGGCAGGGCCCTCGGGCTTGCGCGGCGGAGACCCGGACTGGCGCGACCGCGGAACCTCCGGGCGGCCGGCAGGAGGCGCTGCCGAGCCATCTCCGCACGCGCTTGGGGGCGAGTGGGAGCCCTTCCCCCACCCCGGGCGTTGTTAAAACCTGGCGGGGCGCGGCAGCTGCTCTCCTCGCCCCTTCCCGGTCCCCTGGCGGGGTGCTCCCGCCTCTGTTCTGCTCCTCTGCGTCTTCATTTCTTTTCCTCCCACCCCATTCCCGCAGACGGCTCGGCCCGCTGCTACTGCACCCCCTCTCCAGGTGCCCCAGCGAGGGGCAGTGGGCCCCGACCCACCGCAGCACAGCGGGCGACGGGTAGCGCGGCCTTTGTCGCCCCCTCCTCCTCCTCCCCCTTAGCTCCTCCTTTCCCTCCTCCTTCCCGCTTCATCTTGCCCCCTTTCTGCCCACCTTCTCTTCCTTCTTCTCTCCCCGCCCACTGCAGCCTCCTTTCTGAACACGTCCCAGGAGAAGGCTGGTGCTGTGCCAGGAGAAGGCTGGTGCTGCGGACAGCGATCCCAGCACCCCTCTGGCCTTTTGCTTTCCGGGGAGAAGGAGCAGGAAAGACATCTGAGTGGCGTGCCCTGACTGGCCCTGGCTCCCCCGCCTGCCTTGTGTGTCCTGGCTGGGAGACCCGGAGCCTACGCCCTTCAGCCACAGCCCTGAGCACCGCCCTGCGCCGCACCGGGCTATCCAGGCTGCCCCCACCCGCAGATAGACTCGGTGGTATCCAGACACCACCTCTGAGAGCAGCACGCTGGGGCAAACCCAGAATGTGACAGCAGACGCCTTTCCCTCTCCTGCCTGGCTGTAGTGCGGACACACTGCAGCAGGGCTCAGGCGTTCACCGGGCCCAGTGAGCTGCGGGGGTGGGGTGGACAGGAGCGCCCGGTGCACCCTGGGGTGAGACCGGGGCTCATACACGAAGGCTGTAAGGCAGGCCAGAGGCAGAGCGAGTCTTATCTGAGTTCACCTCGCACTCTGGAAGCCTTTGACATTTTCAACTCGGCGGGAATGGGCTTCGCTATAGGTCACATTGCTCTAGGAGAGGAAAGGAATCGTGATCTGAATTGTTGTAGAGAAAGTGTTTACTTAAAATCTTATTAAGGTTTATTTTTAGAGCCTAGGTCTTCTGGCCTTATCACAAGAGACCAATTCTAGAGGGGTCTCTCCGCTCTGCTGACCTTTAAGAAAAGACGTCAGAGATATTAAAGCAGGGAGAGGCAGGATGTCCTCACCTGCCTTGACAGGAAGGCAGCTCAGGGCTGGGTTCACCAGGCAGCCTGCATGTACTCTGTAATGCTAGGTCAGTGGGAATCCTTTCCTGGAATGGAAGGGCATTGTCCCTCCCTTCTTCCCCCACCCAGCAGACCCAGGGAAAAGGCTAGCTTGACAGTGGGATAGTCTCATGGTAGCAAACCATTGTTGAGTGCTTACAAGCCAGATATTGTTCCAAGTGCTTTACATAGAGTAACTCAGTTCTCACCATGACCCTGTGAGGTACATACTGTTACTATTCCCATTTTGCAGTTTGAAAAACCCAGCCACAGAAGGCTTAAGCAATTTGTCCAAGGTCATGGAACTTTCTGATCATTTTCCTCATCATAAGAAAGTCCCCACCTGGAGGCACCCTGCCTCAGCCCTACTGGCCAAAGAGCAGCGTTGAGGGCCAGTCACGCACTGGGGAGACCTGAGCAGGGGTTGCTGAGGATGGGGAGCCTGAGGCCTCAGTAGCAGTGCTGCTGCAGAGGGAGTGGCATTGCACCAGGCCTCTAAGAGCTGGTGCCAAGAGCTGCTTCTCCCTGCCAGGCTGCAGAAACATCTCCCAGATCTGCCTCTTTGAATGTGCCATTCCTCTCCTAAGAGCCCACCAGCAGCTTAGAATATTCTCCATTAAACCCCAAACATTCACAAGTTTTAATGGCCACTGTAGTTCCCAGTTCTCCCAGTTTTGCAGGGCAAAATGGAAGCTATGAGTGAAATCCCCAGAAACCTAGAGGAGAGGCTGTCGGCATGCCAGAGAGTGATGCTGCTTTCAACTGGGAACCAATCTAAGACAGAACGACTAGACAGGGAGGGCCCTCAACCACCAGCTGTGCCCGCCTAGGGTGGAGGCAGAGGCTTGGGTCAGAAGGAAATGGTGATGTGGGTTGCAGAAACTCATGGATCCAGGCCTGCCATAGCTCCAGGGACTTCTGGGCACTGCCCTTTCATTGGCTGAAAAACTGCCTCTGAACCGAATAGTTGCCAGCTCCCTTCTAATGTGGCCAGGGGGACGTCAGCAAGGCTTGGGGTGGTGCAAGAGAGGCGAACAGAAACCAATGGGAGGCAAGGGAAAGCAGACAGGAGCTGTACTCTGCAGGAACAAAGGCGGGCCGACAGTGCACCAAACTGCCGGTCTCTGCAAGGCAGGGCCCATGTTACATTGGAACATGCCAGGGATCCTGGGGCAGCAAAAGAGGAAAATGCTAAGGCAGCTGTAAGCCACAACTGGGTGAAGAACCACTAGGAGGGTGTATCCATATGCACACACACGGCTACACAGCTACATACCCCAGCCTATCCCCTTTCACACGAACTTTGACATGTCGTATGCTCCTATCAGTATATACCCGTATCTAGACATGAGTCCCCTCCCACACACACACGCTAGTGGACAAAAGTGAAGACACAACATGACGACACAGTGAGGTTCACCGTGGGGAGATGCACATTTGTCCATTTACACCCACACACAGGCTCATACCCAGAGATGCTCAGTGACAGACTCCAGGACGTGTGGACTGCGTGTTCCTAGGGAGGTCCCCATGGCCCATTGCTGGCCATGCCCAGAGAGCTGGCCTGCAACCAGGCTGTTCTGCAGCTGGTCACCCATAGCTTAGCTGTTCAAATCAAAGCTGGTTCTGGGAAGCTCTGAGAATCCCAGGAGTCACTCTGGAAGTGCTGGGCTTCCTGTAGGGATTTCAGACACCCAAACCATACCCAAACCATGGGATTATCCAAGAAGCTCTGGAAATGCCCCAAAGGGAGAGGATTCTTTGTCCCCTTTGCATGGCCTGAAGCTTCCACAGGGGCTCATCTCACACAGCGGGGTGGCTAGGCAGAGTCACAGTGCTCCTTGTCTCCAGAGTGTCCCCACCTCTGGATGCTAAGTCTCATGGTGTCCACAGTTTGTTCTGTCCCTAGAACCACATACAAAAAGCACCAAACCTGGAGGCTGAATAGCCAGGATTAGAAGCACAAATTAGGGAGCCAGACTGCCTGGGCTTAAATCTGTACCCTGCCACTTACTAGCTGTGTGACCCTGGGCAAATTACTTAACTGGGCCTCAGGGTCCTCAGTTGTAAAATGAAAACAATAATATACCTAACTCCTAGGACTAAGTAAGAATTAAATGAGGAAATTGCCCTCGGAGGAAGTGGGTGGACAGTGAGGGGCCTGACGCCCAGGGACTGGAGGCAGAGTAAGTGATGATGGACAGAGAAGTAGGGAACAGGAAAATGATCTGGAAATGACCACAGGCCTGTGTCTCTGTGCTGTCAACTTTGATATTCTGGAGGGACAGTAAATAAGAGCATAATTCCTGTAACCCTATTTCCTCACAGAGCACAGTGTACTCAGCCAGAAAGCCACAGCAGGCAGGAACATTTTCGCATTATTATATAATAATATCAAATATAATGATGTCCTGCTCCTCAAAGAAGCCCAGAGCACTTAGAGATTGCATATTCAGTGCCCAACTCACAGGGGCCCCAGGCTGGGTGGCCGAGGCTGCCAGCTGTCTGCACCAGGCTGCTTTGCGGTGGAGAAGGCAGAACCTGAGCCAAGGGTGTAACGGGAGCTGCCACACTCAGTGAAGTGCTGCATCCTCAGTCCACACAGACAGGTCGCCCACCCTGGGGGCCACCGCCAACTCAGAAGCCTTGGAGGGGCAGAAGGAGGGCAGCTGTCTCTGCTCATTGCACTGTCAACAGGAGAAATGGGTAGCGGGGTTTCACAGACCTGTCTGCTCCAAACTGCTGCTTACTCTCCTGCCTCTTGCAGGTTCTGCCTGTGTCTGAGGCAGTCACTGGAGCTGGGGCAGAGCAACCAGAGGGAGAACCCACAGGAAAGGGCAGGAAGTGATTCCTCTTCTGTCCTACACAAACCCTCACTGCACTATGGACTCCGTTTCCAGGGTGACTTCTGCTGTGGGATTGGACTTCATGTTCAGGGAGAGATATTTTTTCCTTTATGTGAAGATGCAGAGACCCACTTAAGGACTGCATGGGCCCTTAGACATTTCAGAGAGTTGATGACTTGATAGGGTCATTAAGGCACCAAAAAAAAAAAAAAAATGCTGCCCAGGATGAAGTATGAGGCTAGTGCAAATACAACGTGATACTTTTCTCCACTGTTAAGCCATGTTTGATATTTTCCTTTTAGGAGAAAGCAAGAAGCATGTGGCTCCTGAGTTAAGGAGTCCTTCATGCCCTTATGCTGGAGCTCCTGCTTTCCTGAGCTTTCAGATGCAAATGTCTGCTCTAAGGCTGACTCCTAAGCAGCTTCAGCAGAAGAGCAGATGGACCATTACTACCTCCTGAACACGGTGGCAATTGGCACCAGGGAACTCCATAGTCAGAACACTTTTTATCTGTATTCATGCAAGCTCTAGGTCTGACACAGATGTCATAAAACAAGTAAGACCACCATATTCCTGGTGCCAGTGGAGAGTCAGGAACATAGTAGGTGCTCACAGCTTTTTAATGCCTTCCTGTTGCTTATAGCATAGTAAGAGCACTGACAGCAACAGTAACCCGCCTTTGCTGAGGCCAGTTATGGACTGGCACAGCTCTGTATTCATTGTACATATTGTTCATTTAATGTTCTCGGCATCTCTGTGAGACAGACTCCTAGCCACATGTGACAGATAAGGAAATCGAGGCACAGAAATGTCAAATACTTTGTGTAAGACCACACAGCTACTAAGTGGTGGGGCCAGCATTTGAAAATGGGTAAAGTCCAAGCATCTGGTGGTGGCATTGGCCTCTGCTTCCTCTCTGGCCTCCATTCTTGACATGCCCTATCGTGTGTTCTATAGCTTTGCACCTCTCTCCATCTCCCTCCACTGTCTTTTTCACCTCACCATCCTCCCTCAGCTTCACTGCACCCTTCTCCTGCCTAATACCTACTTCTGTTTCCAGATTCATTTGACCTGCCACCTCCTCTTGGAAGGCCTCCCTGATCTGCATGCCCTAAGTCCCAAGGCTGAATTAGGTGCCCCTCTTTTGTGCTTCCATGGCAACATATGTATAACCCAATCATTGCACACATTGCATGTGCTATTACAGGGCATTTATTTTCTCCACACATGACTATGGTTTCCTAAAGACCACAATGATTTCTTATGCATCACACTATCACCAGTATGTGGTAGTTAGGTTGGCACTTGGTCATTGTTTGTTGAGTTAGGAACTTTTTCTATAAGGAACCAGAGAATATTTTAGACCTTGCAGACCACATGCAAACTCTTCTCCTTTCTTCTCCTCCTCCTCCTCCTACTCTTCCAACTCTTGAAAAGATTTTTGTTTTTTGTTTTTTTTTTAAAAGAGCAACAACAAAAAAACAGTCTTAGCTTGAGAGTCATAAAAAGCCAGCTCTGGGCCAAATTCTGCTTGCAGTTAGTAGTTTGCTGACTCCACTGTCATTGGGTAAGATGTTTCTAAACAAAACAATTCCTAGTCAAACTAATTCAGTGATTCTCAAAATGCAGGGTATGGAGATGGGTGTATTTTTTCATCACCACAATGGCTGGGGGTGGAGGCTAGCAATGCGTTCTGCCCAGGAACCAGGGATGCTGTGCTCCAAGGAAGCACAAGTAGCAGTGTGCAGCACAGTCCCCAAAACTGCCACAGGTACTCACTGAGGAGCATGGGCGGGCTGTTTGCTGATTTCCTTTTGTACTTTCTGGTAGCAATAAACTGCTTTGGGAATTCACGGAAAGAAAAGTCATTAGAGAACCAATTCCTTCACAGATCCAATTGTTTAGCAGCAAGGATAAAAAGAAATGAGAATTCATCCCTGGGCTTTCAAGGCAAGGACCCTCTTAGGTTCTTCCCTGAGTCCCTGGCACAATGCCCAACACACAGAGGCCTCCATGTCCCTGAATCTTGCCCACCAGTGCTGCTGAGGATTAGCAGAAAAGTAGAGTGCCTCAAGACCTGCTGTAGCTTATTGTGTTTTCTGAGGTCTCAGTAGGATTGCCTAAGTAGGGTTGCCAGAAGGGGAGGAACTGGAAGATCACCTGAGGGCTTGGAACTGAAATAGAGATCCCTTAAAATGGATCAAAATCAGTCTTAGGTAGGCCAGAGTCACCTGAAAGTCCTGTCCCATGCTGAATGTTGAAAGGCACAAAGCTGCATGTCTGCAGGCTTCATTGAAAATGCACAACAAAACAGCAGGAATGGTGCAATGGAAAGGCTTGGTTATCATTGTCTTAGTTCATTTGGCTCACTATAACAAAATAATATTGACTGGGTAGTTTATAACAATAGAAATTTATTGCTCACAGTTCTGGAGGCTGGGACGTCCAAGATCAAGACACCAGCAGATTCAGTGTATGGTGAAGGCCCTCAGAGATGGTGCGTGGTTACTGTGTCCTCACACGGTGGAAGAGGCACAACAGCTTCACTTCTTTTATAAGGACGCAATCCCATTTATAAGGGTGGGGGCCCCCATGACATCATCACTTCCCACCTCTGAATACTATTATGTTGGGTGTTCAGTCCCAACATGTTAATTTGAAGGGAGAAACCAACATTCAGATCATAGCAGCATGATATGCAATAACTCAGAGCAACCCTGCAGAATAGACCACTTGACTATCTCTTTCTCCTTCAGTTCAACTCCATCATACATTGGGAGTTTATTTGCATATGAGTACTTCAAGAACTTTGGTGAAACTGTATATACTCTCATCATAAAAACTAATCAAACATTTATCTAAACCCTTACTCAAGTGCTTGTAGCCACTTTATATGTAGGAAAACAGAAAAATATACCCATAAGTAGAAAAGGGTTCAATCATACTTTGGAATAGCTTTAACTATAGTTCCTAAACTAAAGCGACCTTAGTTAGAGCTGGACATAGAAGACTGAGGCTACTTCTAGCCTTTATTGACCGTGAAGTTGGAATGCATTGGCATGATCTTGGTTCACTGCAACCTTTGCCTCCCAGACTCAAGCAATCCTCCCACCTCAGCCTCCTGAGTAGTTGGGACCACAGGTGCACACCACCACGCCTAGCTAATTTTTTGTATTTTTGGTAAGGACAGGTTTTCACCATGTTGCCCAGGCTGGTCCCAAACTCCTGAACTCAAGCACCTCACCTTGAGTCCGCCCACCTCAGCCTTCTAAAGTGCTGGGATTACAGGTGTAAGCCACCACACCTGGCCTGTGGATGAGTTCTTTCCTCTTTTGAAGCCTTTGTTTCCCCTTTTGTAAAACCAAAGTGATTGACCCCTTTCCAGCTTTTTTCTGGGGGTGATTTTGGTAATCCAAAAGATATGAGGCAGGTTAAAGTCTCTTGTGAGCTATAAAGCACCATAAAATATAAAATCCCTTAGGAAGTCTTATTTTTACATGAATCACAATCTGTTTCTTCACAAAACTTCCTTCTGCTTTAGAATTATTCCTCTTCAGAACAGATTAGTTACTTGCATGAGAAAACAGGTCATATCGACCTTTCATTTTGGGGCCAGACACTAAGGTACCAAGATTAGTTCTGATTTCATAGCATTGTTTGGAAGTTCCACGATAAGATTTCATAAAGCATTAGGTTAATTTATTCTGTTGTTGATTTATTCATGCAGGCCATATCTATACCAAGGGATCTACATTTGCCCAGTTGCAACTAACACTCTTAAATTGCTATCTTTCCCATGTCATGGCAACCCCATGAGGTAGGTATTATTACTTCTGATTTCCAGATTAAAAAGAACAACAACTACTGAGATTTTGAGAGTTCAAGTAACTTATCCAAGAAAATTTAATGAGAAAGTAACCATTAAAAAAATCTTCTTTTCTATAAAGTTAAATCTAGTTCTAGTGTTCTATAAATTAAATATTTCCTAGAAGACTTAAAAAGTATTTTTTTCTTGTTAAGTCACCAACATATACACAAATCATTCTTCAGTAAAAATCAAATTATGCAAGTGCAAAAAAAAATGACAAAAATGTAAGTTTTAAAAATTTCAGAAGCATTGCTTTTAGTCGGTTCTTCCCAGGTGCTGAAAGCAAATCCTGCAAGCCAATTTTTGAAGAAAAATATGAAGAAGGTAAAATATGACCAAAAACATCAGGAAAGGTGAAAAAGACTTGGTTACAAGGACTTCTGGCTTGTCAATTCTTACCTTCCTCAGAATTCTTTCTTGTTGGTTGATCTGTCAAGTGTCTCAAAGGGATGGGAGCTATTTTTGTCTCTTATTTCCCACTCTGTTCCCTTGTGCAATGAGCCAGTGCCTTCAGAGATTAAGCAAATACCTCCTCTTCCTCCCCTTGCCACTCCACTCTCTGGCCTCCGTGACCCCAATATTCCTCCTGCTTCTGGAGGCCAGAGAGGCCAATATTCTAAAGCTAATTTTATTTACTTTCACAAAATGGCAGCATGCTCCAGGTTTTGCCAATGAGTTGCTTTATTATCTTGCATCCTTGTTTCTTAGCTCTGTTCCTGACAAGGCAGAAGGACGAACTCTATCTCTGAAATTGCAGGATGTGTGGGAAGTAGAATACTCTTTCAATATTAGCTTTATTTTTGTCCCCCTTTCCCACGTCACCTCTGCTGGTCCAGAAAGCAGTGAAGAATATCTGTTTCTCTAAAGGCTTTAAGAGCTGCTTTCACTTTTGGGAAAGCTCAGTCTAGTGAGTCTGATTAATTCACTCCCAAGATGTGTGTAATTCAGCAGGCCAAATGTGCCAAGCAGCAGCAGGCTTACCTGGGCCCTGGGAGGGAAAAGTGCCCAAAGGGCAGGAGCTACTGCCACGTTTAGACAAAGCTCCCACTAAGTAGAAATGGCCCTCCCCTAAAACCTTCATTATGTAAGTACGACCTATTCTAAAGTCCTACCTCACACCCTTGACCTTGAGCACCTCTGCTGGAAGAAACCCCTCTTACAGAGCTGCTCTGCGCCATGAACCACACAGCAGCATGTGTCACCCACCACCATACACCCCTCTTGTTTATATGGATATCTTGGTTTCCCTCCTGGACTTCCAGCTCCTCAAAGGCTGGAACAAAATGCAGCCTTACACCCTAAACAGCACTTGGCCTAGGGGTTTGCACACAGAATGTGCTCAATAAATTACTTAGTTTGTAAAATAATGGCTTCATTAGATTTCTGCAACTTTCCTAGGTTTAATGGTTTTAAAAGCACATGTGGGGAAATCATAAAACATTTTGAGACAAAACATTATTATTAAATTATTTTTTGATCAGAGTGAAAATCTTGAGGGAAACTAGAAAATATTTTAAACTGAATGTAAATGAAAATATAACATATTAAAATTTATGGGATATACCTAAAGCAGTTCTTAGAGGGAAATTTATAGGAATAGGTGATTATATTAGAAAAACTAAAGGTGTTTAATCAATCATTTTAGCTTCCATTTTACAAAACTAGATCAAATTCAATTAAGAGCAAATTCAATTCAAAGCAAACAAAAGGAAAGAAATAACAAAATAAGTGTATATATCAATGAAATTAAAAATAGAAAAACAATAGAGAAAATCAATAAAACTGAAAATGTTTAATACAATTGGTAAACATCTATTTTAAAAGAAGATACAAATTGCCAGTATCAGAAATGGAAGAAGGGGTATTACTACAGACCCTACAGACACTTAAAACAAATAATAATGAGTATTACAAAAAATTGTACACACACAAATCTTGCAAGTTAGATAAAAATGCACCAAGTTCTTGAAAAGTTCAATCTACCAGAATCTAGCCTTCATGAAATAGATAATATAAATAGTTTTATAATTATTAAAGACATTGAATTCATAGTTAAAAATCCTTTGAAAAAGAAATCTCTAGGTTTAGATGGTCTCACTGATGAATTCTGGCAAAGGTTTCAACAAGAAATAACAGTGATCTTCCCAGAAAAAAGAAAGGAATATTTCTCAGCTTGTTTTATGAAACCAGCATTACCCTGACACCAGACAAAGACAGTACAAAGAAAGAAAATTTAAAACAATATCCCTCAAGGGAAATAGAAGTTGCTATTCAATGAGTATAAAGTTTTAACTATACAGGATGAATAAATTCTAGAGCTCTGATATACAACATTGTGCCTATAGTTAACAATACTGTATTATATACTTAAAATTTGTTAAGAGGGTAGGTCTCATATTGAATGTTGTTACACGCACACACACACAGCAAATTGAATCCAGCAATATAAACTATATACAACAATAATATATGAAATAATAATACATCATGAATAAGTGTTATTAAATGAATGAATGGGTCAACAAAACTTCTGTTTTTATTGTGGTGATGGTTATGCAAATCTATACATGTATTACATTTCATAAAACTGTTCACATACAAACCAATCAGTTTTGCTGTCTGTTAATTTTTAATATAAAGTTCAAAAAAATTATATGTTTTTATATGTGTCATCTCTATGATGACAGTAACTAACATTTGTACTACACTTTCAATACAATGTGCTTTCAAATACATTTCACATAGTTGACTCAACCACAACCATATGAAGTGTATTATTGATCCCATTTTCCTTAGAGAATTGAGATGGCTTCATATGTACTAACGAGCAGAACCATGCCACAGGACCGGGCCCTCAATGGAAGGCCTCTGCCAGCAGAGGTTCCCACTGACTCTCCCCTGACTCTGCCCTTAAGTCCCCAGATGGTGACAGAGTGAAATTCTGAGTCCCCCAAATAGAAAGCGAGCCCAGGAGCAATTTCACCCAAGGACAGCAGCTCCAGGCCTCGCTGGAAAAGGTTTCCAGTGGGAGCAGGAACTCACAGCTCTGCAGCTCCAGCTCCAGCTCCAGTTAACCTTCATAAAATCGAGAGTTCAGTTCACCCACACCAGAGAAGGCTTTGCCACTCCTTCGATACCTGCTTTCCAGATGCTTCTTTTCCTTTTGTGATTATCTCTCTTACTACGAGTGTGAGCTATTCCACCATGTTTGAAGTAAGTGGTGAAAGGTGGGAGTGGAGGGGCAAGGGGACTCTCAGGCAAGAATGAAAGTTGCCAGAGTATTCCATTCTATTCTTTCCAATTCCCTGCAACTTCATTAAAACATTTGTCTGATATCAGCACCATAGGAAAGGTTTAAAGAAGTGTTTATCTCAGAGACCCCCTACTCCTCTCAATCCCACCGATTAAAACAAAAATCATGTGTGTGTTAAGGAAGGAAGAGAAACCAAGAAACTGGGAAACATACCCACTGGGGTTCTGGTTAATTGAGATGGTCAGGAGGAATGAGGGATGAGGGGTGATATTCCAGGAACATTCGAGTGAGGAACGTGCTGATGAAAGATTGCTTATATTTGAGTAACTCTCCCTTCTTTAATTCAGTGAACACTCATCAAATATCCAGAAGGTTATCTGTCCAAGAAACTGCGTATATGCTGTCTTCGTCAGAGAAGCAGATTTTGATTGCCAAGAGCCATTTTCAGTGGACTTAATTTTAAAATGGAATAACAGCTCAAGATGCTGCAAGGAACTTTTGCCAAAACTCTGGAGCCTATCCGGACACACTTTGGACAAGCAAGGGGTGAATGTATTTCCTAGTGGTCACCAGCATAGTCCTTACTCTTGAAAGCACATCATGTTGGAGTGATAATGTGTTTCTAGAGGCTTAATTCTGGATGAAACATCTGGAGGCTAAATCATTTGCTACCATTCTAAACCCATGGAAATCTGACATAGGGAGTACAGAGATGAGTGAATTCTAGAAGGCATAGAAGATGTGAAGTTGAGTCTGAGACAGTATTGGAATAGGGCGGTGGGCTAAGGGAGACCTTTGCAGGGTCTTTGCAATCTGTGTTTGGGGCGTAAGGCACATATGGGTAAGCCACATTTCACACATTGGCACTAGCAAAACATAGCCAAGGGCAATAGATGACTTCATCGTACGCCATATTTTCTAGGAGCAGGAGGCAGCAGAGCATGCGTTTTAGGGAAGGCAATTGTATGACTCCTGTGCTTGAAGCAACAAATTCTACTGGTTGGAAGGAGGGCAACTCTGGGAGGACATGTTTTAGGGGAGAGCAAGAAAGGATCCAGTTGCTTCTCAGGCAACCTGAGGTTATCTTGAGAGCCCAGGATTCTTTCTTCCTTAAGAATCCAGAACAAGAGATTTAAAAATAATATTTTTAAATATTCCTACATCCAAAGGATTTCTGCTTCTGGAGGCAGATAGCCTACTTTCGTATCCTCCAAACAAAGCCAGTATAAGTACCTAGGATACTCCTGAATTAATTTTATGATTTTGGTGTGCTGAATTTGTCATTTAGTTTTCCAAGTCTGTGAGACAGGTTTTATGATCCCCATTTTACAGATGAGGACATTAAGACTCAGAGAGATTCAGGAACTTGTCAAAACCTCTCAACCGTGATGTGGCAGGGCAGGGACTAAATCCCAGATCCGTGTAGTGCCCTATCCCTGCCCCATGTTGCCTTTCCTATCTCCAGCGAGGCTCTTACACTGAAAGCCACCTCTAGGGATTGCAAAGTTGACAACCTTTGACAAATGCAAAAGGAGAATTTCCTTTCGTTTTTTAATTTGATAAGATACTAATAGGTGCTTCACTGTTGACCTGGAGTATTTGTTTAAATGTTTTTCAAATCCTTCTCTTTCTTTCTTGCTTCCCTCCCTCCATCCCTTCCTTCCTTCCTTCCTTTCTTCTTCCCTTCCTTCCACAAATGCACTCTGAAGGGGTATTACACGGATGGGGTGATGTCAGGCACTGTGGAAGTCACACAGATAAATGAGACTCAGATTCTTCCCTCAGAGGGTGTACGAGGTAGTATTTGATTGCAAAAAGGCATGTTACAAGTAGACTATAATAAAGGCCAACCACTCCAAGAGTGCCTCCATCGCCCTTACTGGGATCTACCCTTTATTTGTTTGTTTGTTTTCTTTGGTTCTGCCACCTACCAACAGCAAGCTCCCTGTGAGTAGGAACGCATCCCTCCTATTTGCCATTGAATTCTCAGGGCCTGGAACAGAATCTGGCACATAGTTGGTGCTCAATAAATATTTGTTGGCTGAATAAATAAATGAGAAATTGATCCTTAGTGGGATCTCCTGGGAAGTTTCAAGGTGAAAGTATCATTTGAACTGGGCCTTAATGAAGAGGTAGAGTTTTTATAGGCAGGCATGGGAGCTATGCACATTCCAGACAGAATGTGAAGAGTATGGAGACAGACGAGAAAAGCTGGCCTGTGTGTGAAGGACGCTGAGTTTGGCTGAAGTGTAAGGAGTGGGTGCAGGAGGGAAGTTAGGTTGAGGCTATATCATGGAGGTCCCGAATGACAATTGTTTGCTCAGCTGGCAAAAGAAAACCATTTAAGTTTCTGTAGAAGGGAGAGGCTGGCTGGAGCTGTGGGTGAGTGTGATGATCTGGTAGTGACACTTTGTGTCAGAGTTGGGAGAGAAAGGAGGGGAGGTTGGTGCGCATGCTGGGTGTGGTGGCAAGAGCCCATGTGAGGGGGACAAGGGCCTGAACTGGACAGAAGTTGTAGGACTATGAAGAGGAGGGCTCTTCACAGCCAGATATTCAGGTCTCGGGAACTCACTGAATGTGGAAGCTGTTGGATAGCGAGACATTAAAGATGATATTGATGTTCCCAGCTCAGATACCTGGAGAAGAGAAAGGGAAGTCAGAGTTAGGCTGAGAGGAGGAGAGGAAAGGAGAGGTGTGTTTGGTTTGTGCATCTTGAGTTTGAATGCCCAGTGGGATGCCTAGTGAAAATGTCCAGCCACTTGTCAGAATGTCAGAGGTAAGGGGTGTGGCCCAACAAGGCCTTCTAATCACTGAGCCAAAAGTAGTTAATGGAACAGAGCTGGGAAGCCTGTTAAGGCAGCCTGCAGGATTACAGGCTACAGAGCTTTAGCCTTTGAAGAGAACTTGGAGCTCACTCCCCAGCCTCTGCACAGAAGGGGAATCTGAGGCCTAAAGAAGTTGGGTGGCTTGCCCAGTTTACATAGCCAATTTGACCTCCCAAATTATTATAGGAGGTCAATTAACTTTTAGGTGATTGAAATATTGAAACAGAAAAGCTCCTCACTTTCATCTCTCTAAGGGCAAAGCTGGTTAGAGTACTGTACCAATGAAATTTCCAAAGTCCATCTCTCAAAGGGCAAAGCTGGTTAGAGTACTATACCAATGAAATTTCCAAAATCCATCTCTCTAAGGGCAAAGCTGGTTAGAGTCCTGTACCAGTGAAATTTCCAAAGTCCATCTCTCAAAGGGCAAAGCTGGTTACTGTACCAATGAAATTTCCAAAGTCCATCTCTCTAAGGGCAAAGCTGGTTAGAGTACCGTACCAATGAAATTTCCAGAATCATCTCTGTTGGTAAACTTAGCTGCCACCTAGATGAGAGCAGGGGCCTAAGGAATCAGGTGCAGGGTGGGTGATGGCTTGGATTTTATTGGTTTTTTGTTTTTGGTATGTTTTTGTCTTCTGTATATAGCACTCTGTGAAGGCCATAGTTATGGAAGATTAATTTGTTTTCAGTCTTCAATTTATAGCCTCTCACTGAGAAAATGTTCCTAAACTCCTGGGGGATGGAGGGCAGGAAGAAAAGCAAGCCTTTTACTGGACCCTAAATTATTTTCTTTTTCACCTAAAGGACATGTGTCCAATTACAAACTACAGGACTTTTAAGAAAAGCAAACAAAACCCCAACTACATAGCAAAGGTCATCCAGCCTGCAGAGGGAATGATTAACTTTTGTGAAAGTGATTTTTCAGGATTTTTTAGAGAGTTCAAAGGTACAACTGGAAAATGTTAGCCCAGGGCAATTTTAACAACACCTTTCTCTACCATCCGGCACACTACGAGCTCCACCCATTCCACCATCAGGGAAGGACCTTGACCCATGTCCATGCTGGGGAATGTCCTCTATGTCAAGGTCAGGGAACAGCACCCACAGAGGGTGCCTCTGGGTCCCTCTCTGCTCAACTCCCTCTCTCTTGGTTCCTGCCGGGCTCATTGGGTTGTAGGGCCCAGCGGAAAGACTGAGTATTTCTCCTGGACTTCTGGTCCTGGTAGGCTGTGCCTTCACGTCTCTCCTGTCACCTGCACTGTAAGGAATTCATTATGACAAATGCATAAAGAATATGGCTCTGTCCACTCCAGCCCATGACCTTGGGCAAGTTCTTTTTTCTCTGTAAGCCTCCAAGTGTTCATTGGCAAAATGGGTTTATGCTGCCTACCTACTCCAAAGGAGTGCCAAGGGGATTAAATGAGATAAAACACAAAGCCCCCAAAATATGTGCCAGGCACATAGGCAGCATCTGCAAATCTGGTGTCCTGTCCTTTCCTTTCCTGGAGCATTCTGACCCATCCACCCTCTTTATGCCCTTCCTACCATGACGCCTGGCCTGGGGGTGATGGAGCGCTTAATTTCCCCTTCCCTTCCCTTCCCTTTCCTTTCCCCGTGGGCATTAGTCTAAGGAAAAGAAGTCCATAAGAGCACACACAGCATCATTCTTCTGTCTTCCACAGCCCCTTTAATCTTGCAGGGAAGGAGGCTGGGCGCCCTGCAGCAGCACAGATATGTCCAGATGAGCCAGTATCTATACTGGGGTAGCTGTCCACCCGCCGTCCCGACCCCCAGTCCTAGGCAATAAAAGAGGCCCTCTTGAAAAGAGGACCCAAGGAGCTGGGCGGAGCCTGTGGATCAGAGCCCCCTCGCTGGGCACTGGGTGGGCTGAGGGTTACCCTCAGGCTGCAGAGCGCGTGTGGAGGCCGCCGTCAGCGCGTCCTCCGCCTCCCGAGGGCTGGCGTGGGCGGAGGCGGCGGGGCTGCGGATCTCGGGAACCGCAGTGTCCCAGTCTGCTCCCTGGGGCGGGCTCTGCCTTCAGCGGGAGGAATTTCCCCAGCCCTTCCCGGCTCGGCGCCGCGAGGAGCCGCGGGCGCCCCCTGCCGCTTCCGAGCCGCGGCGCGCAAGGCGGCCTCCCCGTTAGACCCTAGTCCCTGTGCATCTTTCCCTACAGCCTCAGCCCCGCGCGAGCCGGGGCGTCCTCTCCCCTCTCTCTTGCTCCTCCCTGCTCCTTCAAGAGCCCGCGTCCTGGTCACAGACAGCACAAGTCACATATGGCAGCCCCTGGACAGAGAGAGTCAATGGCAGAGAGTCTTCTTGACGCCCCTCACATCTCACTGTGGGGCAAAGGAGAATATCCTGGAAAGAGGCAGGAGAGAGGGGGAGAGAGGGTCCAGCGCCCCCATGGAGGGGCTGTGACAGCAGGAGACGACGGGAGCCCAGGCTCTGCTTCCTTGGTACACCCGGCCACCAAAGGACCCAGACTGTGCCTGCCCCTACACCGGAGCAGCCTTCCTTGCTCACCGGGTCCCTCAGACCTAAACCACACTTTGGGGTACTCGGTAGTAAGCACCCCAGTGTGTGGAGTGCTCAACCTAATATCCCTCTATCCCTCCTATAGAGACAGGTTACATTTTGCATTAGAAGCAAGAATCCTGCTCAGGTGGTGAAGGTGGTTTTTTCATTTGCAGTAACATTCTGTCTCACAGAGAGCACTGCTCACTCCGGCCTTTGTATTCTGAGCATTGGTAGGTCGGTCCTCACAGGAGATTCATAGGTTACAAAGTCTGAGAACATAAGATACATGCTCAAGAAAGCAAGTTACACCGCCAAAAATAAAGCTGGTTGAATGAGAGGAAATGAATGGTCTAGACTCAGAGACAAAGAGAACCAAGACCACTACTGTTTGTCTCCGTGCTTGGCAGGAAGGGAGGGTGAAAGCCTGAATTCTTTTCTGATGTGCTTTGTTTAAATGCAGTGTGTGTGTGTGTGTGTGTGTGTTGCTCACACAGTCTACATGTTGCACGTTGGAGCTCAGTTAAGCTAAGCATGTCCAGCAAACACCTGCTATAAAGTATGCACCAGTGCCCACAGTTGTCAGCGGCTGCCGTGATGAGCTGCCAGGCTGGCCCCTCTGCAGCATGAGTGTGCATTCTCAAGCTCTGCTGCATCAAGCTGTGCTCTGCACAGTGAGGAGAGCCAGGCCCTTCTGGGAAAACAGGCTTCTGGAGCCACAGGCAATTTTTCTGTCCCTAAAACTAAAGATGTGGGATTCTTCAAACTCTCAAAATGTTATTTTGTAGAGGAAAGAGCCTGGCCTGAAAACTAGAAGACCTGGGTTCAAATCCAAGCCCTGCCACAAAGCAGAAACATGTTATGGAACAAAATCATTTATTCGTCCATTCCTTCATGCAATTATCTATTTAACAACTATTCATTGAGTTCTTACCCACTGAGCATTGTTCCAAGTGCAGGAGATATAATACAACAGTGAACAAGACAAGCTCTTCCCCTGCATAGAGTTTATATTCTAATAGGGGAACCGGCAAACCACTATGGGGACAGTGAAGTATGGTGCGGGGCACAGTGCTGAGGGGCCAGCTGTGTTAGGCTGGTCGGGGAGGGTTGGGACATGTCAGCATATGGGGCATGGGTTTCTGAGCAAAGGGGGAAACAGGCCCTGGGCAGGACGGAGCTTGGGTGTTTGAAGCAAAGCAAGAAAGCCAGTGTGGTATGGTTGGAACAGGCTGAAGGAGTGTGGTAGGTGGCAAGGAAAGAGAGAATGGCCCAAGTCAGATCACATAGTCCTTGTGGGCCTTGGTGGGGAGTTCCACATTTTTTTCTAAGAGTGATAAGAAGCTATTGGGAGGATGAGAGCAGGGAAAATAAGCATGATTGGGTTTGCAGGTTGCAGGGGCCACCGTTGCTTTTCTGTGGGGAGGAATGGGTTGGGGTGGGGTGGCAAGAGTAGGTCTGCAGCAGTCTAGAGGCATGACCTGCGCTGGGGTGGGCTGACCTGCAGGGTATGAGGAGGCCTACCTGGACTACATTAAGAAAGGAGAGCCAAGTTATGTGCTGGTGGCTTGAACGTGGTGGGTGGTGGTCTCAAGGCTAACTCTTGGGCCTCTGGCTGAAGCATGTGGCTGAAGTGACACTGTTTACTGAGGCAATGGGAGCTTTGAGAGGGAAAATGAAGAGTTCAGCCTGGGACATAATGCATTTGCTTTGAGCAAATTGTTTTCCCTCCTTTCTTTGGACCTCTGCCTTTGCATCTGTAAAATGAAGGGGTTGGCCCAGCTGATAACCAGCATCTCTTCTGTGGTGATTAGAGCTATTTTTTTTTCTAATTTTTCTGTGTTCTTTCAAATCTACCAATATATTCTGAATTCAGAGGATAGAAATGATGGAACTGTTTCAATTCTCTTTGGGGGTGAGGAGAAGAGACGAAACAAGCCTGTGTTTCCCATAAGGGGTCCCACGGAGGCTGATGTCCTGGCAGCCATGAGGGAGAGAGCATGGGAGGAGGGCGAGGCGAGCCAGTCAGGATGGAGGACACAGGCGGGGAAGGATGACCTGAAATGTGTGACTGGCCACAGTTTGAGTTAAAGTTCATTTCTTATACTTTCTATGTTTGCATTTTAGAAGATTCAAGGGCTTCTGAAAGGAAAACTATTTTAGACTTTCAATTACAAACTACCTCAGTTTGTGGTTTAGTGGAAAGAGAGCTGGCCTGGGAGTCATCACTAACTCTCTAAAGCCCAAGACAGTCATTCAGTCTGCATGGACCTCATCACATCCACTCTACATTTTTTTTTTTTTAAATTTTAAACACTTTTACTGTATCTTTAAGATAGAAAATTTTGTGATTCTATTGCCTTAAATAACTAATAAATGAAAAGTCCAAGAACTTAAAGATCTAAAACGATAGCTTTGAAGAAGTATTGCAAACATTTTTATTCAACACATATTAATTGTATACTTACTAATGTGCCAGGCTCTGTCCTCGGCTCTAAAGATACAACCCTGAAAATGCAGATAAAGCCCCTTCTCATGGAGCCTTCGCTGGGGTGGGAGACAGATGGTAGCTGGACAGCTGGAAGTCCAGGTGGTGCTGAGTGCTATGGAGAAGAATAAAGCAGAGGATGGGGCAGAGCTTATCAAGACTGATGTGGGGTGGGGATGGAGCCAGGGATACTATTTTACATGGGAAACTTAGGGAAGGTCTCCAGAGGGAGGGAGCAACAAGCACAAAAGTCTTGAGGTAGGGCCATATTTGGGGTATTCTGAGAAGAGTGAGAAAGCCAATGTGACTAGGGATGTGTGTGAGAAATGGGGAAAGGAGAAGATGGGTTTGGAGAGATCGGGGCTCCAGGTCATCCAGGGCCTTGGGACTGTAGTATGAATGAGGTGGGAAGTGATTGGAGGATTGCGAGCAGATGAGTAACATGACCTGAAAAACTGAAGGAAGACCCAAATTCCAAATGAATGTGGGGGCAAAAGAATCCTTGGGATATCAGACACCATGTCAAGATGCATTAAGCTCTAAAGCAATTGGGGATATTTGTTTCAGCAAATGCTTAAAACAAAATTGTTGGCCCTTGGTGTGCAGCTGGCTGGAAGTTTCATCTGTTTATCTACTGAAGGGTTGTTGGTTGTCTGTTGTGTGCTACACACTGGGGATTCAATGAGATAAAAGACATAATCTCTACCTGTTCTACAGACGAGGATGTTGAGGTCTTGCCAAATTTAGTGAGTTATTGGCTAGTAAGTGGCAGAGCTGGAATTCCAATCCTGGGTTGTCTGACTCTAGATGGGGGAACCAACATTTGCAATCCTGCAGGATACCCAGATGAGGAAAAGCATTTTGAGAAATGAAGAGACTTGCCCAAGATTGCCACACTCTAAAGGGCAGAGCTGGATTTTAAAGGGATGCCTATAGACTGTCTGTCACGGTGCCATAAGTTGAAATCCCTGGAAGGCAGCTTGGTGATAAAGATGCATAGCAGAATGTTTAGTAGGGAGCGCCCTCAACAGCAACCTGTGAAGGCAGAGGAAGGAAGCAGGGTTGAGCTGAGGATATAACTGAGCTCTGCTGCAAGCCCAACACAGGCCTCGGCCAATCCTGAGGAAGCTCTACAGCTAAGAACAGGCCTTCAGAGTTGTCCTGAGTTGGGGTGAGGGGCCTGGGCCTTTACACACCCACGTTAATCAATCTTTGGGTCTGGCTGCCCCTAGAAGGGAAGTAATTTTGGCTGAGGCAGTTTTCTTCAGTGAGGTCATCCTCCAAGAAGAATGACACTGGTATCACACTGGGAAATAAGCCTTTCATTCCATCCAGAGGGACCTGAGCAGCACATCACAGAGTCTATACATTCTCTCCACTTCCTCACATAGACTCTCATAGACTCATGTCCCTGGCCTTTTTCAGGTTACAAAAATATCATAGACCCACTTATTATATTTGACCTTTTAAAACAATTTCTTTAAGGAGGTCTGCTTTAAGGAGGTGGGTGAAAAAAAAATCTTTAGGCTATTTTTACCATCATATTTTATATTTTATGTAAAAAAAGACATTAAGAAATGGTTTTTAGTTCTCCTTTCATTTTTTGCCCACCCCACATTTAGCCAGTCTATTTCTCTCCTTTCTGTCTTCACTCTTTGGAGGTGGTGGGCAGTGGAGAAGGTTGTACTCAGGTATTCTAATAGAAGAGCTTCCTTTGTACAATTAGGGGGAAAAGATAGAAGTGTTGCCTTTAAAGCTACTGATAGCCTGTAGAGTATCAGCCTGAGGAACTTTATTAACTACATTATTCTATCTGAGCAAAGTGAGGGGTACTCACCCTTGGGGGTCACCTCGTTTTGTTGGAACTGCTTGTGAAGCATCAGGTGGTGGCGTTTCAGAGGAACCACCTGCAGTGCACAGGAAGGCCAGACTGGAGTTGTACATGTGAGCATCCTTGGAGTGTGGATAGTACTGGAAACCACAGGAGTAGCTAAAATTGCTAGGCTGAGTGAGTAGAGTCTGAAAAGAAGAGAGCCCAGGACCAAGCCCTTACAGGGAGGATGATAAGATTTAGGGGAGGGCAGAGAAGGAATCAAAAGAGACTCGGAGGGAGGTGAAGGAGAAGCAGGGAGTGGTGTCACAAGGACCGAGAACACAGGGATGCAAGGAGGAGGGGTTGACTGCTGAATGCTTCTAAGAAGTTGTATAAAATTAGGAGCAATAAGTAGCACTTGATTTTGCATATAAGGTGGGAAGAGTTTATGTTTGAATGAAGTTTCTAGCTGGCTTGAGGTTTTGTTTGAATGAATTTTTCTGTGCACTCAGCAGTATAGCAGATTAGGCACTCTGGATGACCTCCCAACTGAAAGAGCTAAAATGCTGTTAAATATATGGACTCTAAAACCTTTACAAATATGTCTCTGAGGTAGAAGGAAAAATATCAGGAAGAAAGAAATCCACAGACTCCAAAAATGAAATAAAACTAAGAACCCTAGATGAGCAGAGAGCAAAACTAAGTTTTTCCCTGACAGGTTGGCTGATCCTAGAAATCTGGAACCTTTCATGGTCAGCAGTACTAGTCTAGGGAACAGATGAGAATGTCTATGACCTGCAAAGGGTAGGGAATCGACTAAGATTCCCCTGCCTAAATTTGGCCCAAATGGCCATGCTTTCAGAATAAGGGTGAATGAGGAATAAACCTGCCATAAAGAATGCATCTTGCTTACCTTGACCTTAGCACTGGAAAGAGGGTGGATAAATTCCCTAAGGATTTTTAACCACAAGATAGTCTCAAATGTTTTCTATCTGGATTCATCTACCTCTTGGCCTGAAAAACCACAAACATCAAGTTTAATTTAAATGGTCTCGAGTTGGTATGCTCTTGGGTAAGTAGCAGAATTAAAAGCAAATCCTTTTAGATACCTCAACTTCAAACCAAATGTCAAACAAATTCCTACTGATAAAGTTTTAAGGAAAATAAACAGAATTTTCAGATATGGAATGTAGAACAATTATGTCTATTATGTTTAAACAAAAGAGAATCTTACAAACATGAGCAGGAACATGAGACCTTAAAGAACAAACAGGCAGGTTTAAGAAATAACCAAACAGACTTCCTAGAAACATTAGAAATTTAACATTCAGTGGACAGATTAAACAATATATTAGATGCAGCTGAAGAGAGAATTAGTCAATTGGAAGCTATATCCAAAGAAAGTATTGAGAATGCAGATCTAAGAGATTAAAAAAAAGATGCCAGTTCTACAAAAAGAAGGTAAAAGAGAGGGTAGAATGATAGAATGTGTTATACATGTAAATTGAGTTTCCTTCTACAATGGAATACTGAGAGAATGGGGAAGAGACAATCTTTAAAGTTAAGGGCTGGAAATACAGAATTACTGGAAATAGTTCCCCAGATTCAGGAGGCCTAATAAATCCAAAGAAAAAGAGAAAGAGATACAGAGACAGAGAGAGAAAGAGTATTAAAAGAGCCTAGATGGAATAACGCAGATACTCTACAAAGAAACAACAAATAGTCTAATGACTGACTTGTAAAAAGCAATAATAGAAGCCACAAGACAGTGAAAAAAAATTTTAATATGCTGAAAAAATTTGTTTTTCAACATAAAATTGAAGTTACCTTTCAAGAATACAGGTGAATAAGAACAGTTTCAAACAAATAAAAATTGTTTACTCTTGTATACTCTCACTATAGAAAATGCTAGAGCATCTACTCCAGGCAGAAGGAAAATGATCCCTAATAGAAAATCCAAGATGCAAGAAAGAGTAGCGAGTAAACATAGTGGCTAATATGTGCATAAAATAAGAAATATAAAATAATGTAATAAAAATATCTATTTTATTTATGTGTATGTGTGTAGGAGTGTGGCAAATATGCTAGAATCAAAATCCAGATGACAACAGCAGACACTGTGGTAGGGAGAGTGATAGCAGCCAAAGTCTTCAAGTCCTTGTCATAAAGGAAAATGAAGGTATTGATTAGCTTTAGACTTTAATCTACACAATTTAGTCTGTATGTGTAAATAGTCTTGGTAACCATTAAAAGGACAGAGATAGAGTATGGACTTTCCAAGCCAATAAGAAGAAAAATAAATTTAAAAAGAAGAAACAAACCTCTTAATATTAAAAAGGTGAAAAGTGGGGGGCAGAGGATTTATGAAATAGGTCAAATAGAAAGTAAATAATAAGAGAACAGAAATGAATCCTTATGTATTGTCAATTAGAATAAATATAAAAGGACTAAACATAGAGTCAAAAGACCTCAACCATCAGATGGAATTGTTAAAAAATCAGCCATTTATAAAGAATGCGGTTATCAACAACACAAATATACAAACAGAAAGTTAAAGGATGGAAAAATATGTACCAGGAAACTACTAGCCAAAATAAAGTGATATTATTGTATTAATAACTGACAAAAATCAATATTTAGGCAAAATGCTTACAAGAGTTTAAAAGGTCACTTTATAGTGAAAAAGCTTCAACTTTATAAAAATTCTAAACCATATATCCCTAATAATATAATCTCAATGTACATTAAACACAAGTTTGACAAAACTATAAACAAAAATTGAAAAGTCCATTATCATAATGAGACATTTTAAAACAACTCTCTCAGTAAATGTTAGGAAATACAGTCCCCCCAAAAAATCTATAAAATATAGAAAATTTGAGCACTGCATGATCTAACTGACATGTATTAGACATTACACTGAAACTTGTATATCTTCTTTGTATGAAAAAGTGCTAAGCTAAAAAGCTGGCCTCAATTAATATAAGGGATTGGGGTCATTCAGATCACTTTTTGTTATTACAATGCAATTTAATGAGAAATCAATAACAAAAATATAACTAGGAAACTCAACAGGTTTGGAAACTATTTTCTTAAAATCAGTGTAGAAACTAGAAAATAAGTAGAACTTAAAGACAATAAAAAATACATTACAAAAAACCTGTGGAATTGCACTAAAAGGGCATTTAAAAATTTCTACACTTAGAAAACAAGAAAGGGTAAGAATTTCTCTTTTTAAATTTTATTTAATTATTTATGTATTTTATTAATATAGAGATGAGGTCACACTATGTTGCCTAGGCTGGTCTCCAACTCCTGAGTCAAGTGATCCTCCTACCTCAGCTTCCCAAAGTGTTGGGCTTACAGGCATGACAGGGTAATTACAGGTGGGTGAATCGCAAGCTCAGGAGTTCGAGACCAGCCTGACCAACATGGTGAACCCTCATCTCACTAAAAATACAAAAACTAGCCAGGCATGGTGGTGCGCACCTGTAATCCCAGCTACTCAAGAGGCTGAGGCAGGAGAATTGCTTGAACCTGGGAGGCGGAGATTGCAGTGAGCCAAGATCACGCCACTGCACTCCAGCCAGGGCGACAGAGTGAGACTCTGCCTCCCCACCCCCCAAAAAAAGATTAATAGTAAAGTATCTCCTGGCAAATAAAACTGAAGGTCCAGCCAGTTCTTTACAAGAGTTATACCAAGCTTTCCAGCAAAGAGATTACCCCAATATTATTGGAATAGAATAGGAAAAATAAGGAACAGCTACATCTCCTAAAAGCCATAGCTATAAAATTCTAGAGAACAATAATAGGAGCACTCCTGTGACCTGAAAAGAGAGAAGGATTCCTTAAACAAGATGCAAAATGTGCTCCATTATAATGGATAAAGTAGCTGAAAATCCACCCATATTAAAATGGAGAATTTAGATTGGCGTAATCACTTTGGAAATATTTTGACAATATTTAGTAAATTGAAACATTCATGTATTCTGCAAACCTGCATTTTATTCTTATGTGTATACCCTTAAAAGACTTGTGTGCATCTGAAGATGTATAAGAATGAGCATAAAAACATCATTCTAATCACGAAAACTAGAAACAATGCAAATGTCCAATTACAGTAACAAGAATATATAAAGTGTAGCAGCAGATTCCCACAGTGGAATATTATTTATCAGTGAAAAGGAATAAACAACTGCTACATGAAGACACATGGGAGTCTCAAAAGCATAAAAAACAATCTCAAAAGATTGTTTCTCTGTGGCCATGAGAAACAATCACAGAAGACTTTATACAGTATGATTTCCTGTGTGTAAAGCCTTTAGATAAATGAAACAGTCAAAACTAAAAACACAATTTGGGATGCATGCAGATCATATTTTGTTGATGCTAAGCCATGTCTCTTTTTTTGACATTTCAAACACTTTTCAAAATTGAGATTCATTTTGTAACCAAAATTTTGTAACCAAACCATTCATTTTGTGAGTCTCTTAGAGTTGAAATAATAATGTATCTTACAATGCTGGGAGCTTAAGTTCAATGAAATATAGTAGGAAGTAGAACTATAAAGAAAAGCATGAGAATGATTAACATAAAATTTGGGATACCTATGATTACGTATGTCTGGGAGGGAGGAGGCTACAGGAAGGAAGGGGAAGCAAGGAGAATTCTATATACTGACAATGTGCTATTTTTCACCAAGGTACAGTATATTGGTGGTATTATTATTATTATTATTATTTTGAGGCAGGGTCTCACTCTGTTGCCCAGGCTGGAGTGCAGTGGCACAATCTCGGGTCACTGCAACCTCCGCCTCCCAGGTTCAAGCTATTCTCCCACCTCAGCCTCCCCGAGTAGCTGGGACTACAGGAGTGCACCACCACGCTTGGCTAATTTTTTGTATTTTTGGTAGAGATGGGGCTTTGCCATGTTGGACAGGCTGGTCTCACACTCCTGGCCTCATGTGGCCCCTACCCCCGCCTCAGCCTCCCAAAGTGCTGGGATTACGAATGTGAGCCACCGCTCCCAGCCTGCTTTGTTATTATTCTTTAAATAGGTTAGTTTCTCACATGTATAAATATATTTCACAATTTTTTAAAAAAAGAGTGAATGAGGCGAGTAGGTGGAAACACACATATAGTAACTCAGGAAGCTGGACAGTAAAGGGGAGAAAAGAGCGAGGCAGCCATTGCGGGAGGATGTGGAGGAAACTACAGGAAATAAATGGAAAGACTGAAGAGCTAGGAGGCATCCAAGCTGTCACATGTGGAGAAATTGGCCCTTCAGGGAGATACCTTCTATATTTTAGCAAGAGGGACAAAGGGGAGAATGGGCTTACAGAATTTGCAGTGAAATTTTCTCATGTTTCCCCTGTGATGGTTTATATTTTCTTTACAAAGAATTTATCTATGGGCTGGTATAGTTACCAGGAATGGCAGAGATGGGCAAATGGCATGAGGGGGTAGGCATCTAAAAGGAAAACGTGTGTTCAGCAGTTATCCCATGCCAGGTACTCAACTAAGAGCTTTTTGCATCCATCATTCCATTTGTTGCTCTCATTAACACTACGAGGTATATATTCTTTCATGATGTCTGTAACAGTTTCCTAGGGCCATAGGAAAATAACAAAATCCCACAGACTAGATGACTTAAATAACAGAAATGTATTTTCTCCCAGTTCTGGAGGCTTGTGATCCAAGAGCAGGTGTGGGCAGGTTGTTTTCTCCTGAGGCCTTTCTCCTTAGTCTGTGGGTGGCTGCCCTCTGCGCGTGCACATCCCTGGCATTTCCCCGTGTGCTTAATCTCCTCTCCTTTAAGGACACCCATCAGACTGAATCAGCTAAAGTCCTCATTTTAACTTAATCACCTCTTTAAATACAGTCACATTCTGAGGTGCTGGGGGTTGGAGCTTGAACTTATGAATTGTGGGCGACACAATTCTGGCCATCACAATGCCCATTTTGGAGAGAAGGATCTAGAGACACAGAAAGGTCAAACAGCTTGCAGCTCCTCAGCACCAGAACTGGGATGCAGACGCAGGCAGGTCAACTGCGGTGACTGAACACCAACCATTCCTCCACACATCTAGTTTTGGGCCTGGAAGAGTGAAGACGGATGGAAAGGTCTTTTGGAGAATTAAAAAAAACAAAAACAAAAAACAAAACAAAAACAAAAAACAGAACAGAATAAAGGAATAATATTCTCAGGCTTTTCTGAGTTGTGCAATCTGTCCCAGGAAACAGAATGGAGCTGAATGCTCCAGGAGCCAGGATGGACGGTCCTCTCATAGGCTCCCTTTTAAAATCTGGGCTTTAAGGAGAAAGATGTAAATCTCGGCTAAAACGGCAGGAAAGCTCAACAACTTAGCATGGGCTGAAATCCACTGATGCCTGCTCTGGAGGGACCAGGTGTAAGTTACGGGCTGAGAAGGGTGACACCTGCTGGGCACCGAGGACAAGAATAGGTGGGACCTGGCTCCTGTCATATGTGGTCCCTTGCTGCCCTCTTCTGGCAAGAATTGGGAATACGCAGGAAGCTGCGGGTAGCCCTACTTCCTCCAAAACCCACAAATCTCCTGGGAAAGGCGGAAAGAATCTACTGGAATCAGAGTGTGGCGCATGTCAGTTCCTCCCTCTCCATGTCAGTTCCTCCCTCTCCACATACATACACACATATTACAGTCAATTTTCACTTTTTAGCATTCTGTGACTGTGTAGCTGTTTTAAAAGTTGCTTAAGATGGGTTTTTTTGTTTTGTTTTGTTGCTTTTTTTTTTTTTTTTTTTGAGACAGAGTCTCGCTCTGTCTCCCACGCTAGAGTGCAGTGGCGCCATCTCGGCTCACTACAAGCTCCGCCTCCCGGGTACAAGCGATTCTCCTGCCTCAGCCTCCCAAGTAGCTGGGATTACAGGTGCACACCACCATGCCTGTCTAATTTTTGCATTTTTAGTAGAGACGGGATTTCACCATGTTGGCCAGGCTGGTCTCGAACTCCTGGCCTCAAAGGATCCGCCCACTTAGGCCTCCCAAAGTGCTGGGATTACAGGCGTCAGCCACCCTGCCCGGCCAAGGTTAAATTTAAAAACTTATTACATTTGCCACCTTTTCAAAGATGATGTTTCTTAAGATACAAGAATATGAGAATTAAAATACAAGTTTTGATGATTTAACAAAATGCTAGTTTGTTCATCATTTCATATGCTCTTTTTTAATTTTTTATTTTTTTAGAGACAGGGTCTCCCTCCCGGTGACTCCGTCACCCAGGCTGGAGTGCAGTGGTACAATCAAAGCTCACTGCAGCCTCAAACTCCTGGTCTCTATCCTCTCATCTCAGCCTCCTGAGCACCACATCTGGCTTATTTTTAAATTTTTTGTAAAGATGGGGTGTCAGTGTCTGGCTACGTTGCCCAGGCTGGTCTTGAATTCCTGGTCTCAAGTGACCCTCCTGTCTCAGCCTCCCACAGAGCTGGGGTTACAGGCATGAGCCACTGCACCAGGCCTTTATGTTTTCAAAAATTGTAAACTCATTGTTGGTTTGGAAATACTTGTTTTCAATATTTTAAAAATCATTATTTGTTATGCGATAGCCTAGGGACCCCACCATTTGGTTACAGTACTTTTGAAAAATAATCATTTTTATTTTCAAATGTGAATTTTCATCAAAACAAAACCAGTAGCTCATGTTTTAGAAATTTATCTTTGGTATAGATATTTGGGCAAAAACATTCCAAAGTAATAAAGGAGCCCCTTGAGTTGAGAAGCATTACGTAAACGCCAGAAAAAAACCATTGATCTCACCGAGAACTCCTAGAAATCCTGATCAGTTGTGCTACACAGAATATGCTGCCTTGTGGGCCTCTGTGAAATTCCAAATGGGTGGCTCAAGAGCTCCTGGCTCACGTGTGAGTCCCCAGACCTTCTTCATGCAGTTACCAGAACAATTGTTTAAAATGCAGTCAGATGGTGATACTCCTCCGCTTCTGCAGAGGCCAAATGTCACACCTTTGATCTTAGAATAAAATACTGATTCCTTCCTGGCTTTACAAGGCCAGGTGCTCTGACTCATGCCAGCTCTGCCAGGCCTGCCTTTGGTCACTTTTCCTTCCCCTTCAGCTATTTGCATTTTCATCCTTTGGGGACCCTTCTGTGGACTCTACTTCAACATTCTGTTTATTTCCTTCGGAGCATTTGCTTCCATCTGTAATAACTGTGCATGTTTATCCGTTGTTCATTTCTTGTCTCCACCATTAGGCGGCATCCCCAGGGGGAGGTCCTCATCCACTTTGCTCTTTGCTGTGTTCCCGGTGCCTAATGAGCATTATTTGTCAATGAGTGAGTGAGTGAATGAAGTGAGCAAAGGAACACAATGAGTGGTGACAGACACCTAAGGTCACTCCATGCAGATCATGGTACTAGGTTATTTACATAAATATATAAGGAAGTTCCATCCATGGCCTATGGCCTGGGAAGCAAAGAGAGGGCTGCGGTTGGGATCAGGCCAACAGCTGTGCTTTCATCTTTGACTTAAACTTGTCATCAAAACCACTCCCGTCCCTGCTTAGAGAATACCAGAGAAGCAGACAGAACCTCAGGAGCCACTGACCCACATGCTAAGGAAGCTGGAGGGCAGCAAGGAAGCACAGGCTCGCTAACTCAACAGGTGCAATTTTGCGTCAGTGCTGTGGGTACCGATCCAGGATGCAAACACCAGCTGCTCAACCAACCAGGAACACTTTGTGTTGATCCAATGTCTTCCCCTTGAAAAGGCGCCAGCACAGTCTCATAGACACACAGCCCTGCTCAGAGGTAGGCACGTTAACATTCCCATTTTACAAATGGCAGGAGAATGCACCCATGATCGGTGGGCTGGGCACAGTATTGGCCAGCAGGCTCATGTCTTCCAGGGGTTCCGTCTCCATCTTCACTGTGAGGCGATCAGAGCCTGAACAAGGGAAACTAAGTTCAGAACTGTCACCAGTTCCAAATCTGTGCCTGAGGCAGCCTGATGAGAGCCGTCTCCAGGAGAGGTAGCTAGGGTGGAAATGCTTGCTGGGCTCCAGGGAGGCCTGGGCCAGACAGCCTGGGGCACAGTTTCCTCCCTCCCTGCTGAAGTGTTACTGGTTTGATGTAATTTCCGCTGCCATTCATGGCCTTTCTCCTAGGCAGGATCCTGGCACCTGACTTAGGAACCATCCAAAGAACAAGGTTAAGCCAGAATAAAATGTCCAAGAGCCTCCCAGGCTGGGGCAGCCATCAGGGCGGGCTGATCTGGGGCTTCTTCAGGAAGGTGGCCAGTTTTTGGGCCACAGCGTCCAGTTCGATCGGGTTGGTGCACTGAAAGAGGTTGCTGTTCCGGACGAAATAGTGTTTCAGGAAGTGCTGGCTCACACACTTGTGCAATTTCCTCACCAGGCGCAGAAACGCTTTGCTGAAGACCTTCCAGTCTTTAAAGTGGGGATATTTCTCGCAGGTCCAAAAGAGCACCGTCTGTGGAAGGAAGAAGTGCTGTCAGACATTGTTTCAGGCAATTGAGGAGGATATCTTGGAAACAATTATTGAGTTTATGTGGCCTTGGAAGAAGGGAGAAAAGAGTTGCCTAGGCAGACTGGATCTACCACGAATTCACAATCCCCAACTTCAGGTGGGCCTTCAGTTTACAAGTTGGTCTCCCGCACCTCTTCCCTAATCTCCTCCAACATTTTCAGTGGTCACCACTCCAGACAATGTCTTTGCCTCCTACTTTATGAAGAAAATAGAACCCCTCATCCTCCCAAACCAGACAGATCTTGCCTACTGCAGCACCCTCCTTTCTTCCTCCCTGCTTCTGCCTCTTCTGCCTGTGGGGCTGATCCCTCCACAGGGTCCCCGATGCCATCTTCCAGGAACTGTATATGACGGATTACTCTCTTCCTCAACTGCTTTTCACAAGTTGAAAGCTCTCCTGCCACCCCAATGCCATGTCTGCCTCCTGCCCTCACTCTTCCCTCTGCAAATCCAGGTTTCCCCAGAGTCAGCTCTATAGTTTGTCGTCATTTCCTCTCCTCCCATTTCTCGCCTCAGTCCGCTCCAAGATGGATTCTTCTCTCATTAATCCTCAAAGTCTCCTCTCTTCAAGGCCCAGTGATCTCCGTGTTTCTAAATCCAACAGGCCTTTGTCAGCCTGCACCTTACCTGACCTTTCAGCAGAACTGGTTCTCTTGCCCACACCCTCCCTCCTGAGCCATCCTTCACTTGACTTCCAAGCAATCTACTCTCTGGGTTTTCTCCTAGCATTACAGCGCCTCCTTGGCAGGCTTCTACTCCTTGGCCTGCCTTTGAGAGGTGGAGTTTCTGGAGGCTCAGTTCTAGGCCCTCTTCTCCTCTCACTGTACATTCATTCCTCAGCTCTGTGTTCCCTCCACAACAGCAGTTCTAATTCTCACTACAAATGAATGACTTGCAAATTTGTGTCTCCAGCCCAGACTTCTCCTCTGACCTCCTTACCATTTATCTCTTGAGTATCTGAAAGTTATCTCAGTCCCAACATGTCCAAACTGAACCCCTGCTCTTCCTGCACAAACCTGATCTGCCTCCAGAGTTGCTTAACTAGCTAGTTGTGCAACATGCAAACCTAGGAGTCATCCTTCTCCCTTACCGCCCCCAGTCAAGTCCTGCAATCCTCTTGCCTGAGTATTTCTCGAGTCTACCCATTTACCTTCACCTCAAGTATTATTCTACCATCCCCCTCCACACTGCCTCCACATCTCACTGGACCTCTGCAGTAGCCATCTCATCAGCCCATCCCTGTTCTTGCCACCATCCAAACTATCACCATCCACACTGCTGCTAATATACATCTACTTCCCTTCTCATCTAAAATACTTTAAGCTCTTCCCATTGTTTGTTAGCTAAAAACATCATGCTTAACATGGTGTGGTTTATAAGGTTTGGTCCCTGCCTTCCTTTCCAGACGCATCTTGACCCATATCCTCCCTTGCTCTCTTCATGTAGCCACACCAGCCGTTTCATGCTCCACTCTACCACAGGGCCTTTGCACCTCCTGCTTCAGCTGCATAGGACAAACTTCTTTCCCTTCTTTGTCCATCAGATCAAATTTCCCTAGTACAGCCACTGCACACTCTCTTAGCCATGTACTTCTCATAAGAAGCAGTGACAACTGTAGTAGTTTTTATATTTATGTGATTAATTGTATCATTTCCCCTACTGGATTATAAACTTTATGAGAACAGTGAATTATGCCTATTTTTATTCACTATTAAGCTATCCAGTACCCAGCAGAGGCTAGCCCATGAGAGGAAGTCAATAAACATTTATTGAATAAGTGAATTAATGAATTCATGTTATGGTTTAGATATTGATTATTTTTATACAGTCTTTATTTTTTAGAGCAGTTGTAAGTTCATAGCAACTATGTATTTAGGTTATATGATTATGAATAAATCAGTTAGAGATAATTTCATGCAAGTGAAGATAACCTAGATACCAGAAAAAAGTGTTAATTCCTCTTGTTAATTAAGCTTTTATCGTCCTAAGCAAACTGGGGCAGTTAAGCTCATTATAAGCAAGCCAATGTACTTTGAGTGGGTTTTAGGAATAAATAAGTCAATAAAAGATAAGCTTTTCCTTCACATGAAACAGTGTTGGGGCAGAGCCTTTCTGACAGTGTAAGAGAGTGTCAGACTTAAGGTGAGGCGAGGCTGAGTGCCACAGCTTCCTAATGCTGTTTTGCAACCCAGCCTCTTCCACTTTCCCCAGAATGAAGACTTGGCAAGGATCCAGCACACACAAGTCATCATCTGGGATGGTGTCTGACACCACATTTGTCACCAGCCACATTCATTTCAAGGGTGAGGATGCCTAAATGGAAGATAATTCTGTCTGTGGACTAAGGATGGAAGACCAGAGAAAAAGGCAGTTAGCACTTTCTGGTTATCTTACTCCAGAAATAGCCCCCTTAAAAAAAAATGCCCATCCTTGATGTTGCCCAATTCTATTGTGCCTTGCAGGTGGGTCAGGGAGGACTGAAACAGAGGATCCTTAAGGAGTTGCCTTAAAATCCACTAGGTGACTTAGGAACTATCAGAATAAAAGTCAGCCCTTGTGGGGAGTACAGATTTGCAAACAGCTATGGGTTGGGAGATCCATGGTGGCCCCATTCAATCATGCCTGAAATATTCATGTCACTGAATGGTATTTCCATCCATCTTAATTGAGAGGTAACGAAGTCAATCGTTAAGGTTATGAGGTTTTGATATGAGATAGACTTGAGTTTGTGTCTCAGCTCTGCCTCTTCTAGTGTGGGCTGTATAAAGGAAAGCAAGAGAAGCTAAATCTACAGAACAAATCAAAGAATCTTCTGCAAGCACATGCCCTCCATCCAGGAGAACAGCCTACGTGTTTTTAGGGGAGTGTGCTTGGGACACATTGAGAATATTGGAACTCCAGAGAAAAGCCCCAGTGCATGTGAATGAGATGTTAACAGATTCTTCCGCAAGTCAAAACGGATAGGTTATGAGAAAGATTAGTGATTTTGTGCAAAAAAGAAGAGAAAAGTTGAGCAAGATGTGAAGCCACTCATTCATTTGCTCTACAAATATTTAATGTGCTACTATGTACAAAGCATTGGGAGAGATACTGGGGGTATTATTCATCCTTCTCCCAGGGAACAAGAGCACTGAGTAAGGTCAGCATGCTAGCTGAACAAGACCAATGTGGTATCTGTCTTTCAAGAAGTTACTTTAGAGCAGATGGAGTAACATGGGGCAAGAAGAGAGCTTTGTCTATCGAATGAGAGGAGGAACAGGTATGTGAGGAAGGCACTTCACAGATAGGTGACTGCCCCAGGGACCTGTGCTTGCCTGAGTGGAAAGGCAGTCCATCCTTCCTGGGGCCAGAGAGGAGGGCTGAAGCTCCTAGACCCACACTAGCTAGGCTGGCTGGGGTGTCCTGCAAGAGTCTCCTACCTCCCTACCCCAGCAGGCTGCACAGAACTGCTACATGAGAGTCCACTTCACTCTGTGTGGTCCACAATTTGAGAAAGAGGGAGTCGAGAGGGTGGTCAAAGGCCCCCTTTCCAAGGAGGCCCCCCTAACTGCCCAGTCCAGGTCAGGCTCTGCTGCTCTGAGCCTTCACAGAGCCATGCTCCTCCCGTTCCAGTGCTTCCTCACTGTGTGATCGTACATGCACCCACTGGCTTGCCTTACCCATGTCTATCTCCCATGCTAGACCAGAAGTGACAGAGTGAGGAACCACATCTGTGTCTGTTCACCTTTTTGCCGGCAGGGGTTGAGCCCACAGCAGGTATTGGGGCAGGCCTCTGGCCCAGAGTAATCTCAATAGACACTTGCTGAATGAGTGAGTGAAGGCATGAATGGATGTTACTGTTGGGTTTAGGGCAAGGAGAGGCAGGTGCTGGCAGAGCAAGGGAAAATCCTTGCCTGGTGATTTGGACCCTAGAAAGAGGTGTGTGGCAGTACGTGTGTGGGAACCTTTGTGTTGCATTTCCTGGTTCCCTCTGTGTTAGTGAGTCTGTGTGCATGAGGAGTTGTGCTTAGGCTGCAGTGGGTTCTAAGACTGGCACAAACATAAAGCCATCAAAGTGTGAGGCACAAATCACATTTTGTAATTTATTTCTGAACCTCAGCAGGGTTTCTGGCACCTCGTGGGCACTCAGGTTGGTTTGGTGGTAGAATAAAAGTGAGAGGGGAGGAAAAGTGGGAGAGAAGAGAATTGGAAAAGGGAAGGAAGGGAGGAAATTTTACCCTGGACAGGGGTGTTGTGGACTCCCATATGGTGCTAGCTTACATATTTCCATAATAAGTAGGCATTTGTTGGATGGCCAATGTAGATACTAGAGCCTCATTTTTCACACATGCCAGCCCTACTGAGTGGCTCTGGCCAGGCCCTAAAGAGGCCACAGGGAGAATGATCTATCCAAAGCTGCCCCTGGGCCTTCTCCCACCTGCCCCACACTCACCTGCAGATGGTGGGACGTGATGACCGGCCTGTTCCCTGGGCACCACACGTCCTCCTTCAGCTGCCTCATGACCTGAAAACACTTCCTACGGCAGCCCCCATCCTCATCCAGCTGTTCTAGCAACACCTGCTCAGCACGGAGGAAGCTCAGCTGCCAGTGATAATTTGAACAGGGCAACAAGTTAAACCCAAACGACTGGAAGAAAAAGAAAAACATTGGGAAATGAGAAGAACAACGCTCACTGGTGTAGAAAGCCATTTCTGAAGCAGTCTGCTGGTCTGGGGAACTTTTCACCAGGCAGACAGCACATCCTATGTGGGGATGAAAAGGGGATGTCAGGGAGACCACAAGCCACTTTGGATATGAACAGTTAGAAGGTGGTACCCACTTCCTCTCCTGCAGCAGTTCTCCAACTTGAGCATGCATCAGAATCACATCACCTGGAGGGCTTCTTAAAACACATATTGCTGGGCCCTGTTCAAGGGTGTCATTCAGCAGGTCCAGAGTAGGGGCCCGGGAAGCTGCATTTCTAACAAGTTCTCAGGTGACGCTGGTGCAGGGCCCACACTTTGAGAACTACTGATCTAGTGACACCTCAACTTTCCTTTGAAACTCTTTGGCAGTCGGTAATGCTGTGACTGGTTAAGTTGTTGGCACCACTGCTCTGGAGAGCTGGGTCCCGCCCACTGATACCTTGATGCACTCCACTCTCTCTTGGGAAGGCCAGCGCTGCAGACATCGAGGCCACCGGGCTTTCTCGGACCAGGTGGTGGGGATCTCCACCGCGGGGGCCAGCTCCAATTCCACCTGATATGCAGATGTTTCCACAGCAATCCAAACTGCAGAGCGGTTTCCTAGCATGCTGACCTTACCTGATAGGAAATGACCAAATGGATAAGGAGAAGAGAAAGGCTTGCACATTACAAGCGTTCAGACAAGAAATTTGTGAACAGTTGCTCTGATCAGCACCTTGCAACTGGTGTGGCAACTTTCACAATGTCTGTAGCACATCAAGGATCACAATGTCTGTAGCAAGTCAAGGATCACAATGCCTGTAGCAGGTCAAGGTTGTGACATCAAAACCAGATGGTTAGTCACCTAGCCAGCGTCAGAGCATTACTAAGAAGTCTCATTGCTAGTGGGTTTTTCTTTCTCCCCCAATCCCAAGGCTTTTGTGGTACCTTTTCTTTTAAATTAATGGATTATTTTCAAGAGGCTCAACTGAAAGTAAAAGCCATAGAATAAAAAGAAAAAGTGTAGTACATATGCTCCTTGACTTACGATGGGGTCACATCGCAATAAAGCTGAAAATATTTTAAGTTGAAAATGTATTAATACACCGAACCTACCAAACATCATAGCTTAGCCTAGCCTACCTTCAATGTGCTCAAAACACTTACATTAACTTAGAGTTGGACAAAATCATCTAACACAAAGCCTGTTTTATAATAAAGTGTTGAATATCTCATGGAATTCATTGAATGTTGTATGAGTACTCGAAGCACAGGTTCTACTAAACATGTATCATTTTTGCAACCTTGTAAAGTAAAAAAAATCATATGTTGAGCCATGGCAAGTTGGGGACTGTCTGTATTTGCTACTGTAAAATGAAACCTAACTATTTTTCTATATCCTTCTCCATTCCACCCAAATATCTAAATGTTGGTTTTTCAGAGTAATGCAAACATAGGGAAGGCTAATGCCATTTTTTTTTTCCTTCTTCACCTAGATGTTCTGACACTGGCTGGGGACAGTATCAGCCTCCTTATTTATTCATATGCCTTTGGTGAAATTTGGCTTCACCTGTCTTTTATCTAGGCCTCAGTCTCTTAGATGGTATTTGTTTTTACCATCCACTCAGCTAGCCGAGCCTCAGAGGTATCTATCATCAGAAACCCCTGTAACCACAAAATACATCAAAGCACGTCACAGCCACTGTTTCAGAGGATTGAGTGATTTGAAAGAAGCCACAGGCCGGGCGCGGTGGCTCAAGCCTGTAATCCCAGCACTTTGGGAGGCCGAGACGGGTGGATCACGAGGTCAGGAGATCGAGACCATCCTGGCTAACACGGTGAAACCCCGTCTCTACTAAAAAAATACAAAAAACTAGCCGGGCGAGGTGGCGGGCGCCTGTAGTCCCAGCTACTCGGGAGGCTGAGGCAGGAGAATGGCGTGAACCCGGGAGGCGGAGCTTGCAGTGAGCTGAGATCTGGCCACTGCACTCCAGCCTGGGTGACAGAGCGAGACTCTGTCTCAAAAAAAAAAAAGAAAGAAGCCACCATTGCCTCATTTTCCAACCAGGAAAAGAGAAGAAGAGAAAACTATGCATCTAGTAGTTTTCCAGCTCACATACTATAATTTCCTCATTTCCAATTTGCTCTTTCTTCTTTCAAAAGATACAGTTTTTGTTTGTTTGTTTGCCTTCATTGCAGATAAAGATAAGCAGTCTTGAATAGATCAGGATCTATTCATCCTTATTTGCTCATCCCAATTTTTGAAATAGATCAGAATCTATTATTTTGCATTTCCTTGCACAGAGAAGAAAATGGAAGCACGTTAATTGTGTTAGGCTTTTCAAAATGGAAACATTCCCTGGCCGAGGTGGGATAAAGGGCTTGTTGTCTGCATGTCATCAGAGCTGCCCAGACAGGAACATGACAACTGGCACTTTAGCATTATTTACTAAAAGCGTCTCATCAACCTTGCCCAGTCTGAATCTCTGCTTTGCACTTTCACTATGAATAATGTCGCACAGCATAAGAGGTGAGTCGATGCTGCAGCCAACCCACTGCCCGCCACCCTGCTCTGCAGCTGGCTCTGCTTACGAGGTGTGCAACCTTCAGAAGTGACTTAATCTCTCTAAGTCTCAGTTTCCTCATCCCTAAAACAGGTAGGAAAAGAATTCTTACTGTATTGTGTGGTTATGAGGATTAAATTAAATAACCCATGAAACTTACTCTACTTAGTAAAAAATCTATTAAACATAAATTATTACCATTATGGAAATTTTCAGAACTATTCTGTCTAGACAAGCAAATGTATGTACGAATACATCCTTTTATTTTCACACAGATGGAATCTCATATTATTTGGCAGTTTGGTTTTTCACTTAGCTATCTAGCCCATGCATTTTTCATAGCTCTGTATGTATGCATGGGCATATGTCTGTTGTTTTGTAAGGCTGCATAGTAGTCCAGTAGGCAGAGACAGCATAATTTAAGTTAGCCAATTTTCCTTTATTAGCCATTTAGATTACTTCTATTTACTGTTATAAAATCTATGGCAGAGAATATCCTGGTGCATATTTCTTTGTGTATTTGTAGAATATATTTGTAGAATTTAATATATTTATATATATTTATTTATATATTATATACTGTAATTAATATATAATATATTATATATAATTTATATAATATATGTAATATATAATATATATTTATATATAAAATAAATATTTATAAATCTATAAATATATTTGTAGAATTTAATTTGTAGAAATATATTTCTAGAACTGGAATTGTTGAATTGTCAAGTGAGCACATTATGAAAATAAAATATAGACAACTTTCTCTTTAAAAAGGAGACACCAATTTCCACTTCTAATAACAACACGAAAATACCCATTTCACCATGCCCACTCGACACTAAGCATGATCAAACTTTTCATTTCTTTTAACTTGTTAGGTATTTTAATGTACCCAACATGAGGTATATTCTAATATATGTTGAAATATACATTAGATGGAATGTCTTTTCTTATTTTTGCAAGCCATTTGTACTCTTTTTCTGTGATTCCTTTTTTTTTTTTTTTTTTTGATAATTATTTCTATTGGTCAGCTCATCTTTTTTCTTATTGGTTTATAAATTAAGAAAATTTGTATTTTCCTAATTATATAATTAAGAAAATTGGCCATTTCTTTCTAGTTTGAAATTCACCTTTTCACTTTGTGTGAACAAAAAGGGTGTGTGTGTGTGTGTGTGTGTGTGTGGGCATATGCTGTACAGTAGCTTAAGACTTTGTCAAATTTAGTCAGTTCTTTTGGCTCCTGGATTTTCTGTTTTGGTTCAAGTTAGTGGTTTCCAAATGTGGAATCTCAGCACACTGTGGTACTGCAGTCAGATGGAGGTGCTGCAGTAAAAACGTACTAATAAAGAAGACCTGGGGTTTGTGAATAATTTGCTTTTAAAACAAATATGCTTAAGTTTTTAAGCCTGGTTAAGGTGCATAATCCACAGCATTTTATATCTATGCCAGCACAGTAACTTTCTCAAAGCCACAACACTATTTTGTTAGAATGAATTCCAACCTTCTGTGCGTCAACGGCAGGGGAAAAAAGCTGATTCATCTTATTAAGATTAAATAAATGTGAAGAGCACATGATTATCTTCTCAAATGTAGGCTGTGAGCTGCAGGTAACACCCAAACAGAGGTTTTGTAGAGTGAAAGGGGAATGTCAGCAATTACCCTTGCACTTGTTCCTGATCAGCTCACCTGAGAGGTGACAGGTTCTAATTGCGTTTTCCACCAGCTTCCGGAACACCAGGAGGACCTTAGCGGGCACAATGTCTCCGTCGATGTTCACGTCTGTCTCATGCCACTGCCACAGGCTCTTCATAAACTGTTCCACCTCCAGCCACTGCTGCAGACCCTCAGGGTCCCGCAACGGGCAGGGCAGCCTGGTGCCCTGCAGGGTGTAGTACCTCCAGCGCTGCTCCCTGGCCTCCCTGTAGCCAGCCAGGCCTTTTATTGGGACTGTGACAAGGAACTGACTGGGGGCCAAAACCTAGGGTCAGGAAAGGATTGAAAACAAGCATGAATTCACAGATTCGGGAGGTAACGGAAGTCCTGGGAGCCGACCTGTCTCGCCAGGCAGCTCTCTTAACCACTCCACCCTCAGCAGTGTGACCTGATACACAGAGACATAGACCTGGGTGTTACAAGTGGATTACCTCTTTGTTCTGCTACTGAATCACTGTAAATACTTTGGGCAAGTAAATTAACTCGCTGAGTTTATTATCTTATGACTATACAAGTAAAGACAGTGAGCTAGACCAGGAACTCCAGAGGAGGCCTAAAGTTTGAGAAAGAAGAATGAGTATGCATTGAGTTCCCTGCAGTTGCGACACTGCAATTCTAATGCATTTAACAATTTCAACTTCACAATCACACAGTAAGGTGAGCTTTGTTGCCATTTTCCAGATGAGGAATCCAAGATGCAGAGGGGCTTGGAGATCTCCCCAGGGACACACAGCCAGTAAGTAGAAGAGTCAGAATTCGAGTTTAGGTCTTTGGACAGCTTGTTCAGTTATTATTTCTCTACCCTGGGCTGGCACTCAGCCAACAATGAATGACATGGAATGGTGAATGTTTTGACACAAATAAAAGGTGGGAAGTAACAGCAAGGGAGTTTAAAAGATTTTGTAAAATGTCTCCTATTTTTGGGTTGGGGGGGCCTGTACTGATGACCCATGGTCAGTGTTCATGACTAACCCTTCCAAAATCAAAGGCAAAATGAAAGCTTATTTGTTGAGACAATGTGAGCTGTTGAGATAATTCTAAGTTTAAAGGAAAAAAGCAAACAATCAGAATCCACCTAATCCCTTTCTCCAGGAACCAGTGAAGCAATGACTGGGGGAAAGCAGCCAGACCAGCAGCCAAGAGATAGAACAAGTGGGTAAACAGAGCAGCCAAAGGAGCCTGAACTCTGACCATGTCCCACTTCACACACACCTTCAGCTGTGAGTCAGCTGCCTCCTCCTCACAGAAAGCTCTGACCATGGAATTTGGTTAACTCTTGCCCAGGGCCAGTCATTGACCCATTGAAGGGTGAATGTCCTAATCAGCCCCAGCTGGATCTGCCTAACTCTAAGAAAACAATAGTTTGATGTTTTAGATGATGTATCCACATGACTTCTGGTACCCACAGAAAGGTAGCTGGATTTAAAAAGAGGAAAAAAACATCCAAAGTCCCTGGAATTTCAGATCTGTACATTATTTCAATTCACTTTCATGTGAATTCAAAAGCAGGACTATCATGTTGTTAGTCATGTAAGTGGTGCTTAGTAAATATTTGTTGAGCAGCCTGGGCAATATGATGAAATCCATCTCTACAAAATAAAAAAATTAAAATAAAATTAGCCAGGCATGGTGGCATTTGCACCTGTAGTCCCAGCTGCTCGGGTGACTGAGGTGGGAAATCACTTAAGCCTGGGAGGTTGAGGCTGCCGTAAGCCATGATCTCACCACTGCACTCCAGCCTGGGTGACAGAATGAGACCCTATCTTTAAAAAACCAACAAAAAAAACTTGTTGAATTTGATTTAAGTTAAAAGCAATTTTATATGCTATGCTGTAGCTATTTTTGAAACTTAATATGTAAGACATGACATATATAAATGCAAGATATATTTTAAGCTATGAATTCTAAGTAGGACCACGGAAGGAAATTTCCTTGGGTGTAGTGCTAAGAAAAGTAATGTAATATCTCTATTTCCAGTCCCTGTGACCAAGTTAGATTGGCCTGGGTGGGAGAGTTGGGCAAGTGATGCTCTAGCATTCCAGGATTCAATGTAGTTTTATATTTTTCATCCTGGGATTAATTTCCTACAATCTGACTCTGTTTCAAAATCCACAAATCCCAGCATCTCTTGGGTGGTTCTTGCATCCACCAAACTTGAGATGTAATGGGCCAGCAATGGTCTTTTGCTCAGGTACTAATTCTTTTGCTCATTCATTTATTCATTCATTCCACATATGTTAAGTGTCTACCATGTGCCACACACCATGCTGGGTGCTAGGAGCAAAACAATCGGTAAACATGGTCCTTACAATCAAGGAATGTGCAGTCTGTTGTGAGAAATGGGCCACGAGTACATACAAATTTAACACAAAGTGAAAGAGGTATGTGGCATAATAAAAATCAAGATAAAGAATGATGGAGATTCAGAATGATTCAGAATCTCACTTCTCTCACCTCTAAAACTGAAATAACCAGAGTGTCTTTTCCACAAGGTGGTTTACAGGTTTAAGTGAGGTCGTTTCTGTGTGTTCAGCTCTGCCCTCACTACCGTGTTGCTTGAATGCTGGTGTTACCCATTGGCTTACACTGGGTGGGATTCCTCAGCAGGGAGAGGGGTTGCCAGTCTGCTCCTGCAGCTTCTCAGTGGCACCTCTTCTACTTTCTTCCTTCCCCATCTGCAACCCACAGACTATGACTTTCAATGGTCTTCTTATGGATGCCCTCAGTTCCCTCCACCACACCTCCAATCTATTAAGTAGGTGCTTAATAAATGAATGTGTATTTAGCTGAGCTTTGATTGTGACAGCAGAATGTGCTTTGGAATCAAAAGCTTGTGTGTGAGTTCTGGCTTTAGTGCCTGATATGACTTGATCAAGTCATTTGACTTCTCTAAGCCTAGTTTTTCTCATCTAGGAATGTGGGGGCTCAAAGGAAATAACATCTATCTTTTTTCCTTTTTCTAAAGAGACAGAGTCTCACTGCATTGCCTAGGTTGGTCTCAAACTCTTGGCCTCAAGCAATCCTCCCGCCTTGGCCTCCCAAAGTGCTGGGATTATAGGCATAAGCCACGCCACTGGCTGAAACGACATGTATAAAATGAGACTGTAAATAGTAAAAACTAAGAGTACCTGTGAAAACAAGAATTGTTATGAGTATTCTGAGTGAGGCAAGCATCCGTCACACACTGAGATTCACCTGCCCAAGTACCCTGGCTCTGTTGGTGGCACTTAGAGACAGTGAGACTTGCTTACCTTAATATTTTCATTGTATGTGTCAGAGTAAGGCACAGTTTGAAATCTAATGTCTTGGTTGCTGATGTTTGTGGTCAAATGATGAACGACTTTCTGCACCTCCTCCATAGCCTGGGAAATCTGCTGGCGCCTCAAGTCCACCTGGGTGTGAGAAGGACCAGCAAAGGTGGTTATTTCCTCTGTGGACCCCAAGGCACTGGCATAAGATAGTGAGGAGACAAGGGTACAGCGAGGGGTGACCGAGGGAGTTCAGCTCAAAAATTCTGCCTTCCCAAGACGCCGGGGAGATGGACTTAGGTCTGACTCCACTGAGAAGACATTGGTTGGTGCCTCAATGTTCTTTTCTGTAACAGATGCATTCATTTGATATTTATCTAGGACCTACTATGTAGCAGGTGCCAGGCCAGGTGCTGGGGTCACAACAGTGATTAAGACAACAGTGAACAATGTAGATACTTGCCCTCTAGCTGAAAATATAGGAATACATGTAGATATAATACATAATATATAATTATAATATATAATATCAATATTATAATATATAGCATCATACCTGATATTATACACACACAGACACACATATAAATGTGTATATATATATGTATTCCTGTATATATATATATATGTGTGTGTGTGTATGTGTATGTATATGTGTCTGTGTGTGTGTATATGTTATAATATCAGGTATAAGTCCCAGGAAGAAAAATAAAATATGATAAGGGACTAGAGAATAAAGGGGCAGCTATTTTAGTTAGGGTGGACAATGGACAAAGAATACTTGTCTATAGAGGTGACATTTGAGTGAGGCTGAAGACAGCTTAGGAGAGCAGATTCCATGCTCCTCCTCTGACGTAGGCAATGCTCTAAGGCTAGCAGTGAGGCCACTGTGGTTGGATCCGGCAACAGGAAAGTGACAGGAGGTGAGCTGGGAAAGGAAAGCAGGGCCCAGATCATCACACAGGGTTTTGTGAACCATGGTGAGACTCTACCATGGTATCGTCATGCCTGCTGCCCATAGTGTGAATATTAAACTGCTTAACATGTATCAGCACCCAGCAGCCTGCTTCCCACTGATGTCATCAGTAAATGATGATTCTCTTTGCCTCTGTACTCACCCTTGCCTTCTGCTTCTAGACCCTTAAGAAAAGGCATGTTTCTGCTGAAAGATAGTTACCACAGCGAGTTAGGAAGAATTGCGAAATTCTCATAGAAAACTGAACACTAATCAGATACTTAAAGTTTAGGGAAATAGATGTTTGTGGGAAACACAAAGGAACTTTTAGTGAACTCCAGGAGAGACACAGAAAAATCCAAGTAAGAGACGGAAGGGTCTGCAAGATTTTTTCTGAAATGGAGGGGGCGCTTTGTCATCTTGCTCAGGAGGCACCCGCAAGCCGCTGTCATGACAGCAAGACTCTCCTTCAGAGGCTCCTTCAGCCAGGGGCCAATTTCAGGCAATATCTGATACATTGCAATCTAACGCCCATCCATGAATCTTTATATTCTCTCCAAATTTGGTATAATGGTTGTTTCTACGTATTCTAGACACCCATAAACTGATCACGACAGCCAGAAGAAAAAGCCCAAGTCAAAGAGATTCCTGTTTTCCTAAACTAAGTCATCAACTAGGCCAGTTACCTGAGATCTCACTCATACTTCCCATCAACCAGCAAGCCAACTTCATATGTTCACGGAATAAGAATGTGACTGTGCACCTACTGGTACACATGTTGTATAGCACATATAGGGTCAATTCATCAATAAGTATTTTTTTTAACACATCCTCTGTGGTGGGCACCATCACATGCTGGAACACAGCAATGCACAAGATAGACATGGTCATGCATTCACAGTAGTGAGGAAGACAAATTGTATAGAATATAAGTGTGGGGATGCTATTATGAGAAAAATAACAAATGACAAAAATAAAGGTTTTAGAAGTCCAAAATTAAGCGTCCTCTCCAGCATAGGACTTCCCCTCTGTGTTGTGATTCAATTCCACTTGAGTAATTTGAGTGGAGCATCCATTTTATGCTGGGCTCTGTGCACACATGTTGCCACGAGGTTTACAGATAACTTGACAAAGCAAGACAAATAACCTGGAAATTAAAATCACAGCAATCTAGTGCAAGGTAGAGGTTTGCACAGATGCTATGAATACATAGAAAAAGGACACTTCATCCAGTTTGGAGGTTGGGAGGCCTTCCTGGAGGCACAGTGTGTTGGAGTTGTATCTTGAAAGCTTACTAGGCGTTAGCTAGGAAAAAGGGGGCATGAAAGTTGTTCTAGAAAGAGAAAATAGCAGGTATTGAACCAGGCATGAGGCGCACAAAGAGAGAATTTGTGCTCCTCATGCCTGTGCAATTGTTCCTGTGATATTTTTAGAACACAATTGCCTTAGAGGAGGTGGTGAAGTGGGAGAATAAACAGTGAGAGGTCCCAAAAGTAAAGGAAGAGTTTCAAGAACAAAGTCAACAGTAAGTGGCTAAGTTAAGACTCCCAAATGTCCATGGAGTCTGACAGCTAGAATAGGATGGCTGCATTGGGGGAACGCTGGGCACTAGCATTAATGGTGGGGGAGAGGTGGGCATTACATGTGGATTAAAGGTGAATGGAAGACAACCAAGTGAAGACAGAGGTAAGCAACCCCTCCAAGAACTTTTTTTTTTTTTTTTTTTTAAGACAGAGTCTTGCTCTGTCACCAGGCTGGAGTGCAGTGGCGTGATCTTGGCTCACTGCAAACTCTGCCACCCGTGTTCAAGTGATTCTCCTGCCTCAGCCTCCTGAGTAGCTGGGACTACAGGCTCGCACCACCACACCTGGCTAATTTTTGTATTTTTAGTAGAGATGGGGTTTCACCAGGTTAGCTAGGATGGTCTCGATCTCCTGACCTCGTGATCTGCCCACCTTGGCCTCCTAAAGTGCTGGAATTACAGGAGTGAGCCACCGCGCCCGGCCCCAAGAACTTTTACTATGGGGAAAACCAAAACAACAGGGATGGGAACAGTTTTGTTTTGTTTTTTCCTTACAAAATGACACACAGGCTTAAACATGTTTAAATGCTGAGAGAAAAGAGTCAGTGGTGAAAGAAGAAGTAGCAGAGAGCAAAAGCATTTGGTAAGGATTTCCCACCTGAAAGGAGTCATGCACATCTGGAAACCTGAGTGAGGAATTCATCTTGGTGTGGCAGAAGGAAAGAAGGGGAAAAGGGTGCATGCAGATACGGATAAAAGGGCAGGGGGCAGTGAAAATCAGAGAGATTTCCAGTCTGCTGTCTATGTTCTTTATAGAGCAGGAGACGTTAATGAGCTGAGTGAAGTGGAAGGCAAGAGATTTCAGGCGATAGACTGCTGTAATAGCTGCTATAAGGAATGAGAGATTGTTTAGGTACATGCGTAAAGATAACCCGACAGTATCAAGACTTGGCTGAGGCTGGGTCCCTGAGGCTGTGGGCTATCAGTAGGCTCAGTTGTGAGATCTTCTCCACCATCTCTTAGCCCTCCAAAGGTAAGGGTTGAGGTGGTAAGATTGGAGTTTGCTGGGCAAAAGCTGTAGAAAGATATAAAAGCAACAGAGGGTTTCGGTAGTGGGCTATATTTTCCAGCCTGAATAAAGAACAGATAAAGCTAGTGGTAGAACAGCGAACATTAGGCAACTTTAGGGACCTGAAGTCTGAGCAGGTACAGTGGGGAAAAGTAATACAAGGGTTAACTAGATAGAACATTATAGGCAGAGTGGTTGAGAAATAGTATTCTCTAACAGTTAAGTTCTCAGAATGTGTTGAAGACCAAGACTAGCCTCCTGAATCTGCCAGCCCCGCTGATGTAATTCCATAGAACTTGAATGTTAGTAACATAGCAGTGACTATATATATTTTGTTTCCTGAGTTAATAAACTCATGAAAGATTCATCACCATCAAATCATTTTTAACTAATAGAAGCTTAACAGTGTGTGTGCCTGTGTGTATGTATGTACGTGTGTGTATGTATGCACATAACACATGTGAAGAGTAGCCTATTGGAAAAAGTACTTCATTGTAAATCTGTTCTACAAATTGTGCCCTCATTTGATGGTGAAATGAGGACACAAGCAGGACAAGATCACACCGAGCAGAACAAGGTCACACACTCCTGGAAAACAACTATAATCTCTCACTTGTTACACAGGTTATTAGCTCACCCTTATGACCTGTTTTGATTGCCAAAGGTGAAAGTCAGAGTAAGAGAATGCTTTCTGAGACCCAGAACCACAAATTCCAGTTTTAATTTTCTTCCTGCATCACTTCTGCTGCAACTTAGACTCAGGATCTTAGAAATGGAAGAGACCCCAGAAGTTGCCTTGTCTGGTGTGACTTTATGGAGGATCAGAGTGACAAGGTGCCTTTCCTAACATCACACTGGCAGTTAGAGGTAGCACTAGACAGGCTCTCCAACACTTCTTTCCATCACACTTTGCCACACCCTTAAGTACTGATGTACCAGAAGTACTGCCTACCCTTTATCCTCTTCCTGAACCTAAAAATGCCTTCAATTTAAAGTCAAGACTCACGAAATAAGGAGTCCTAAGTCTCCATGTATTTGGGCGTCAGCAACTATTCCCGCATCTAACAAGCACGAAGCGTCATGCAGCAAGGGCCAGACAGTGATGCCCCTGCTGTGGGACCTGAGTGGAAGCCTCTTCCTCTAGGTGATGGGCAGCCCCGTCCCTCCCACATCTCTGGCTACACTTCCTGCATACGTTCTTACCCACACAGCATCGCCGTGCTATTTGGTAGCCCCAGAAGTGATTTGTGCTGGGAGTTTCCAGGCTTAGTCCCAGACACCTCTTGTCACCCTCATGGTGTGACAACACAGAACCCCCAGACTGTTTCTCTCCACTTATTCTGGCCACACCCTGAACAGATACAGCAAGAAGTTCCTTTCAGGGTGTGGAAAAGCGGGCAGTGGGGCTTGGGGTAGCTGTACAGTGATCTAAAGAAGGAGGCTCTAACACAAGTAGAGACCCGTTGCAAGCCCAACCCTGGAATTCCTTTACTGCCTCTCAAACTTTAGGAAGCCAGCAAGATACCAGTTGCAGCCTCAAGGCAGCCTTGAGGCAACCTTGTCACCAAACTCAGTTCATGGCAAAACATGGAAACAAATGTTGTTTGGGCCTCGCTCTTCCCAGGCATGTCTCCATGCTGTCGCAGGTCCATGTCCCATCCTGGGCCGCTTTCCCCTCCTCCTCCTTAACCACAGCATCAGGCTCATTGTTGCCCCACAAGTCATTTGCTGCTATTAATAGCTCAAGTTTGTGAATAGTTTACTGTTTCAAATATAAATTATGGGGATTCAAGGTTAACCCCTATAATATCACTCTGACTCACTTGCATTCCGATACACTTCCTTGCGAGAGAGACAGAGTGGTGGTGCTAAGTAGCATGCCAGGAATGTCACACAGGCCTGGTCACACCCATGACCACACAGCCTATGTGTATGTTATTCCCAATGAGTGTTACTGAGAAGAAAAGGCTGAGGACTTCCTTCCAGAAAACAAGAAGTCAGACTTCTAATTCCAGAATTTCATTAAATCCAATCATCAGTTAGAAAAATTTCAACAAAACAAAAACAGGCACCATCTCTGTCTTTCAGGGGCTAATAACGTAAAGAAATGGAAAGTTAAATCCAGTGATAGATACACACGAGACCATAGGCTTTCCATCATCATATCCCTTCCTTTTTAGACTAATCCTAATGTCGAAGGCTCATTTGTGCCTATCCATCATTCTTTAAGGTGGATGCTATGATTATTCCCATTTTATAGATGAGGAAACCAAAGTTCAGAACATTTAAATAATTTGCCTAGGTTCCCAAAGTTAGTAAGTTACAGAACATATCCTTCCAAAGCCCATATTTCTAACCACTGCCCTGTTCTGTCTCCCCAAAAGAAAAAGGTGACTGGGAATGAAACACGCCTTGAATGTTTGAATGGGGTTCCCTTAGCCCAGAAGACCTTTCCTATACTTCTCCACTTATTAAAACCCTACACTTCCTCCAAGGCTTTGTCTCCACTCTTCTTTCTGTAAGACACCTTTCCCATCAGAACTAATGCACCTCTGTTCTCCTCCAGCAATCTGTTGAAATCTCTACTGCATCCCTTATGGTCTACCATGCATTATATTAAGCACTTGCCTGACTGCATGTGAAATTCCCTCCTTCTTCCTTTGGTGTTATATACACAATCTGCAGATGGGACAGGGCTATCCTAGAGACCAAAACCAAAATTTCTCTCTCATTTAGCAGGCCACATCTCAGGCCTTGGTCTACCCTCAAACCGTAGCACAGTATTTTGCACAAAGCAGGTGCTTAGTATGTGTTTGCAGAGATATAGAGGAGTTTAGCAGAGGACATTCGGCCTTTGGACTAAAAAAGACAAGGCTGAAACTTCAGAGCCCTCTCAATTTAGCTGTGTAACTTTGGATAAGTTATTTAATCTCCACAAGCCTCTGTTTCCTCCTCTGTAAAAACGGAGGCAATATGTACATCACATAGTTGTTGATTAGATTAAATGAGATCCTGTAGGCGCCTTGACCTGTCACCTTCCACACCAATCTTGCCTTATCTTTAACGAACTCTAAAGATATTTGTGATCATATATGTGCAAGATACTCTGAATGTCGAAGGCAAGAAAGGCATGCAAGACACTGTTCTCCCCTCCAGAAACTTATAAAGAATGAAATGATATGACATGTAAGTTGCCAACCAAGATGATAATAGAAAAGTGTCAGGAGTTGATATACAAACTCATGATCAAATAAATGGTGCCAGTAATACTAATTATAACAGGAGTGAATATGTGGGCAAAATCATTTTGTGCTGGGGTGTCAGGGACTCTTTCTTGAGAAAGTGGACTCTGAGTTTGAAGGATGAATATGAGCCAGAAAAGTGGCGAGGAGGAGCTAGGGCCCTTGGCCTGCTCAGGGCCCAGTTCTTGTTGGGCAGAAATGGAAGACTCAACCACCTACAGGAATGGAGTAGGGGACACACGTGAGAGAGGCAGCGGGGGCCAGGAGCAAGTGTCAGACACAGGAGTGATCAGCCTCCTGAGAACTGGCCAGCACATGCTCTGGCTAACAAACACTCAGCCCCAGCACACGGTTTCCAGGCAAGAAATTGGGACCTGTAGTTGCCAAATATTCTGATTTTTTTTTCCCCTGGAAAGACAGAAATATGGATTTCTATGCAAAATCTATTTTCAAATGTTTGTGAAAAACATTAGAAATAATCTACAGGCCAAACAAAACATGAGCACAAGCTGGATTCAACATGTCAAACACTGTTTAGGATTTCTGCCATTGGAAATGCAGGGGGAGCAGAGGGTAGAAAGATAGAGCAGTTCAAGTTACTTGAACACCACACTAAAAATTTTGGAGTTTTTTCTTACAAAAAACACAGGACCCATGAAAAAAATGCCAGCCAATATCTCTTCCATTTAGAGTCCTCAAAGGGAGGAATAATGGGAAATCACTTTCTTTACTCTAGTTTTTATCATGCCAAGCTGTCCTGATTTATCTCTCTTAATGGTTTTGCCTAAGAAATATACTTTACTTATCACTATGATAATGATCTTTGCCTTTGTACTTGTAAAGGCCTGAAAACTACAGACCAGTGCCTACTTCTTAGTCAATTTAAATATTTTGGTTTTAACATTAACATCATGCCTTGGTAGGTTCATCTGTAAATGAAAAGGCTTAAACTAGATAATATTTAAGTTTCCTTCAAGTTCTAACATTTGACATGACCATCTAGACCATCTAGAAGAAATTAAGTTCTTAACTGATGTGTACTAAAAATGTAATAATATTTAAAAACCTAGTAGTTTCAGAGTTTTTAAAAAGCTTTGTTTTGATTTCATTAGCTCTTTTTCCATGACCCCATGAAGCTCCTATTATTATTCCCATTTTACAGAGAAGAAGGCCAAGGCTCAGGCAGGTTAAGTGACTCACGACCACGCGAGTGTCAGTGGCAGAGCTGGAGTTCCTCCCCCATTCCCCAGATTCCAACTCTCCATTCTATACCCAGCAAGTCTCTGGACACTGGACCCTCAAAGAGAAGTAAGGCTGAGATATGTTAAGTCCCCCAACATTGTTATGGGGGACAGTCTGTTTTCTGAGGAGCATTTTATGTATCTTTTAGAAACAGCCTGAGATCCTTTCTGGATGAAGGTTTGTTTGGAAGCAGTGTGAATGGTGAGGGGGTACATGGGAGAGACCCAGTCTGTCCTTACCTTATTCAGTGATGAAGGTTTGTTTGGAAGCAATGTGAATGGGGAGGAGGTACATGGGGGAGACCCGGTCTGTCCTTACCTTATTCAGTAGGCAATCTTCTAAGCCTCCCACAGTAAGGGATTTCATGGCTTCTTGGTCAGTCCTGAGTAGAACAGCAACTTCCTGGTTTTTTTTTTTTTTCTCAATGGAGTGCAACACTTGTGAGTAAACAGCACTCCCAGTAATGTGAGTCTCTGGGTACTAAATTTTTCTGGAAGTGTGTAATGGACCAGAGACTTGCCTTCTGAACCCTTCACTCATGTTTTTATTTCCAAATTGTGAAAATCCATCTGTCATCTTTTGGGAAATTAAAAAAAAAGAATTTAGAAAGAAGAGTTGATAAAATTGAATTTGAGTCCAACCTAATTATACCTTATTTAGCCACACTGACTGGTTCTTTGACCAGAGAGCAATTTTCCAAATTGTATTTCCCACCCAAGTACTTAAAAGTTCCACCCAAGTCAGAAATACCCTGTAGCTGGTTTCTCCTCACCTTTTATGCTCCTATCCCGACACTAGATGCACCGTGGAACTCAGTATCTTATATCTCCTCGTCCTTATCCTGTTGACAGTAAACACCCCTTGCTCTCCAATCCAGAAAATCCCACAGACTGATTTACCTTCTTTACAATAAACAAATACGAAACTGCCCAACATCCAGCCTGGCACCCATCATTATGCCCACAAACAAGTGATCAGGTCTTGTCAGTCAGAGCAGAGCACAACGGTTGGCATTTAGAAAAGCATGCACACACGTACACACAGGCACACACGTACACACAGGCACACACACGTACACAGAGTGCACACAGGCACACACCCACAGGAATGGCTGGTCAGGAATCCTTCTGCTCACCTGCTGACCTTTCAACGTAATTTCCCTCTTCCAACTCGAAAGCTGGCAGTAAAAATAAAGTCAGTGTAAACAGATCCCTTGAGAGTCGAGGGAACACTCACGTCTGGTTTTGCCAGCAAAACTTATGTTGGAAAACAGCTCAGGCAGTAAATTCCCAGCTGGGCTGGCCGGGGCTAGTTTTACTACAGAAAAAAAAAAAAAAAAAAAAAAAAAAAAAATTTCACAATGGTCTGATCTCCTTGAAGCTGGTAAACATCACAGAGTCTGCTATCAGATAATCTAAAGAAATTGCAGTCCTTCTGGGAGCACTGCTCACTTTTGAGCAATGTTCCAAAGGCAAGTGTTTCCAAGCCCACCTGTAAGTGCTGCCCACAAGGGCCACTCCACTATCTGGGGCCCCAGCATTTACATATCTTCCCATACTCTGCCCCAAGCAAAAGCCACATCAGAGCTCCCTAGCTGCTCTGTGCCCCACCCATGTCATTAGTTCCAGCTTTCAGTCCAGCTTCTACAGAACTCCTGCCAATGCACAGCCTGATATAAATATTGTAAAGCTACATCCTCTCCAATGACCCTCTGATAGCACCTCTCAAAACAGCCTTGATTTTCCATTTGCTTCTATATGTAATTCTAAATCTCCTTCTTTTGATATTAAGTGCTCCCAAATTTTTCAGAATCTTATTCCCTGGGCTTTTCTTATCATAGTAGTGCCAAACTATTTATGTTTCACAGACGGCAAGAATTCTTCCTCCACCTCATTTTCAACATCACCAAAGTCCCACTGTTTCTCTCCTGTGCTCATTTTTGTTGTTACTTCTGCTTTCACTGTAATCATTAACTTGTGAGTCCCTCTCCTCCGGTAGGGTCTTTCCTAATGTTCGAGGGTTACCCCAGACACCTGTCATCAGATGCACAAACTTTCATCATTTTTGTACCTGTGACTGCCTTATCTTGATTGCTCCAGTATTGCAGCTGATCAAAATGTTATAACTGGAATATTCTCTTGCCCTAAGATCCAGAGACAATTGCCAGATGTGAGCAGGGAAAGCAGCCAACAGGGCCAGCTGAGCAATTGGGAAACGAAGAAATAATCACATGCTCAGGGAAGCTACACAGTCCGATTTTACCGGGATGTCATATCCAGGGAATAGGTGTGTTGTGGGAGCACAACTCAGTTCCCTACTCCATGATATAGCTCCTTATGGACAAATGCTCTGAAATACAGGGCAGTCCCACAAATACAGACTCTCTGACAGCTCCTGTCTGACAGTTTGATGAAGGCAAGCTTTTTTTAGATGTATATATCTGGGTAATTGGATATGGGATCCGCAAAAAGGGATCGAATTACAGTAAGCCTAAGGCACTTGTATGCTAGGCCACTGAGGAAATTCAAAGTTAGCTCAAGTTCTCTTCCTTCCTCAGGAAATAAATATTCTCCTTTCTCGTGACTCACACCAAATGCAAGTACGGAAATGTAAATCTGCTTTGGCTCAGTTTCCATTGTGAAGACTAAGAACTTACTACAAGTTAGGTTAACAAGGTATTCAAAACCCTACGCTGTCAATCTGAGAAGTCCGGGGAGATAATGCTAGCCCTGGTTTACCAGCAGAAGTGTTTGTTACTGATTTACTTAGTGTCTGAGATTTTAATTGCAAGAAAGAGGAAGGTTAGTTTGATCCAAATCGACCTTACATATGCAAATTTGTTAAAGTTAGCCAGGGTTACAAACTCTGACTTTCTAAAAGATTTCCTGTAATCCCAGGATGACTCAGATTAAATCTGACAATGCAGAATACCAGACAGAGATAATCATCTGTGATGTGATGAAGTCCACAGTAGTGAACAACCTGAGGCAAGGGCCAGTCTATTCTGTATTTCCAGGGAAGCCTCAGGACCTAACACACAACTGACCCTCAATAAGCGTTACTGAATGTTTATTTGTTTGCATTAAACATTATGCAAAATGACATTATTAGAATGTCAGTAAATAAAATATAATATTTTAAGGTGTGTAAAATCACCTTACAGATTATAAATTTAATTATATACATGCATCTGTGACTGCTTAAATTATCTTCTTTTATAGAAAGGCCCGATATAAAAAAATTTAGTATAGTACTTGGCACATGATAAGAGCTCAATAAATATTTGTGTTTATACTCCATTTTACTCCCTGAGGAAAAAGATCTTTTTTTTTTTTTTAGTGTTGTTTGGTTTTGTTGTTTGTTTTAAAATTTTTATTCCAATAGCTTTTCGCATACAAGTGGTTTCTGGTTATGCGGATGAATTGTATAGTACTAAAGTCTGAGATTTTGGTGCATTCATCACCCAAGTAGTGTACATTGTACCCAATATGGAGTTTTTTATTTCTTAGTCCCCTCCCAGGTCCCCCTTCTGAGTCTCCAAAGTCCATTATACCACTTTGTTTGCCTTTGCATACCCATAGCTTAGCTCTCAGCTATAAGTGAGAATATAAGGAATTTGGTTTTTCCATTCCTGAGTGACCGCACTTAAAATAGTGGCCCCCAGCTCCATCCAAATTGCTGCAAAAGACATAATTTTATTATTTTCATGACTGAGTAGTATTCCATGGTGTATATGTATCACATTTTCTTTATCCATTCATTGGTCGATGGACAATTAGGTTGGTTCCATATGAAAGATCCTTCTTTTAATGTATGTGAGTAATTCTCCTGGTCTTACCTGATGGGTAAGATTGTTCACTGGGTTGGTCTTCACAGCTCCATCAAAAATCTGGTCTTTCCTTTCACATCTGACATGGTAACTGAGATAGTTTGAATTCGATCTTTGGTCTGGGTTCAGAGGTAGGGAACCCAAATACAAATGACTATATAGGCCAGGTGGGTAATAAAATTAATCAGGATAGAGTGGAATAATGGAAAGGGATGGGGGGTCTGTGGTGGATGCAAGAGTACATAACTTATCTGGGATATTCTAACTTGTTTGGGTTATTTGTTTGTTTAATTTGTTTGTCTTTTTAAAGCAACACTGTACTATGCACAAGATTCCCCCCTGCACTCTGCACTCCTGCAATACTAAAATAGTAACAGTTCCCTGAAAGACTCCTCCCTCACCATCTTCTCTGAACTCTTGCACCAACAATGCTCACTGCTTGGACTCTCCCCTTACCTTCCACCCCTTCACTGGACTTCTATTTTTCCTCCAAGATTTATCTTAGCTGTCACCTGCTCCAGGGCCTTCTCTGATTCTCAAGACTGAGTGGGGGACTCTATACGATGCTCCTGGGCCTCCCAGTGCTAAACTCCTACTTTAGCTCTTATCAAACTGCATTTTGCTACTTTGCTTGTATCTAGCTCCTGTGGTACCAAAAGCTCCTTGAAGGAAAAGATTTACCTTGCTGGAAACAGTATTGGACATATAGCAGCTGCTTAATAAGTGAATGAATGCATGCATGAACTAATGACTAAATGACAGTGAACCATTTTCTTATTCTACAATCTAATCCCATTCTATCTCCCATCTGCAGGCATAAGATAAAGTGAGAAAAGTAAAGTTAAATAATGAGTAAGCTCCCATTAGTTCATTTGGTAACACAACAAAAGTAGAAAAGGGATAAGGAAATTTTCCTGGAAAAGATGGATTTTAACTCGGAAAGTGCAAAACAGGTAAGATGTTGTGTACCTGAAGGAAGCCACTATTCACAGCCAGAAGGTGTCAGGAATGCTGAAAAACTGCCCAATAATTAGAACATGCCATGTAGAACTTAGAAGCAAAAACTCATGTCTTTGTAAAAAGTCATGGCTCCATCTGGCCATTTCAATTAAAAGTACATTATTTCCTAGCTGCAATTATTATCACAATACATACAGAAAGGACTAGTTCCCCAACATTAGACTGAAGGAGGAAAATAAGTTTATTTAACACCAACAATTCTACCACTGTAGAGCCTTGTGGTCAACAAGAAAGAATGAGAAGTAACCAGTGCTGTCAACTCCAGCTCTCTATGCAGCAAAGATGACCTGTTCTAGTTACAAAATCATACATCATAAAAGATCCTGGTTTGGGCTGGGTGCGGTGGCTCACACCTGTAATCCTAGCACTTTGGGAGGCCAAGGTGGGTGGATCACGAAGTCAGGAGTTCAAGGCCAGCCTGACCAACATGGTGAAACCCCATTTCTACTAAAAATACAAAAATTCCCTGGGCGTGGTGGCGTGCGCCTGTAATCCCAGCTACTCAGGAGGCTGAGGTAGGAGAATTGCTTGAACCCAGGAGGTGGAGGTTGCAGTGAGCTGAGATTATGCCACTGCACTCCAGCCTGGGTGACAGAGCGAGACCCTGTCTAAAAAAATAAAAAATAAAAAATAAATAAATAAAAAATTCCGGTTTGGGCTGGGGGAAGGGAGACTGTATCTGTTTCCATCTCTCCGCATGTCCATCCATCTATATTTTTATACACTAGAATGTCGTTCTGGATCTTCCTCATTCAAATGGTGCAAGCTGGAGGGCAACCCAGAAACTTAGTTTTAACAGAGACCAGTTGTCAATATAATGAAGCTTCTGCTATGGCTTGGATGACACTTTATTTTCAAATCAAATAGTAAAAGGTGTTTCCATTTTCACATTTTCCTTCCTGGTTTAAAAAAAAAAAAAAAGAGTTGTGTTTTTATCTGAAACTTTTCCTTAAGTCTATGTGCAACTCCTTTCCCTCAGACCTGAGCCATGTGAGGCTGGCATATTTTTCAGTTGACACTACCAGAAAAACACTGACAGTGAGAAAGGCTTTTAAGAAAGAAGACAAAGCTGGGTACAGTGGTTTATGCCTGTAATCCCAGCACTTCGGCAGGCCGAGGCAGGCAGATCATCTGAGATCAGCAGTTCAACAGCAGCCTGGCCAACATGGTAAAAACCCTGTATCTACTAAAAATACAAAAATTAGCCGGGCATGGTTGGGGGCACCTGTAATCCCAGCTACTCGGGAGGCTGAGGCAGGGAGAATTGCTTGAACCCAGGAGGCGGAGGTTGCAATGAGCCGAGATCGTGCCACTGCACTCCAGCCCAGCCTGGGTGACAGAGTGAGATTTCTTCTCCAAAAAAACAAAAAACAAAAAAACAAAAAACAGGCATTTGGTTTTATTAATTTGTTATGTGATGGATCTAAGTGGTAACTTTATGGAGCTGTTCACCTCAGTTTCTGTGTTGGGAGGTGGCAGGGACTAGCTAGTTGGAGGAAGCAATTGTTGCCAGTTCATGGGACAATATGGGACTGTTTTCTCCTCCTGGCCTCTATTGCTCAAGACACATGACAAATATGTCTGTGTTTTAATTAAAAAAGACCCATAGCGAAGATACAGACCCAGAGATCAATGGAACAGAAGAGAAAGTACAATAATAGACTCATACAAATACAGCCATTTGATCTTTGACAACGTGTAAACACAGTTCAGTGGAGGAAACGTATCCTTTCCAGCTGGTGGTGTTGGAACAATTGGTCATCCACAGGAAAAGAAATAAACCTTAATATAGAGTTCACACCTCAGAATTACATGAAGTTAATAAAGATTAACTCAAAATGGTCCATTGATCTAAATGAATAACATAAAACGATAAAAGGTTTCAGAGGAAAAACTCTCATACAGAGAGGAACACAAAGAAATCAATAATTGTTACTTTTGAATGGTGGATTATGGCTATGTGTGTATGTGAATTTGTTTCAATACATGTTCTACAAAGAGCATATGCTATATGTTTATAACCATGTTTATAACCAGAAAAACGTATAAATGCTACAAATGCCATTAAAAATAAAATAAAATGAACTCGTTTCTTGATGCTTCTTTTTTATTTGCTTTTCAGTTTTGTCAACATTCATCTGCATAATTAGAAAACAGACTCAGTCTCAATGTATAAATGTCTGAGAGCAAAAAAGTACTATCAGTATGACTGTAAAGTGTGTATTTCTGTGTTTGGCTTGCTTTATTAAGATGTATCATGCTGAGGAAGAAAATATATGAATAAAAAAGAAACAAAAATATATGTAGGTCAGAGGCAGTAATAGAACACTCATAAATCATTTTGCATTACACATCTATCTTTTCAAGGTAGCTACACAATTTCAAGGGCAAGCATTTAACAGAAATATTTGAAAGTACATTGGAAAATGTTAATAGAATCTTCAGACTAGACAAACAAATTCATTGCACTCCTGCTTGATACAAGTCCTGTGCTGGGTGCCAAAAATGCAATGATACTATTGATTCCGTAGGTTCCTGCTTTAGGTAAAATTAGAGAATTAAGGACAAAGCATAAAGATTGAGTGTCCTCAGCCTTGTAATGATGGGTCGAGTCCCAACTGGCCCAAGCCATATTTGCTTCAGGAAGGCATGGGCAGGAAGGCTGAGTGCACACTGGGGCGGTGACTGACCAGAGAGGTGGGTGGGAGGGGTGTCCTAAGCTAGAAATAACAGCTGGGCACAGACATAGAGTCTTGCTCAGGGACAGGGGTCAAAGTAGAGGATGCCAGATTAGCTTGGAGAGATTATACAAAGTTCTGAATTCAAGGCTAAGGAAGGCAATAGAGAGCCTTTGAAGCATTTTGAAAGAAGACTGATATGAGAGTAATTGTTCTTTAAAGTATTTGCTTTGCAGCTAGTCGTCTATGGAATTAGCCATCTCTACTAACCTGTCAATCTTGAGGGCAGAGATTGTGTCTAGTTCATTGTTGCCATGGGACTCAGGGCTGCTACCAGTCACTTCAACATCACTGTGCCAATAGTGAAAGCAACCCCTCTGGCCGAACCCAGCCATGCAAGGTCAAGGCTCCATGAGCTTGCCACGCCCCTGTGAGAAAAATTCTCGAGGAAGCAGCAGGCCTACACAAGCATCCATGGGTTGGCAGGCAAAGCATGTTAGATTTCAGCCCCACTTGCCCCTCACTCAGACATCCTTGTGCAGTATGCAATCTGCATAACATTAGGTTGAGACCCTAAGGAACCACAGGGAGGGGACTGGTTTAGAGGTGAGCAGATTAGGCACTGAACTAGGCTAATGGCAGTGGGAAACGAGGGGAGAAAAGCAAGACAAGTGTCTAAGAGACATGTACATTCGCCTTGCATTTTAACAGGAATCACTGCCGTAAAGGATGCTGGGTACTGTCTATAATAAACACAGGCCTCTCTAACAAATTGCTCCATTCAGTTCCTCAATAATGTCTCTGCTAGAAAATTCTCTTCTCAAAGTCTTGTCCAAAGGCATTGGCTTCTCCATAGATTGGCTCCAGTTTCTCCAGTTTCTTCCACTCCCAGTTGATGATGTTTAAGCCTGAGAGCTAATAGTACGTATAAATAACTGGCCCCATGCTGTCTTAAAAACAAGCTATGAAAAGTGCTAATTTTCTCTGGTGGTGGAAAGGAAATGAAGGCAGAGGGTGTTTATTTCTCTTACAGCCTTCTGAGACATTCATGGAGACCACTTCTAGCAAGGTGGGGTTCATTTTAGCCCTTTACCACTTAACATCTATTGTCCCAGAAACACTGATTTTCCCGTGGCATATCTGGTTGCTCCATCTCTGTCTCTTTCATTTGCTCTTCCTCCTCCACTGAACATCTCTCTGCTGGAGTTCCTGGTTTGGTCCTGAGTTTAACTTCACTCACCTACACATCCCACCTCGTGGTGCCATCCACTTCCATGACTTCAAATGCCCTGGGTGGTGTGACTCCTTTGGATGACCCTAGTTCACACATCTTTTCCGAACATCAGATCTTACAGCATCTTCACCACTCAGCATTTCTATTTAAATATCTTGAAGATTTCTCAAAATCAACATGGCTAAAGCCTCATGGATTGCTTTTTATTCTTATCATAAAAAAAAAAAAAAAAAAAAAAAAAAACCTCTCATAGTAACAAGTAAAACCACTCAAAGTGGCCCGGCACGGTGGCTCATGCCTGTAATCCCAGAACTTTGAGAGGCTGAAGTGGGCAGATCAGCTGAGGTCAGGAGTTCAAGACCAGCCTGGCCAACATGGTGAAACTCTGTCTCTACTAAAAAATGCAAAAATTATCCAGGTGTGATGGCAGGTGCCTATAATCCCAGCTACTCAGGAGGCTGAGGCAAGAGAATCACTTGAACCTGGGAGGTGGAGGTTGCAGTGAGATGGTACCACTATACTCCAGCCTGGGCAACAGAGTGAGACTCTGTCTTCTTCTTCTTTTTTTTTTTTTTTAAATCCTCAAAGATATGAAAAGATAAGTTGAAAATTCAAAATTCAGCACCACCACATTCCATTTAGGTTTCAGTTTTGTTGTTTCATTTTACAAAAATAGGATAATATATATATACTCTCTCTGTTCTCACATCCTAAAAATATAGTATGGAAATTCCCACTCCTTCAGCCAGCCATGTCTACAGCTATAGATAGAATTCATTCTTCAAATAGGTATATAATAGTCGATAGTATGAATGTGCCATAACTTAACTCTGCTTCTGATCAGCATGCTCTTTGCCTCTTGGTTTCTGCCTGGAAACAACAATGCTGCCATTATTCTATTCTTTTCAATCATCCAGAATAGCTTAAATAATGTAACAAATGTCTTTTCTTTACAGGTTAGATACAACTCAGCTGCTAAAGCACTTTAGCCTGTTTTTTTTGTTTTTGTTTTTTTTTAATCAAAACTCTCAATTATTTTGGAACATCCTCATGGCTAATGATATGTTTAAGTTTTCTATCTCTTCTAGGATCAATGCTGTCAGTTTATGTTTGACTCAGAAATTATCCATTTCCTATAAACTTTCGAATTTACTGCGATAGACTTTTACACAATGTTCCTTTATGATTCTTTTCATCTCTTTTATACTAAACTCTTGCTCTTTCCCCTAAGTCTGCTTTTACCTCGTTTTATGAAGATCAAGAAACCATCGTTCTCCCCAAATTAAAGTTTTATGAAGATCAAGAAACCATCATTCTCCCCAAACTAAAGTCATCTTTGTGTCTTTCTCAGGCCTCACCTCCCACATTCAATCTTCCATTCAGTCCTGTCCACCTCTAAAATAGCTCTTAGGTCTACCTATCCATTCCTCTTGACCACCACTGCCATTGTGTCTCAAAAGCAATGTCATCATCATATCTTTTCTGGACTATTGTAATGCCTTCTACGTATCCCTCTACTTCTTCACTTCTGTCTATGCAGCATTTTCACACTGGAATCAGAGTGGTCTTAAAATTTATATTGGATCATGTTATTCTCCTGCTGAAAGTCTCTTAAATGTAATTACATTGTTAAGCTCCGAAGTCCTTTTCTATGCTCCCATCACCCTGCATGACTTGATTTCTGCCTGCTTTTCAACTCTCATCTCCCACTATTATCTTCCCCATACCTCTAAAGTTTTAGCCCTAATGACCTTTTTTAAAAAATTATTTCTCCAAAAGCATCATGCTAGAAAGGATAGTGCTACAAAAACTGGCTCTGCATCTTGAAGCAAAGTTAGTTAAAATCTACCTCACACTATATATAGTTTTAACGTAAAACACATTTGAAAATTTTAAATCTTGAAATAAATTGTAAGACAATTTATGTATAATCTAGGGATTAGGATGAACTTCTTAATCAAGAAATCCAGAAGCTATGCAAGAAAAGTTAGATATGTTTGAAAATATAAACATTACAACTAATTATGTGAATAAGAGATACCATATAAGTGAAAAGATAATATTTTGGGAAAAAATATTTGTAATGTAAATAAAGAAAAAGGGTCAATATATGTGCCAATCAAGAGTTCTCACAAATGAGAAAAAAAGGGCAAATCTCCCACAGAAAATATAGGCAAAAGATCATAAGAGGAGAATCTCCAGCTTCATCAAGCTATTACATGATCAGAAAACCAAACACCGCATGTTCTCACTCATAAGGGGGAGTTGAACAATGAGAACACATGGACACAGGGAGGGGAATATCACACACCAGGGCCTGCAGGGGGTGGGGGCCTAGCGGAGGGATAGCATTAGGAGAAATACCTAATGTAGGTGACAGGTTGATGGGTGCAGCAAACCACCATGACATGTGTATACCTATGTAACAAACCCGCACATTCTGCACATGTAACCCAGAACTTAAGTATCTATCTATCTATCTATCTATCTATCTATCTATCTATCTATCTATATAATATATATAACTATATATTATATATATATATATTTTGATCAACCTAGGGATTGCTAAGAGAGATGAGTACCTACCTTCAATCAATGACTTAATAGAATTAAACCTGTACCAAATTACAAGCCGCTAACAAGGGAGATTAGCAGCTTTGGACTGCTTATGTGTATATTTGACATTGTAGGGGATGAGGAGAAAATAAGGACTAGTCAATGTCATGAACAGTGACTGCATATTTATGAGACTTTACTGCTAGGCGTATTAAAAAAGAAACATCAAAGATTAAAAAAAGAAAAAAAAAAAAGAGAATCTCTCTCTCTCACACACACACACACACCCCTCAAAATGACCAATAAAATAGGAAAAATGTTCAGCTCATTTTCCCTTATGGTATGGGAAATGCAAATTAAAGAAGTAATATCACTTCTCACCTATCTGACAGACAAATATTCAACAGTAGAAAATTCTGCTGCTGGTAAGGATGTAGGGGAAATGGTACTTCTGAAACACAGCTGGTAAAAATGTGAATCATTATTACCTTGTTCAAAAATAATCTGGCAATATTTAGCAAAATTATATGTGTTTACTCTTGAAGAAAAGTTAGATAAAATCCCTGCCTCACACTATGGATTACTGAGTCTGTCTGTCTGTCTATCTATCTATCTATCTATCTATCTATCTATCTATCTATCTATCTATGTCAGTAATCCTACCCTTGGGAATCCCACCCAAAGAAATAAATGATCAGATATAAGTGATGATGATGAAACCTGCCATATAATAGCTAAAATATATTAGGCACATTTGATATGCCAGGTACTGCTTCAAATATTTTACAATTATTAACTCATTTCATCTACATGGACAACCCAGTGAGATAAGTACTATTATTTTTTCCATTATACAAATAAGCTCTAAAATATATGTACAAGGACATACATATATAACATTTATTATAGCATTTTTTATAATAGAGACAAAGGGGTTGCCTATTAATGGTGGAATAGTTGAATAAAATGTGATATTGTGCAACTATTGTGCAACTATTTAAAAGAATGATTTGGATTAGTGGTTCTCAACTTTGGCTACACATAGAATCATCTAGGGAGCTTTTGAAAACCACAGGTGCTTAGGCCCCACCCCAAACCAATTAAATCAGTGTTTAAGGGTCAGTTAGGACAGAACTCATTGAGTTATACATGTGGCAGTTAACTTGGAAGAATGTCCAAAGCAAACCGTTAAAGATGCCAAGAAGGGTATATAATATAATCCCATATTTAAAAACAGTGACATATTAAAAAACTCATCTGTGCATGTATCTATCTATATCTACATATACACAATATACACAATACATACTATATAATGTATAGTTTATATACATATTTATTATATATATTTTATGTATATTATATATTTATACATTTAATACATCTGAATGTTTATAAAAATAATTTTCTATATTTATCACATGTAAGACAAATATTTATATATAAATAATTGTTATATATTTATAAATATATTTTATATTATATATAATAACAGAAAAGTATGGAAATATACACACATGGTTAATATTAGTAATAAATGAGGCACAAATGGCTTATGAGTAGGATACAGAGAGGGAAGAGGCAGGAAGGATGGGAAGAAACTGGAAAAAAGGCTTAAAGCTAATTGCCACATAAAACAGTATATATTCTCATAGTAGTTATCTCAAGAAAACAGAATTTCAGGTAATTTTAAAATACTTTCTTGTGTAAAAAAACATTTTCTATAAGTATGTCTCATTTATATAATCAGAAAAGGTTTCTCATTATCTTTTCTTTAAAAGCTAGCTTTCGCTTAATGCTTTAGCACATGTAACCCTGACTGCTGGAACAGAGTGCCTTCAATTCTTGCCTGACTGACTAGTCCTTATTCATGAGGCCTCAACCTACATGTCGGTCCCTCAGAATTCCTTTGAGAGGGATCAGAATTCATTCTCTCTGCCACACTCAACCCTGTCACACTGTCCTTTGCATTCAGAGCACTTCTCACCATTTGAAATAATCTGTGTGGCTGTTAGACAAAGGTCTGTTCCCACCCCTAGAGTGGAGGCCACAGAGGCCAGCGGCCAGGTCCGGTGGGCTCACCAGTGCATTTCCATGCCTGGCCCACTGCTGAGCACGAAGAGGACGCAACAAAACATCGGTAACTATTTGGATCGTTTCTCTGCATTTAATAACTTTTCACATGTTCTCATGTTGTGTTGTGTGCTCTCTGATGTCTGTGTCCACATCTTACACCTCTCAGTGCTTTCCTGAGTGCTCCACAGATCTCTGGCTAATTAGACACGTTAATGGGTTCCTCCTTTCCATTAGCTTTTCTCCTTATATCGTGTGCTCACTGCTGCTGTCCCTTCTCCTGCTGCATCAGGAGCAAGCTAAACTGGGATAAAGGTCCAAACCTCCCTGCCTGGTTTCAGTTCTTTTGCCTACACTTGAGGTCTCATGACTATACTTCAGTGGTCATTAGCTCCCACGTCAATCACAGCTCCTTTGTTGTGTGCTCCCTGCTTTCTCCTCCCAGTGGTGAAGTTGACTGTCTCTTCTTGTTGTGAACTGAACTATATCCCCACAAATTCATATGCTGAAGTCCTAACCCCCAGTACCTAAGAATGAGACTGTATTTGGTGACAGAGCCTTTAAAGAGGTAATTAAGGTTCAATGAGATCATAAGAACCCTAGTCCAATAAAACTGGTGTCATTATAAGAGGAAGACAGACACACACGTACACAGAGGAAAGGCCACATGAGGACACAGCGAGAAGGCAGTCATCTGAAAGCCAAAAAAAGACGTCTCAGGAGAAACCAAGCCTGAAATTACCCTGATCTTGGATTTCTAGCCTCCAGAGCTGTGAGAAAATGAGCTTCTGTTGTTTAAGTTATTCAGCCTATGGTATTTTGTTATGGCAGTCCACGCAGACTAATATACCTCTGTTGAAGAACTCACTTGGGTTTCCCAGAGCTAGACAAAGACAGTTTAATGGCACCACCCTTTGTTGCACTCCCTACTACCCGCCAATCAATTACTTCAGGCAGGGACAACAACCTTTCAGCTGGTATTTTCTGAAAGATGAGTTTTTTTGCTTTTTAAGTACATGTTTCTACTACACTTCCCACCTCCATCAGAAGTTGGGCACAGATTTATCTTCCCTCTTTACTCAGGAGTCTCAATCCTAGTATCATAGGAAGTTAACTATTACCACCACTACTTCAATTCCTCCTTTATTATTTTTCTTTAGAAGACCTGGCAGGTACTCTTCAAAAATCAGTCTGCTGGTGATCAGTCATGATAACGTAAAGTTCCTGATTCAGGCATCCAAATTAGGAATCAAAAGATTTCTTCTAAGCTTTCCCTCAGGACCTTGGGAAGCTAAGAAAGCTCACAAAGTTTACCTTGGAGATAATATCCTGTCCTTCCTCTGAGAATAATAAAATCTCTCAAAGTGAATGTTGGAGTCATCATCACCAAAAGGAACACTCAGATCCCACATTTTGGTTTCACTATTCAGAAACCACAATATTTGTTCTTGAAACATGATTGAGGAAACCAAATACCAGGAGAACATGGCTTTTTACCATAGGTTTATGGGAGTTTATAATCTACAATCAATGTTGAGAAAATAAAATTTGGCCTTTTGGGCAGGAGCTCCATCAATAAAAGTGGTCAATTTCAACCTGTCCAGACACAACAATAACAATGATAGGAAAGAATAGAAATGAATGACGTTTGATACCTAAACAGCAATTAGTCTGTATTGTCAAACATTTCGTAAAAACAACTCATGAAACAAAGTGCCAAATGACGGGCACCAATTGAAATAGTTGTTTTACATTTGTCTTTATTTTCTAAATGTATCATGAAAACATTACAATGTTTCTCACTACCACGTTTCTGCCCCAGTACCCAAGCCTCCTTGGGGTCATCAGAAAATGGCATAAAAACAGAGATAAGTAGAACTGTAGGATACTTTTACTGTCTTCATTTTTGTACTCTAGTATCAGAAGGGGCAACTTGACATTTCAAGCTCTATTCAAAGAAAGGCTATTAGCAAAGTCCTACTAGATAATATGTAGGTTAAATTATCTTATTCCATAATGCATTACCTATCACAGCCACCTCCCAATTCATTCTCCTCTATCACCATGAGAAACCCTATCAATCATAAGCAGCCAGGACACTACCAACCAGGAGTAAAGAGCAGGCATTTATCCCTAGCTCATGTGGCCTTATTTCAAATAACAATCTTATCACTTGGTGAATTCTTGCCATATTACAACATTGAGTAGCCAGTCATTAGCACAGGAGGCTTCTAGGCTTTTGGCACCAAGGACTACTCAGATTCTGTTTTCTTCTGTAACATCCAATTAAGAGCAAGATTATACACATCCTCAGCTTCCAGCTGTTTTACTTTGCCTCAATCATCAAATGAGATGAAAATGATTTGAGATTAAAAAGTAACATTGAATAGCACTGTGCAGCAAATAAGTCATTTAAAGGCTATATCAAAAAGGAAATGAAAGACATGGCATATAGGTCAACCACATCTGCAGCTCTTTGTACCTTAGCTTGGTTGCCCAGTACAGCTCACTATAACTCCTTTTGATCAACCACCTCTAGAAGTCTTCTCAACCAAATATCTTCTCTAAATATTTCAGGCTGAGATTACACAGCCATAGCTGAAATTAGAGATTTATAACAGTTTTTCTCCCCAAGCTGGGCACACAGTGATTCTTCTTCATATAGTTTGTAACCTTGAATTATCTAAGGCCCAACCACACCCAGAAAGACTCCTAGGTATGGTAGGCAGAAGAATATATAATTGACATATCTGTCTATTATGTAGAGGTTTATCAATAACTTAGTTTTATTTTTTTGGTAAGTGGAGTTTGCATTTTATCCTTTAAAGCCTTAAGTGAAGTCACCCAAGATAGGTGTGTGCATTTAAGTTAAGCTATAGAACACCGATAACACCTTTCTTTACATTAAACTTGGCACCACGCTGAAGAGTTGCAAACTCATAAAATAGAAAGCGTTCATTTTAATGTTGAGAAAGACACAGACAAATAATTGAAATGTGGAAAGAATTCATGCAGGAGTTTAGGAAAGGAAGGGTGATCCAGGAAGAGAAAACAAGTTCAAAAGCACAAAATGGGCTGTGTGCAGTGGCTCACACCTGTAATCCCAGCACTTTGGGAGGCTGAGACAGGTGGAATGCTTGAGCTGAGGGGTTTGAGACCAGCCAGGGTAACATGGCAAAACTCTGTCTCTACAAAAAATACAAAAATTTAGCTGGGCTCTGGTGGTGGGTGCCTGTAGTCCCAGCTACTCAGGAGGCTGAGGTGGGAGAATCACCTGACCCTGGAAATTGAAGCTGCAGTGAGCTGTGATTGCACCACTGCACCTCCAGCCTGGGTGTCAGAGTTAGACACTGTCTGGGGAAAAAAAAAAAAAAGCATGGAGCAAGTAATGTCAGTGAAAATGGCAGGGTAAAAATCTCCAAAAATTCTCTAATCCATACAAATAATGAGAAAACTGGCAAAAATTGGATTGCCAATATCAACTTTCTCAGAAATCAGGATATTAACAAAAGACTTGCAGCAATCTGGGAGCATTTATTCAAGAAAAACAGCTGAATCTTGGTAAGAAGAGTGAGCCTTTTAGTGTTTTAACTTGTCCCATAATTTACTCTTCAGCTCCACAGTAGCCTTGAAAATTAACAGCACAAATTCATGTTGAAAACTAGCACTTGGCAGTCACCAGAGGACAAAGAACAGGGCTAGAATTCCTTTGAAGCCTCATTCCAGAGAATTATCATTTGACCTGGTCAGTGGTACCCTGAGAGACCTCATCTGCGGTCTATTTCACCTGATTCATTGCTCCCCAAGTGCAAATAGCCTTCCCCTGAGTGCATTTGTCTAAACAATTGTGGGCAATTGTTTAACTTCATGGCTGCCTGAAGAGGCAGTGGAATGACAAACACAAAGTGCTGCACCAAAAGAAAAAAAACCCCTAAAAACCAATATCTGAAAACTTAATATAGTTTTCTTGGTTAACATTCAAACCAAGAATACTTAATATAGTAACAATTTAACACACATAAAACAATTTAATAATAATACATATAAAAATTTAACATATTTAACAATTATATATTCTTGGTTGTGAATGTCAACCAAGAATACTATACTAAGCAGTGCTATCTTTCAAAAATGAATAAATTAAGACATTCACAGAAAAAAAAAAAAAAACAGAGAAGTTATCACTAGCAGGCTGGCCCTACTAGAAATGTTAAAATGAATCCTTCAAGCTAAAATAGAAGAATACTAAACAGTAGCATAAATCCACATAAAAAAATCAAAAGCATCAATAAAGGTAGCTACATAGATAAATATAAGAATAGAGTACAAATGTGATATATTTTTCCTTCTATCTGATTAAGAAAACAACTGTAAAGAGCAATTATTATAACCCTTTGTTGATGGGCAAATAAAGTACAAAGATGTAATCTGTATGACAGTAACCGCCTGAAAGCAGGATTAAGGAACAGAACTAGGAAAAAAGTTTTCATATCCAATTCAACTTAAGTTGGCATTAATCTGAATTAGATTGTTATGAGTTAAGAATGTTAACTCTAATCCCCATGTCAACAAAATAAGTAAAAATTATATAGAGAAGGAAATGACAAGAACTTTTAAATGGTATAATAGAAAATATCTATTTAATACCAAAGAATTCAGTTAATGGCAGAATATAGGAACAAAAAGAAAATAAAACAAATGGAAACCAAATAGCAAAATGACAAATGTAAATTATACCTTATCAGCAGTTACATTAAATGTAAGTGGTTTAAGCATGCCAATTAAAAGGCAGACATTGACAGAATAGATTTTAAAAACTGTAAACCAACTACATGCTATTTACAAGAAGCATACTCTTTAGAGTCAGAAACAAATAGGTTGAAAGTAAAAGAATTAAAAAACAAACAGTAAGCAAAAGAGAGCTAGAGTGGATATACTAATATTGGACAAAATATACTTTAAGATAAACATTGTTACTGAAATAAAAAAGGATATTTTAAAACAATAAAAATGTTGATTTATCAAGACGGCATAACAATTATAAGGCCAGGCTTATGCCTGTAATCCCGGCACTTTGGGAGGCCAAGGCAGGTGGATCACTTGAGGCCAGTTAGAGACCAGCCGGGCCAACACTGTGAAACCCCATCTCTACTAAAAATATAAAAATTAGCCAGGCATGGTGGCATGAGCCTGTAGTCCCAGCTACTTGGGAGGCTGAGGAGGTAGAATCTCTTATACCCGAGAGGTGGAGGCTGCAGTTAGCTGAGATCACACCATTGCACTCCAGCCTGGGTGACAGAGCAAGGCCCTGTCACACACACACACAAAAAGATATAACAATTACAAACATTTATACACAGCTAACAACAAAGACCCTATGTCCAAGAAGTGACAGAATCAAAGAATGAAACAGAAAATTCAATAATAATAGTTGAAAACTCCAATATCTCACTTTCAATAATGGATAGAACCACTAGGCAGAAGATCAAGAAGGAAACTGAAGACTGGAATAATACTATAAACCAACTAGACTAAGAAACATCTATATAATGTTCACCTAACCACAGCATTATAGACTTTCTTCCAGAGTGCATATTGATCATTCTCCAGGAGAGATTATATACTTGACCATAAAACAACACTTAAATTTAAAAGGGTAGAAATCATATAAATTATGTTCAACTTTTAATAGAATGAAACTAGAAACTTGTAACAAAGAAATTTGGGACATTTATAAATATGTAAAAATTAAACAACACAATCCCAAATAATAAGTCATCCAAAAATGAAATCACAAGGGGAATTAGAAAATATCTTGAAATAAATGAAATGAAAATACAACATACCAATACCTATGAGATGCAGGTAAAACAGTGGTTAGAGGGAAATTTATAGCTATTAAGTGACTGTGTCAAAAAGAAAAATCTCAAATCAATAGTTTTTTTCCACTTGAAAAAAACTAGAAAAAGAAGAGTAAATCAGGTTGGTTGTTTTAAAAAGATCAATAAAATCAACAAACCTTTAGCTACAATGACCAAGAAGAAAAGGGAGAAGACTCAAGGTACAAAAATTTAAAAATGAAAGAGGGGCATCACTATTGATATTACAGAAATACAAAGTATCATAAGGGAATACGATGAATAACTGTATGTCAACAAATCAGATAACCTAAATTAAATAGACCAATTTCTAGAAAGATAAAAACTATCAAAATTGGCTCAACAAGAATAGACCTATAACAGAATAGATCTATAACAATTAAAAAGATTGAATTAGTAATCAAAAAAAAAAAAACCTCCTAGAAAGAAAAGTTCAGGATCAGACGACTTCACGGGGAATTCTACCAAATGATTAAAAAACAATAGCAGAAGAATAAAATAAAGAGCAAAACCATTTTCTTGTTGTTGTTGTTGCTGTTTTTCCAAGATGGAGGAATGGAGGCAATGTGTGCAGGCTTCCTTGACTCGGACAGACAAAATTGTGTGTAGATACTTACACTGTGAACTTTTTTTCCGAGAAGCAACACAGGCACTTAACAGGAAAACTGAAATCCACAGACTCTTTGAAAGGAGGAGGCTGCAGCTACATTGTAAGCCAGGCAAAAAATTGTTAAGTCCCCAGAGTTTGAGAGAGTGATATAAAGCCCCACAGGGGAACCTGGAAATACAACCCACAGGGGAAAGCCTTAAGCCTGCCCAGTGCTGGAACTGATTTAGCGAGTGGTAAAGAATATAAAAGTAGAAGTGGCAGTGAGAAGTATCTTGCATATGTTCCCAGTCTCCAGCACTAGCCAAGAGAAGCCATTCCTTATTTGGCTCACAGGGAACTTCATAGAAGTCTCCCAACTAACTAACTCAAGCAGTGGTTGCAGGTTAAAAGAAACTCCCAACTGAATTTCACGAAATAATCTTGAGTGGAGAACTCCCTTGGCCAAAACCAGGGAGTAAGTGGGAAGTGTGCTGCAGCCACAAGTGCAGAAGCTGAGTGTCTGGGAGGGGTGTGGGCTGAAAGCCTTGGTTGCTATCTCTGTGGGGGAAAGTTTATGGCCTGGGGCAGTTGTGAGTTCTGAGCATAGACAACCTGGAACTTCGCTCACTGCTACTAGTGGAAAACTGCGGGTGTGAGATCTGCCTTGCCAAGTGTGTAGTAGCATGGTAGGGCTTACTGACACCTGCTACTCCCAACTCCCCATGCAAACTCTTCTGTGCAGCAGAAGCAGCTAGGCTCTTGGAACATTACCCCAGCAGCCACAGAACTGCCCCCCAACTCCAACAGGAACCACGGCTTGTCACAGAGCATGAACCTGACTGACCTAGCCCCAACCAGGCTTTGCCCCTCCACACGCTCTGGCAGCTTAATACAAAGAAAAATAACTTTTGGGAGCTTTATGGCCCCGCCCACTGCCTGAGAAACCAGAGTATCTTCCCGGGGTACTCTTACATCTCTGGGTAACATAAGGCAAGTACAAATCCCACCACTACTACCACAGCTGGTGCTGTATTGCAAGTACCACCTCCTGGCTGGAAGCCAACCAACACAATCCATTACAGTATCTCCAGGTATAACAATACAGCACCCAGGAGGGAGAAAACTTGTGTGTGACCTCAGCTATCACCTTTGCCTGCACCAGGAGGCTAACCAGGAGGTCCTGAGTCTGTCCATATGACCAGTTCATCACATCTACAACTGGCATTTGAGAAAGCCAACATATCAAGGTTATCTATAACAAAGGAATCTCACAGAGTCTATGTCACTCCCCTGCCACCCCCAACAGAGCTGGTGCTGGTATCTGCTGCTGGGAGACCTGAGGACAGGTCACATCTCTGGGTCCCTTGCAGACATTCCCCAGCACCAGCCTGTAATGTGGCAGCCCCACTGGGTGGCTGGACCTAGAAGAGCAACAACATTCATAGTAATCTGGTTCTCAGGGACTCCTACACCTAGGGGAAGGGAGAGGGTATCACATCAAGGAAATACCCCATGGGACAAAATAACCTGGATGGCAGGACTTATGTCCCAGATCTTTCTGCTTCTGGGAAGTTTCTTTCAGTAGAAGCACAGTTTCAGTGCTGGGTTTAACAGGGAAAGTCTGACAGTCTACCCCAACACTCAGGCAGCCCTGGTGCTCATTAAGGATCTTGGAGAAGGAAACTTCTTTCCCCCCTCATCCACGACTGCAGACAGAGCTAGGGCTTTTCCCAGAGGAGACTGGTATGTGTACCTAGAGGCAGCCATTCTGGAATACTTCAGGGTAACTGCATCCCCACAGGAGGAGCATCCTCCAAGTACAGGTTTACATGAGAGGTAGAGTCACAATTCTTTTCTACTTGAAACATCAACATTCCTGCAGATGCAAAAAGGTGTCTTTCTGATCTGAATAGTTGAAATACTGGGTTGGGTGTGTGTCTGGGTGTGGGATGGCATGCCTGCTGGCCTAGTAGGGGAGCTGAGGTAGATCCAGTCCTTCCTTATGATAAGACTTCAGTTTGTTTCACTGAAAGCTCCCCCAGGTATCTCTGTCAAGGCTAGGACCTCTTCCCACCATTGAATTTACCCACCTGCTTTAACTACAGCTAGTTTTTAATCCATGGACACCTCCCCTATTGGCATAAAGCCTGAACTGTTCAACACAGTAAATAAAACACTGGGGGAAAAATAAATAGATAAGAAAGTACACACCACAGGGGAATCAGATAAGCTTCAAGTGACCTCTGCCATTCCAGTGCTATAGGAGATAGTGAACTTGCTCACACACTGATCACATTGCTACTACAACCAGCATCTGAGGAAGACTCTCCATAACCAAGGAACAAAGACTCTCTAGAGCCAAGGAACTCATACAGAGTCTTCACCCCTAAAAGCACCAAGATCTGAATTAGGCTACAATAAACTATAAACATTAAAGTCACATCCTTAAGGGGAAAAAAGAAATAAAAAAAAAGTCAAATCAAAATTAAACTCAAAAATAATTATTAGAAATAGACTACCTAAATGAGAAGGAACCAGAAAAATAATTCTAGTAATATGACATAACCCAGTTCTATAACACCCCCAAAAGATCACACTAGCCCTCTAGCAATGGATCTAAACCAAGATGAAATCTTTGAAATACCAGATAAATAATTCAAAAGATTGATTATTAAGCTACTCAAGGAGATACCAGAGAAATGTGAAAACCAACATAAAGAAATTTAAAAAACAATTCAGGATATGAATGAAAAATTTCTAAAGAGATGGATATAATAAAAAATAGTTAGAACTTCTGGAAATGAAAGACACACTTAGGGAATTACAAAATGCAGTGGAACATTTCAACAATAGACTAGAACAAGTAGAAGAAAGAATTTCAGAGTTTGAAGACAAGGCTTTCAAATTAATCCAACTAGACAAAAAAAAAAAAAAAAAAAAAAGCAAAAAGAATCAAAATAAATGAACAGTCTCCAAAAAAATATGGGATTATGTAAAACACTTAAACCTAAGAATAATTGGTGTTCCTGAGGGAGAAGAGAAAGCAAAAAGTTTGGAAAATCTATTTGAGGGAGTAACTGAGGAAAACTTTCCTGGCCTTGCTAGAGATTTAGATATCCAAATATAAGTAGCTCAAAGAACTTCTGGGAGATTCACTGTAAAAGATCATTACAAAGACATATAGCCATCAGGCTATCTAAACTCAATGTGAAGGAAAGAATTCTAAGATCAATGAGACAAAAGCATTAGGTAACCTATAAAGGGAAACCCATCAGGCTAAGAGCAGACTTCTCATCAGAAACCTTTCAAGGCAGAAGAGATTGAGGTCCTATCTTTGGCCTCCTTAAACAGAATAACTCAACCAAGAATTTTGTATCCAGCAAAAATAAGTTTCATAAATGAAGGCAAAATAAAGTCATTTTCAAATAAACAAATGCTAAGGGAATTTGTTACTACCAGACCAGCCCTATAAAGAAATGATAAAAGGAGTTCTAAATCTTGGAGCAAAAGCTTGATATGCACAAAAGTAGAACCTCTTGAAAACATAAAATTCACAGGGCCTATAAAACAATAACATAATGCGGAAAAAAAAAAAAGAAAACCCAAAGTAGGTAACAATTAACATGATGAATTGAATAGTACCTTATGTCTCAATATTAATATTGAATAAAAATAGCCTAAATACTTCACTTAAAAGATACAGATTGACAGAATGGATAAAGAATAACATACCAAATATCTGCTGTCTTCAAGAGACTTATCTAACAAGTAAGGATTCCTATAAACTCAAGGTAAAGGTGTGGAAAATGATATCCCATGCAAATGGAAACTAAAAGTGAGGAAGAGTAGCTATTCTTATATCAAATAAAACAGACTTTAAAGCAAAAACAGTAAAAGAAGGTCATTATATAATGATAAAAGGCTCAATTCAGCAAGAAGATAGTACAATCCTAAATATATATGCACCTAACCCTTGAGCTGCCAGATTCATAAACCAATTACTAGTAGACCTAAGAAATGAGTTAGATAGCAACAAAATAATAGAGGGGGACGTCTATACTCCACTGGCAAGCACTAGACAGATCATTGAGACAGAAAGTCAACAAAGAAACAATGGGCTTAGACTACATGCTAAGACAAATAGACCTAAGATATTTCCAGAACATTCTGCCCAAGAACTACAGAATATACATTCTTCTCACCAGCACATGAGACATTCTCCAAGATAGGCCACAAGTCTCAATAAATTTTTAAAAATTGAAATCATATCAAGTGTCTTCTCAGTGTCATATGAAGTGTCTTCCAACATAGTGGAATAAAACTAGTAGTCAACTCCAAAAGGAAACCCTAAAACTATACAAATACATGAAAATTAAATAATTTGCTCCTGAATGATGTTTAGATTAACAATGAAATCAAGATGGAAATGAAAACATTCTTTGAAATGAATGATAATAGTGATACAAGTTATCAAAACCTCTGGACTACAGCAAAAGTAGTGCTAAGAGGAAAGTTTATAGTGCTAAATGCCAATATAAAAACGTCTGAAAGATCACAAATTGACAATCTAATGTCACACCTCAAGGAACTAGAAAAATAAGAACAAACTGAACCCAAAGCTAGCAGAAGAAAAGAAATAGCAAAGATCAGAGCAGAACTAAATGAAATTGAAACACAAAATACAAAAGATCAATGAAACAAAAAGTGGTTCTTTGAAGAGATTAGCAAAACTGATAGACCATGAGCTAGATTAACCAAGAAGAGGGAAAGTTCAAATAAGCTCAATTAGAAATGAAACTGGATACATTACAACTGACACCACAGAAACACAAAAGATCATTTGAGAGCACTATGAACGCCTCTATGCACACAAACTAGAAAACCCAGAGGAAATGGATTCTTTCCTGGAAACACACAACTCTCTTAGATTAAATCAGGAAGAAACAGAAACCCCAAACAGACAACAAGCAGTGAGATTAAATTAGTAATAATAAAATAAATTCCAACTAAAAATAAAAAAAAGTCCAGACTAAATAGATTTATAGCTGAATTCTACTGGACATTCAAAGAAGAATTGGTACCAATCCTATTTAAACTACTCCTAAAGACTGAGAAAGAGGGAATCCTCCCTAAATCATTCTATGAAGCCAGTATCACCCTGATACCAAAACCGGGAAGTGATGTAACAGCAACAACAACAACAACCAAAAAAACTACAGACCAATTTCTGATGAACATAGACGCAAAAATTCTCAACAAAATACTAGCTAACCAAATCCAACAACATATTACAAAAGATAATACACCATGATTAAGTGGGTTTCATACCAGGGATGCAGGAATGGTTTCATCTCAGGGATGTTTTAACATACACAAGTCGATAAATGTGATATATCACATAAACAGAAATAAAAATAAAAACCATATGATCATCTCAATAGATGCAGAAAAAGCATTCAATAAAATCCAGCAGGCCTTTATTACAAAAAGTCTCTCAACAAACTAGGCATAGAAGGGACTTACCTCAAATTAATGAAAACCATGTATGACAAACCCACAGCCAACTTCATACTGAATGGAGAAAAGGGGAAAGCATTCCCTGTGAGAACTAGAACAAGATGAGGATGCCCACTTTCACCACTTCTATCCAACATGGTACTGGAAGTCCTAGCCAGAATAATCAGGCAAGAGAAAGAAAGGGAATCCATAATGGAAAAGAGGAAGTCAAATTTTCACTGTTCACTGGTGATATGATTATATACCTAGAAACTCCTAAAGAGTCCACCAAAAGACTTCTAGATTTGATAAATGAATTCAGTAAAGTCTCAGGTTATAAAATCAAGGTACACAAATCAGTAACACTGCTATACACCAACAACAACCAAGCTGAGAATCAAATAAAAAACTTAATCCCTTTTACAACAGCTGCAAAATAAAATAAAATGTCTAGGAATATATTTAATCAAAGAGGTGGAAGACAGCAACAAGGAGAACTACAAAACACCACTGAAAGAAATCATAGATGACACAAACAAATGAAAACACATCCCATACTCATGGATTGGAAGAATCAATATTGTGAAAATGACCATACTGCCCAAAGCAATCTACAGATTCAATGCAATTCCCATCAAAATACCCACATTGTTTTTCACAGAACTAGAAAAAACAATCGTAAAATTCATATGGAGCCAAAAAAGAGCTCAAGTAGCCAAAAAGAATCCTAAGCAAAACAAAAACAAAAACAGACAAACAAACAAACAAAATCTGGAGGCATCACATTGCTGGACTTCAAGTTACACCACAAGGCTATAGTTACCAAACGGCATAGCACTGGTATAAAAGTAGGCACACAGACCAATGGAACAGAATAGAGAACCCAGAAAGAAAGTCAAATACTTACAACCAACTAATCTTCAGCAAAGCATACAAAAACATAAATTGGGAAAGGAACACTCTATTTAATATATGGTGCTGGGAAAACTGGCTAGCCGCCTGCTGAAGAATGAAACTAGATTTCTATCTCTCACCCTGTACAAAAATCGACTTAAGATGGATAAAAAACTGTAAGACCTGAAACCATGAAAAATCTAGAAGATAACCTTGGAAAGTCTCCTGGCCAAGGCAAAGATTCATGACTAACACCCCAAAAGAAAATGGAACAAAAACAAAAATAAATAAATGGTACCTGATTAAAAAGTTTCTGCATAGCAAAAGAAATAATCATCAGAGTAAACAGACAACTCACAAAATGGGAGAAAATATTTACAAACTATGCATCCAGCAAAGGACTATTATCCAGAATCTATAAGAAACTCAAATTATCAAAAAAAAAAAAAACTCATTTGCAAGTGTGCAAATGATATGAATAGACATTTCTCAAGAGAAGATACACAAATGGGAAAGAAAAATGTGAAAAAAAATGCTCAACATCACTAATCACCAGAGAAATGTAAATTAAAACTGTAATGAGATGCCACTTTACTCCTGCAAGAATAGCCATTATTAAAAAGTCAAAAAACAATAGATGTTGGTGTGGATGTGGGTGAAAGGAGAATAGTTATACACTGCTGGTGGGAATGTAAATTAGTATAACCTCTATGAAAAGCAGTATGAAGATTCCATAAAGAACTAAAAGTAGATCTACCATTCATTCCAGTAATTGCACTAAATCCGCTCAAAGGAAAAGAAGTCATTATACATGCACATGTATGTTTATTGCAGCACAATTCACAATTGCAAAGATAGGGAATCAACTTAAGTGCACCAACACCAATGAGGGGATGAAGAAAATGTAGTATAGGTCAGGTGTGGTGGCTCACACCTATAATCCCAGCACTTTGGGAGACTGAGGCAGGCGGATCATGAGGTCAGGAGATAGAGATCATCCTGGCTAACATGGTGAAACTCCATCTCTACTAAAAATACAAAAAATTAGCCAGGCATCGTGGCACGCACTGTAGTCCCAGCTACTTACTTGAGAGGCTGAGGCAGGAGAATGGCATGAACCCAGGAGGTGGAGGTTGCAGTGAGCCGAGAACATACCACTGCACTCCAGCCTGGGCGACAGAGCAAGACTGTCTTAAAAAAAAAAAAAAAAAAAAAAAAACCAAAAACCGAAAATGTATTATATATACACCACGGAATACTACTCTGTCATATAAAGGGGAAAATAATGTCTTTTGCAGCAATTTGGAAGGAGCTGGAGGCCATTAATCTAAGTGAAGTAACTCAGAAATGGAAAACCAAATACCATATGTTCTCACTTTTAAGTGGTAGCTAAGCTATCAATACACAAAGACATATAGCGTGAAACAATGGACTTTGGAGACTCAGAAGGGGGACAGGGGGAGAGGCGTGTGGGATTTAAAAACTCCATACTGGAGTACAATGTACACTACTTTGGTGACAGGTGTACTAAAATTTCAGAATTCATTGCTATCATCCATGTAACCAAAAATCACTTGTACCCCAAAAGCTATTGGAGTTTAAAAAAAAAAAAAAGAAAAGAACAAAACCAGCCAGGTGCAATGGCTCATGCCTGTAATCTCTGCACTTTGGGAGGCCAAGGTGGTAGGATTGCTTGAGGTCAGGAGTTCAAGACAGGACTGTATAAGCAAGAGCCCATGTCTACAAAAAAATTTTTTTTTAAAATAGCCGGGTATGGTGGTATGTGCTTGTAGTCTCAGCTACTCAGGAGGCTGAGGCAGAGAGATCATTTAAGCCCAGGAGTTCGAGGCTGCAGTGAGCTATGATCGCACCACTGCATCCCAGCCTAGATGACAGAGTACAAAAATTCACATGATTCTCTCAGTAGATGTTTCTGTTTTCTATTCACATTGGACCAAAGGTGCAACACCATCCTTATGTCACAAATGGCAAGTGCATCAAATTGGAAGACTGAGAGCCAATTATCTGTAACGATAAAGTGAAGATGGGATATGTTTTATAGTAGGTAGATATGAGTTCTGCCAAAACCTATTAATATTCCCTAATTTGGAAAGAGAGGGTAGGATCCAGCCAGAGGAGAGGCATTTCACCTCTCTCAATTCACAGTTCATAGTTGTTGGCCACCAGCCTTAGAAGTTGTTGCACTGGAAATTTCTAGATGAGAGAAAGCCCAGACAGACAGTGATCCTTCTAGAACTGGGAAGAAGAAATTAGTAAGAACCTATATGTAGCCACATCAACCATTGGTATGGCAGCCAGGCCAAATAGAAAATTATGTTCTGCAAACCAGAGCCTGGTTCAGAGGCTTCTTCGAGCCTGGAGGAGATGTAGTTCCCCTGCTGACACACCCTGCAGCCCCAGCCCTGCACCCACTCCCTTCAAGTCCTGGGACATTGAATTAGTCAGGTAAACTTCTATCAACAATCTACCCAAGTTAAAATCCAGGGAATAAGACTCTAATATTCCAGGTGAGGGGTTTCAACAAGAATCCGACAAATTTTCTTGGAAACATTAGGGTTGGGTTTGTCATTTTGGTTCACAAATTAGTTAACAATTAACATGAAATTATGAAAATATTATATACCCTAAAAACATGGAGGAAAAAACTTCATTCAAAAGGTGGAGCATGAGGATACTTATGAAAGATTTACTCTAAGAAAGATTTAGGCAGCTTCCACTTCATGGTGTATATAAAAGTCAAGAAAACATGGAACTGATTAAATTGACAGTGAATGATAACATTCTAAGGTAACAAAGAGAAACTTGGCTGAACTGAACTAAACGAGTGTAAGGAAAGTAACAATAATCAAAAATGAATTTAAAGCAGAATTAAAAACAGAAAGAGAAGAATCTGTATTACTAAAATCATGTGGAAGACACACTTGAGAAACCTCTTCTAATGTAAAAGAAAAGAACAAAAATACTACAATTATGAGATGATGAATATGAAGAACATCAAATGGAGACCTAGCAGAGAAAACTGCTGCAACAAACAGAGTAGAATCAATACTTATTTAAATAAGTAATAGAAGAAGGCTTTCTTCAGTTAAAAAAGACCTGAATCCACTGAATGATGACTTACATGTTCCATACAACATAAATGAAGAGACAATACTAGTTAGACATGTCCAAGCAATTCTTTAACATTCAAATGATAAGCAAAGAATTTTACAAATATGCAGGATGGAGAAAAATAAATAACCTGAAAAGGAACATAAATTGGGCTGGCCTCAGTCTTCTCTATGGCAGTAAGCGATAGCCTATAATTATGTAAGTTGATAAAATTTTAGGAAAAATTGGTCTTTTGCATTTGTGAAGACAGCAAAAATATTATCAGCTATAAGAATTCAGAAAGCATATAACTACATACCCATCCTCCAAATTTTACTCAAATTCATGATGGGACAACTGGATTTCCACATGTAAAAGAATGAAGTTGGACCCCTACACCATCTACAAAAATTAACTCAAAATGAAAGAATGACTTAAACATATGTACTAACACCACAGAACTCTTAGCAGAAAACATAGGGGCAAAGCTTCATGACACTGGATTTGGCAATGATTTCTTGGATATGACATCAAAAGCACAGGCAACAAAAGTCAAAATAGATAAACTGGACTACATCAAAATTAAAAATTTGTGTATCAAAAGACGTTATCAAGAAAGTAAAAAGACAATCTACAGAATGGCAGAAAACATTTGTAAATCATATAACTGATAGGGCATTAAAATACAAAATATATAAAGACCTCTACAACTCACCAATTAAAAAATGGGGAAAGGTCTTGAATAGACATGTCTCTAAAGAGGATCTATAAATAGCCAATAAGCACATGAAAAGATGCTCAACATCACTAATCATTAGGGAAATGCAAATCAAAACCACAGTGAAATACCACTTCACACCTGTTAGGATTGCTATAATTAAAAAATTGGAAACTAACAAGTGTTGGGGAAGATGTGGGAAAATTTGAACACTTGTGCACTGCTAGGAGGAATGTAAAATGGTGGCACCACCGTGGAAACTGGTATGGTAATTCCTCAAAAATATTTAAACATAATTATCATATGATCCAGCAATTCCACTTAGATATCTGTACACCCATGTTTATAGCAGCATTATTCACAATATCCAAAAGGTGGGAGTGACCATGTCTGTTGAAGATGAGTGAAGAAATAAAATGTGATATATACATATAATGAAACATTACGTAGCCTTAAAAAGGAAGGAAATTCTAACACATGCTATAATATGAGTGAAACTTGAAAGACATTATACAAGTGAAATCAGCCAGTCACAAAAGGACAAATATTGTATGATTTCACTTATATTCGGTATTTAGAGTAGTCAAATTCAGAGTCAGAACATAGAATGGTGGTTCCCAAGAGCTGTGGGGAGGGAGAATGGGGATTTAGTGTTATATAGGCACAGAGGCTGGGCATGGTGGCTCACACCTGTATTCCCAGCACTTTGGGAGGCCGAGGCAGGTGGATCACGAAGTCAAGAGATCGAGACCATCCTGGCCAACATGGTGAAACCCTGTCTCTACTAAAAATACAAAGAATTAGCTGGGCCTGGTGGCGCACGCCTGTAGTTCCAGGTACACAGGATGCTGAAGCAGGAGAATTGCTTGAACCCAGAAGGTGGAGGTTGCAGTGAGCTGAGATGGCGCCACTGCACTCCAGCCTGGCAACAGAGCAAGACTCCATCTAAAAATAAATAAATAAAAATAAATAAACAGGCATAGAATTTCAGTTCTGGAGAATGAAAAAAGTTCTGACAATGGATGGTGGTTATGGTTGCACGACAGTGTGAATGTATTTAATGCCACAGAATTGTACACTTGAAAATGGTTAATATGACCAATTTTGTTATGTATATTTTATCACAATAAAAAAATCCCACAATCCATACAGAAAAAGAAAGCACATAATATGGTAAGGAAACATACAAGCCAGAAAACATAAGAGGACAGAAGCCCAAAATGTCAATCGTAACAATAAAGGCCAATGGGTTAAACCCCCCTATAGACTTCAAGATGGAACAAGATTATTACAATTTTCTGCTATCTATAATAAATATTATGAGGTGTATTAGTCAAGTAAAAATTTTTATGTACCATTACTAACATTGAGAATAGTCAAAGAAGTTGGCAAGAATACAATGGTCAGAGGAGGTGTTAATACACCCCTTTCAGTCCTTGACAGATCAAGTAGGCAAAAATTATTAAAATAGAGACGTGGACAATGGTATCAAGTGCTAATAAGTAACGTGGAAAAACCACAGCAAAGAGAATCTTATTCTTTTTAAAAAAACTGTACTTGCCATATCCTTTGGCCAGAGAGCAAAACAATTTTTAAAAATGATGATTATATATAAAATAATTCCAACTGCTTGAAAAATTTTAAAGTTAATTGAAAAACAACAACAGAGACACTCAAAGACATTTTGGCTGATCTAATCAGGTAAAAAGAAAATAATATGCAAAATAGGAATCAAAAAGATATAGTCACAGACAGATATTACTCTGCTAAACCTTATGTCAATCTATTTAAAATCAGAATAAACTGAATGATATCCCAGAAGAAAGCTAATTAGGAAAACTGACTCAAAAGAAATAAGAATATTTTAAGGGAAACCACTATAGAAGAAATTATGAAGTTGTTAAAGTATCACCTCTTTAGAAGATTCTGGGCTCAGTTGAGTGGTGATTCTTTTAAGCTCCCAGGGAATACAGTTCCCATGTATGTATACATACTGTTAAGGAGCACCAGAGAAACACAGAAAATACTCCTGGGTGGCTCACGCCTGGAATCCCAGCACTTTGGGAGGCCAAGGCAGGCAGGTTGCTTGAGCCCAGGAGTTCAAGACCAGCCTGAGCAACATGATAAAACCTCATCTCTACAAGATATACAAAAATTAGCTGGGTGTAGTGGTGTATGCTTGTATACCTAGCTGCTTGGCAGGCTGAGGTAGAAGGATCACCTGAGCCCAGAGAGTTTGAGGTTGCAGTGAGCTATCAGAGTGAAACCCTGAGAAAAAAAGAAAGAGAGAAAGAAAGAGAGAGAGAAAGAAAAGAAATAAGGAAAGGAAAGGAAAGAAGGAAAGAAAAGGAAAGGAAAGGAAAAGGAAAAGGAAAAGGAAAAAGAAAAGGAAAAGGAAAGGAAAGGAAAGGAAAAGGAAAAGGAAAAGGAAAAGAAAGGAAAGGAAAGGAAAGGGAAAGGAAAGGGAAAGGAAAAAGAAAAGACTCCTGGGTACATATGGCCAGATTTCACAAATGAAAACCTTTGTCATTTTTGCTGTTGATCTTTTTTTAAAGTAAACCATATAAAATGCTACTCATAAAGTTGAAGTCTCCTTACTGCCTCATTTCCTTCCAACCACTCCCCTTCTCCTGCCTAAACAATCATGGTCATCCCTGAATGCTTAAGGTTCTGAGATAAAGATGGCATTTTTTAATTGATGGGGACCAAATAAATGATGAAGCAAATGGTGGAAAGGAAAATGCTCTGCTGGTCGGAAAAAAGTAAAGCCAGGCCCCTACGCCATTCCACACACCAAAATAAATTCCATGTAAATTAAGAAGCTAAATATAAAAACAAATCATAAAAGAAACCAGAAGTAAAAGGAGGTGAACATTTCTCTCCACTTGTGTGCATGAGGAACTTATGCTGAAGGTACTGAAAACGTTAGCTAAGTAAAAACTTTAAACTTCAAGATTAGAAAACATAATTTTATAACAGGATGAGCAGAGAATCCGAAAAGGCAATTCACAAAAGAAATACAAATGGCTAAGAAGCATAAAACTATTACATCTCTAGTTACCAAAAACATGCAAATGAAGTCCTAATAATGAGATATCCCTCTCATTCAACCCTCTGATCCCCCATATTTTGATGATTTGGCAAAGATAAGGAAAAGGACACTGTGGGGGATCTGGTCCTATATATTAACAATGACAGTCTAAACAGATATGAAGATTTTCATTAAAATTGTCAAAATCATGCTCATTGACCCCATGAATCTGTATCTTAAAATTTAACTGAAGGAAACATGGGAAGTATGCTAACTCCCTGTATGCCTCATTTACAAGAGGGATAATTGGACATAAACTAAATATCTAATAAGTAAACATTGGGTAAATATATTATAATACAGCCATATAATACAAGGCTTTGCAGCTTTTAAAATAATATGGAAAAATAATAATATCAGGAAAATGTTTGTGACATATCAACAAATGGGAAAAAAGCAGGTCACAAAACATTATCCACAGATGGTGAAAAGGTTAGGCGTGGTTATCGTGGGGTGGCAGAATTGCATTTAAGTTTTCTTTTCCATGTTAGTCTTTCATGTATTGTCTTTTTTTTTCTACAACTGATGCTGTATTATTTTTATAATAAAAAATAAATAATATACAAACAATAAAGCTCAATATTCAGAGCAGATAGCATTAAAGTTGCTAAGGGAGAATATATAAAGTAGAAAGGAAAGAGGGCAAAGGATAGAATCTTTATGTGAACAACTAGGTAGAACTGAGTCTGGTAATATTTATTTGTTCTTAAAACAATGAGACTTTTCCATCCACCTTAAGAGTGGTGTATATAATGTGCAATTCAATTTGCTTTCTGTTCATTCACCTAAGGCTTCCTTAGGTTTCCATAATTTACACAAATGTCACTCTGGACAGATCGCACTCTTTCCCTGAGGGCACCCTTAGCCAGAATCCTCAGGATCCTTCTCTAGAGAATGGTGCAGCCAGCGCTCCTGGTTTCTCTCCTAGGTTCCCTTGTAGAGCTCCAGACGGAATACACACACACACACACACACACACACACACACACACACACACACTCCCCAGTTACCTTTCTCCCATACTCACCCTTCCAAAACGATTCCAAAAACAGAAGAGAGAAGGTCTTTTGTCTAGGGTCAGAAAGTTGTTTTATCATGTAGTCTCTCCAACTCCTCCCACAAGGAGGCTACGGCCTCCTCCCCAATTTTGCTCCAGGGATTCTTCAGAAAAGTGGGAGGAGAAGGCAGATTACAGGCATTCCTCTATAGGAAATGAAAGATTGAAAGATCTTCAAGGACAATAAGGAGGGAAATAATCTTACAAAAGTCACATTTCTTCAGTTATATTATTAGTTGGCAAATGAACTGGATCAAGTAAAAATGTTTTCTTGAAACATTTCATATCGATTTCATTTTCTGGAAAAGGTATAGCAATATGAGATGTCTCTTTTGAAAAAAACACTTAAAAAATTTTTTTAAATAAAAGGGACCTCTCACGTTGCTATTTAAAAATATATAAATGCTACACTTTTTCTAAATACATAAATGTGCATTAAATTCTTATTTTAAAATCTTTGACAGTTTCTAAGTGTTATAATTTATTGAAGCCCTATTACATAGCAGTTGGCATTTTATATACATGTCACTTAGTAATCATCACAGCAATTACAATAAAGATGGTATTATTAACATTTCATCTTACATATGAGGAAAATGAGAATGTTTCTGATTCTAAAACTGCAATTTACACGGTATTGATTATGAAAACTTCAGAGGGTACTTACAATATATTTGGGGAATATTTTGAACTATTTCAAAGCGAAAAGTTATTAAGCATCAAATGAATTTAATGAGGAATGCAAAAGAAAATTGGTGGTGATTGGGAAGCCCTGGTTGTTTACTCTGGGCTTTGAAACCTGGCTGATCTGATATGGGCCTACTGTGTGCCAGGCAAGAGGATACATATATGCATCCCTTTACTGACAGCAGAAGCCTACTCTCCTCAGGTAACAGGCTTTAGCCAGTGGCATAATTAAAGCATGGGGTGAAGAATAGTTTAGAAGTTGTGACTTGGATTTCCATGAAACTCTAGCAGAAATCCCAGCCTGAGATATCATTTCTTAAGAAATTCTTCCATGAAATAAATCATTTTCTGTTACTAGTTTCCAAAACTTGGATATCTGAGGTTCTCTCTAATTTCACTAAGGGCTTTTACCTTTGACTTCAAACCCCTCCCCAAATCCCTCCTGCTTCCTATCACCTATATCCCATTCAGGTCAGACTCTGGAAAGGCTCAGGCTTGAGGAACCCAGCTCACTGATCTTTGACAGCCCCAAGCCTACTATGGTGCCTGAGACACAGGAGGCCCTCAGTGAGTATTTCTTGAATGTACTTGGTAGAATGTCAGGGTAATACTTTCCCCAAAGCAAATAAAGTGATCTCAAAGGGCACCCTAGAGATATGGAGAAGAATTTTGCCACCTTCTTTATGAGATCTTAACTGAACTCAGCCCATTAATGCATCTTGACAAACTTCTCAGTCAATTCATATTATTGACTGGCAAATATATTCCTGCACTAATTGTGGAGAAAAAAATCTCAAATGTTTATAAAATATAGGGAGAATCCTTAATTAATTAGAATCCTTCTAAAGGCCTTCCTCCAGAAGGGGCCTAATCAAAATGTCTGAGCCTTGGCTTCCTAAGGATTCCACCAGTGTCTGTTCTCAATTTGCATTCTTGTCCTGAAAACCAGGGAGGTGTTGGAACAATTTCTAACTATCTGTGAAAAAGAAGTGACACTTTTTCTCTTGAATTAACTCTCACAGGAAGCAGGGCAGAAGGGGCAGTTAAGTGCTAGGCTTTGACACATGAAAGATAGGGTCTAGACCTAGCACTGCCACTTACTGTGACCTTGAGAAAGTTATGTAATGTCTCTTAGCTTCATTGTTTTCATCAATAAAGTAGGGATTATAAAACTACCTAATAGAGTTGTGAGAATTAAATGATGTAATAACCATGGAATGCATTTAACATAGTGACACGGTGCATGTACTCAATGGATGGTAGTGATGACCATCATGTCATCATCACCACCATTAAACAGAGCCTGAAGAAAAATAAGACATGCTATCTATTTTATTATTGTACTCTGTCGCCAAGGCTGGAGTGCAGTGACACGATCTCAGCTCACTGCATTCTCCACATCCCAGGTTCAGGTGATTTCCGGCTAATTTTTGTATTTTTAGTAGAGATGGTTTCACCATATTGGCCAGGCTGGTCTCAAACTTCTGACCTCAAGTGATCCGCCCACCTCAGCCTCCCAAAGTGCTAGGATTACAGGTGTGAGCCATTTATATCTTTTAATCCAGCACCTAGAATACTTACCAAAATATCTGATGAATAAATAAATGTGATTTTTCCCTGAAATAATCTCTTGAATACTAGAAAGTAGCTGAAGAAACCTTTTGTGCACATCTATCTAAGGATAAATTTGTAGCTACTTGTGGAGGTTTGAAATGCTTGAAAGGAAATTGAAGATATACAAAGTCTAGGTTAGCATCTGTTTCTCAATGGTGTGATTTTATTACCTCTTTGCTAATCAATTTTATTAGTGATTTTATTCTTCTACTTAATTCACTCTAATATTCCACATAACCAAAATAACACTAACTTTACTCTTTAGTGAAATTTCTTTTTCAAAATTCTTTGCTGCTGCTCTGGGTCTTCAATCCTGCAATTCCTCTCCTCCTTATCAGCTAAATCCTTATCAAGCCCTTCCCTCTCCTGGGTACTGGATTGGGAAGATCATAAATTGTTTCATGATGACATTAGTAAATCAATAACTAAGGAATTCAACAGCCCAGTGGCATCCAAGGCATTTTCTGGTCTTGAAGATGTTTTGGAACCTACTTAACAATAAATACCTTTTTCGAGGATGTGGCAGGATGAATACATAAATACATCCAGCCTGTCAAACTTTCCCCTTAGGCTTTACTCTCTGTCGTTTTCAGCTATTTATGCATTCCTCCAGCAAAGCATTCCTCTGACAAATCAAAGGTAACCTATATTTAGTCAACATATGAGAGCCACCTTCTGAGTTATCTAGCAAACAGAAAAACCTAAACATTGATCAAACCCATAATGACTTTTTTCTTAATGTGTTTGATGATCCTCAAATGCCCAGAACCAAATAGACATCATTTCTCAACCTTTTATATGGTGTTTCCATTAGATGAATTATTTTAAAAGACCTGAAGACTACAATATTGGTGACTATGTCAAAAATTTGTCCAAAGAATACCATCATAGGATAGACTGCCTCTCTATTGAGACAGGGAGATATCTCAATTTTTTAAAATCACCAAATTCATTCATTCTACAAATTAGTAGGATGAACGGTACTATAGTATTAAGTCTATAGGTACATAGCAAGATTATTATTTAATTAATCTTTCTTTGCCTACCTCCTTTCTCAAGGTAGACATCTTTAACCCTATAAAAAAGGGATCAGTGCTCTCTTAAATGTATTCTCATCCTAACTACAACTTTACCCAAACGGTGAGATTAGATAATGAGAAGGTTAAGGTGAAATGAAGGTTTTTCTAGTATCTATACATGGCCTTCTCAGACATAAATCATCAAAAGTCCTTTTCTCAAATTGATTTTGGGGAAGAGTATCCCTCTTGAGTACATTACTGAATAGACTAAACTAATCATGACTGCCTTGTGTCTGGGCATCCATTCATTCAGAAATGTAGTAAGTGACTACTGTGTCCCAGATACCATGCTAGTTTTTAGGGTAAATAAGATGAATAAGATATGGTCCCTGCTTGCCTTTGAGTTCAATGTAACAATAGAGCTCATATGAAAGAGTAATCTGAATGCCCATGACACACTAGGCCCAGTGCTATGGGTTGGAAAAAAGAAAGACATGTACTCTTGTTGTAGAGCTTATGGCCTAGTAGGGAAGACATCATCATTTATTAAATGACACAATAAGACTTTCATGGAAGGCTGGGGGTGATAGCTCACACCTGTAATCTCAGTACTTTGGGAGGCTGAGGCTGGAAGATCGCTTGAGCTCAGGAGTTCAAGACCAGCCTGGGCAACATGGCAAAACCTCACCTCTACAAAAAAATTAGCCCTGCATGGTGATGCATGCTTTCAGTTCCAGCTGCTTGGGAGGTTGAGGCAGAAGGATCACTTGAGCCTGGGAGGCGGAGGTTGCAGTGAGCCAGCGTCACGCCACTGTACTCCAGCCTGGGCAACAGAGCGAGACCCTGTCTCAAAACAAACAAAACAAAGAGTTTGATGGAAAAGTATAGGTTGATTACAGAGAACATAACAAAAGTATAAGTAATAACAGAAGTGATTGGCTGATTTTGATAACTGCTAAAAAAACTGTTAAGATACAGCAACAAATGAAACTCAAAAACAAAGACTTATGAGTTTTAAATTATTTTGTAAGCAGGGTATTCTTTCAAACAACAAGTGACAAAATGTCTCAGTGGGAGACCTCAGGCTTAGTTAAATAGTTAGAAAAGATCAACAATAAATGGAGATTTGGAGCTGCTACCCATGATTTCTGTCTGGCTTCTCCAGGTGATGACTGAATTATTCATTAAATTAATAACATACACTGATGACTCTACCAGATCTTGTCTACCTAGGATCTTTTGACACACACTTTAAGACACCTGTGACAGGCTGAATAATGTTCTCCCCCAAAGCTATCCATATTTAAATCCCCAGGACCTGTGGATGTTACCTTTTATTGCAGAAAAGGAATCCAGAAACCAGCTCTGCTGACATCTTCATTCAGGCCCCTTAGGACTCATTTCGTAGTCTGACTTCAGAGCTGTCATAAAATAAATTCATCTTGTCCAAAGCCACTAAGTTTGTGGTAATTTGTTATAGCATCAATAGAAAACCAATGCAAGACCCCATTACTTATGAAAACTAAGGCCTTTGGGAGTATTTTTTAAAGAAAAGTTGGTTTGATTGGCATTTCCTAACCACTGGTCTTTCTGGCTGCCACTCTTCCTGTAAAAGCAAAATACTCTTCATTTTCTTGCTCTTCCTTGGTTATAGTATCCGCTCAGAGGAGACTATCATGGAAAAATTAATTACAACAAATAATTTGGAAAGAATATTATTTGAAAGTAAATTGCTGCCTTTGCCAATTTTCTTCCCTGTCAACTTCAGAATTAAGTTTTCCAGTCTAACCATGCTGCATCAGAGACAGGCATATTATGAATGGCCCTGATTCATTTCAGGTCGCTGTTTTGCTGTTTTGTATTGTATCGAGTAGGTGGTGTGTGTGTGTAAGTGTGAGGCCTTAAGGCATCTGCTGATCATAGTTGATCTTTGTTTTCCTCAAAAGAATCACTCGTCTCGGTGAGGATGTAGTGACTGATGGTCCTCGGGTCATTCATTACCCCATAGAAAGCATTAGAGGGCAAAGGGAGTTGTTTGGCAAATCACATCCTAGTTGTAGACAGTGTAAAAGGACTGTGTTGTAGTCCTTCTCCTTTTTTGAGATGGAGTCTTGCTCTATCGCCCAGGCTGGAGTGCAGTGATGCGATCTCAGCTCACTGCAAGCTCTGCCTCCCAGGTTCAAGCCATTCTCCTGCCTCAGCCTCCCGAGTAGCTGGGACTATAGGCGCCCGCCACCATGCCCGGCTAATTTTTTTTTTTTTTTGTATTTTTAATGGAGACGGGGTTTCACCGTGTTAGCCAGGATGGTCTCGATCTCCTGACCTTGTGATCCACCCGCCTCAGCCTCCCAAAGTGCTGGGATTACAGGCGTGAGCCACCGCGCCTGGCCAAGTCCTTCTTCTTTTACACTGACGTGGTGACATACAACTATAAGAATAAAAGTGACTCCAGGAAGCAAATTAATCTGTTGTATTATCACCACCAAGAACTGCTTAGCTTGAATGCTTCTAAAGCCGTAATCATCTGATGTGACAGATATTCACCAGTTTTTATGGGTCTCCCAGCGGTGAGCGAATATCTTGTTTGCCTCTGCCCCTCTGGATCCACTCCTCCTGTAGTGCTGTGCTCCACAAGGCTCACCTTTACAGACTCTATTAATGGCTTCCTTTTGCATAATGCTTTATCTTCCATGGTTTCTAGAAGCTCTGCACACATACTGCTAAATCACTCATTAATTAAAGTCCTCCAAGTTGACTGTGTGCTTTTACATTCATACACCATCATTTCATTCCATTTCTTAAAGTTATATTTTGAAGCAAAGCACCTGTTCAATCAATTCTATTCAAAATCAATTGTTCTTCAGGGTCTAGACTGAAGTTCTTTTAATACTAATTTAGCTACATCTGCCCTTCACATTTTTTAATAAATATGTAATCTTTTCTAAGCTTCATAAGATAGCTCGAGAGTCTTGGCTGAAAAGTTGTCTAAATGTTTCCACAAATGCAAAGCTCTTTTTGAAGGGAAATTGAGACTTGCAGGTGGGCAAGTTTATAGACTTTCTCCATGGGGAAAAGGGATAATTCTTCATCTGGGTGGGATTAAGAGATTTCTATATTTTTGTAACAGAATATCAATAGTCTTCACTTTAAAGTATGACATGAAAAGCATTTAAATCCCTTTAATTAGCAAGTACTCCAATCATTCACTGGAAAATTTAAACATGAAAGGACTTTGATCCAGTAAAAATTTGCCAACATTTTGTTCAACATTATTGAGATCCAATCACCTCAATCATAGAACTATGTTTTTACTTCGTCCTATGCATATGAAATTATATATATACATTTCCCTACTGAAGGTATTTACCTCCATTGTTTTATTACAACTAATAATGCTGCAATGAACATTCTATACAAATCTCTTATATACATGTATATCAGGCAAGTACCAAGGCAAATATTAAGGGTAGTATGTTTCACTTTTTCCAACTGTATGTTCTGATCCATTCAAAACTGTGAAATCATTTTAGTGTGTCTTCACTAGTGTTCTTTATGAAATGAAATAAAACAAAATATAATGCAGTGCAGATATTAAGGGTAGTAGGTATTGTTTTATAACACCATTTCAATTATATATCTATGTGTGTGTGTGTATATATATACACACACATATATGGGTATGTATGCAGGTGTGTGTACTGTGTGTCACAGTATAAAACTTTTTTTTACAGTGGGTTATAGTAAAAATTTCTGAAAACACTCTTCCATGAGATATACATAGAAGCAGAATTTCTGAATCCTAGACTACGTACATTTTCATCCTCACTCGCTGACAACCTAGTTGATGAATAAATTTATGCTTCTATCAGGATGTCACTAAATTCCTTTTCTTCATAGCTTCAACATTTGATATTCTGACTCTTATTTTCCCAATCTAATGGATTTTTAAAGATATCTTCATGTAGTTTCAGTTTGCAGTTCCCTGATCCTGTAGTGAGGTTGAGCATCTTTTCATCTATGAATTATAAATTGCCTAATCATAGTTTTTGTAAACTTTATTGCTTTTATCTCTGATTTGCAGTAATTCTTCATATAGTCTGGATATTAATCCTTATTGCTTATAAATGTTGCCCTAATCTATTGCTTTCTTTTTTTTTTTTAAGTTGGAGTCTTGCTTTGTTGCCCAGGCTATAGTGCAGCAGCGTGATCTTGGCTCACTGCAACCTCCCCGTCCCGGGTTGAAGCGATTCTCTGGCCTCAGCCTCTTGAGTAGCTAGGATTATAGGTACATGTCACCATGCCTGGCTAACTTTATTTTGTATTTTAGTGGAGATGGGGTTTCACCACGTTAGCCAGGCTGGTCTCGAACTCCTGGCCTCAGGTGATTCGCCCACCTTGGCCTCCCAAAGTGCTGGGATTACAGGCATGCGCCACTGCACCCAGGCTGCTTTCCTTTTAACTCTGTAGAATGTTCAGTCATATAGAAACAAGTTTTAAATTTAGATCAAGTCACATATATTGATTAAAAAATAATTTATGATTTTTAGTTCTTGTCTGATAAATCTATCCATTTTCCAAGGTCATAAGAATATTCTATAACTTTCAAATAGTTTTAAAGTTTTGCTGTTTTTCATTGAGGCCTTCAATCTATTTGGAATTTATTTTTATTATGGTGAGAAGACTTAGTATCAATAATTGTTCACTTTTTCCTCTAATGTGTCACGCTATCTTTAACAAATCTCTGTTATGTTCTATTGATCTATTTGTCTACTGCTGACCAACAATACAGATTCGTAAGTTTTTATATCTAGAAAGTCAAGTACCTTCTGTGTGCTCTTCTTTATCAGAGTTGTCTTGAATATTTTTGGATCTTTGCTTTTCCATTTGAATACTAGAAGTATTACTCCAGGTTTATCAAAACATCTTAAGATCTTATTGCTCAACTGACAACATCTCTGGCTGATACTGCCTCAAAAAAACCAAATGGCTCCACCACTGTGAAGAAAAATGCAGACTCATCAAAAGTATGGCCTCCACCTTGCTTCTACCTTCCAAGTTCCATTTGTATCTGATTGAAGGAAACAAAACTTCACCTGGCTGCAAAGGGTAAACTTATCTGCAAGAAATTCAGAAAATGTACATTTTAGCTTCAAAGCTTCTGTAGTACAAGAAGATAGAGTAGAACAGTGGATTTCAAACTATGGGTTGGAACCTATTAGCGGGTCATGATATCCATTTATTGAGTCATAAATGGCATTTTAAAAAGTGAAATAGAACATAAGTTATTAGTGTACCTAGCAAGATTAAGTATTATTGCATAAAATATACACATTTTTATGATTCATAGATATTTTATATGTACATATATATTTGTAAGTGGGGAAGTATGACAGGATGAATATATAAAACACATTTCTTACTGTGGGTTATGATAAAAAAAAAAAGGCTAAAGGCCAAGGTACCAGGAAGGTGAAGAGATGCTGTGTGCCAATTTACCATATCTACTATAGTATCTCTTATTTTATTAAGGAAGCATCCTTTTATTCCTACTCTACTAATAGCTTTTATTTTGAATGTATGTTGAATGTTGTCAAATAATGTTTATTTTTCTATTGAGGTAATCATAAGCTCTTTCTCCTTTGATATTCTACATTGATGGATTTTCCACAATGCACTGTCTTTGCATTTTCCTCATTCTAGAAGTATTTGGATAGTTAACTTTTGTGTCCATCAGTCTACAACTTTGCTACAACCCCTGTCCACATATTACTTAACTCATTAGCAGGTTCTGCATTTGCCCAACTTGTCAAAGCTACTACTGTAGCTTTTGAGACATTCTGGGAGAACAAAAAAAAGGCCTATGTTTTATGATTCTTTATTAAATTCACAAGAAGCCAAAATATCTGCATTTTATTTAGTTAAAAAATGTAATCATTTATAGGTACTTTTCCAATTTAAGAACCAATGATAAAGAATTTGTACGGAGAAGTCCTAATGCGAGGCTGTTTCTTAATTCTGATACAGTAGTGACATTATTTCAATATGTATTTGTTATGAATATAAATCGCCTACTAAAAGTATCTTCATCAATTTGCCCACCATAAAAATATGTGTCTGATTTATGGTCACTTAAGCAGTGCCTCAGAAACTCATTTTCTTCATTTATTTGCCTCATTTTGTTTATTTGCTCATTTTTAAATACTAAAGAATATCTGCATTGCTTGGAAGTAGCCAAATAACAAGTATTGGTTTTACTGGGCTGTGGTTATAACTCATAAACTCAGAAAATTTCAACATGGTTCCTTTCAAAATATCTGTGTGATGTAAATGTTTTGAACAAGCTGCTAATGAGAACTTTCACCCTGGAAACTCTGGGGTTTCTTATATATCTTACATTTACTTTTCTTGCTTTATTTTAGGAGAAAAAAATTTAATTTTGAATAGAATAAAAAAAGGATACTTTTTACAAACCATCTGCACAATCAAAATACATTACCTATCAATGAAAGTTTTCCAATAATTTAATCAATGCAAATATACACATGTACACATTCTCTACATCAATAGTATTCAACAGTTATTATCAAAAGGAGGAAATTTTGATTTTATAAAGGCAGTGGAAATAAAAAAAAGTAATTACTAAGTTTTGCTCAAGGACCATCTAGAAAAAAAATTTAATGACACATCTGACATAAGGAACTGATGGCCAGCTGAGCCTTATTAAGTAACACGTATTCAAATTGTAGATCTCTCCCTCCTTTCACCCCACAGCTAAGAAAGGAAACCCAGGGATAGAACTAATTGAACTCTATTAGCCAGAGGCAATCGAACCCAGTGCCAATAGAGAGATGCACTCCCAATTGATCTTCAAATGGAACAAAGCCGTAATACTGGTTTTCTCTCAATGTTGGACATATGGGTGATACATTTTTTAATTTCTAGTTTCCAAATTTTCTGTAATGAGATATATTACTCTTATAATACAAAGAAAGCGCCAACTAATCAAAAATTATGTATATGTTAGTTCAGTGTTTTAAATGCCCAACCACCATTTAAGAAGAACGTTTAAATGTCCTTGTAAGTTCTTCCTCTCTTCCTATTCTGATGTTGAGAAAGTGTCTATTTTCCAGAGAAAGTGAAGCAGGATTTGACAATTTGGGAGTTTGGGTCAGATTTGCCTGGAGTTTGCAAAAGTTATACTGGGAGGAGTTCCGCAATCTCCCTGATGGCTAGAAACAGTAATATTTACTAGGTCTTACTGTGTCTAGGCCAATGTTCTGGGCACAGCAGAGAAAAATAAACAGTAGTAGAGATGGCCTCTGTTTATGAAGAGCCCAATTAATAATCAAGGGCATAAAAGACATAAAAATAACAATTACAAAGGTACATACTGATACAGTGGAAACCAGAAGTCAATGTGCAAGAAAACATGACAGTATTTGGAGTCAATTGGGGTGATGCTTCCAGCACTTCCAGAAGCAGCCACAGTGACGTCTTCTATTTACCTCTAATTCAATTTCTTTTTCTCCAAGAGGTTAGTAGAAATGGAAATTCTGAAAACACAGAAATTTTCCTCATTGGGAAAGTGACCTAAATCAGTGCTACCTAAGCTTGTTGACTCTAGGTTTATATTCCTATTTTAGATAGTATTCACGTTTCATGGGAAAACATGTTTTCAAGACATGATTTTAGGAAATCAAATGTAACATTCACTTGAAAGTTGGTAGCACTTAATGAAAAACCAACATTTCCTGTGAAATTACTGAACCTTCCATTCTGATTAAACAGGTCGGGGCTGATCTAGGACAAGTTCTTAAATATTGTCCAAATCCCTCATGGTACAATACTGAAAGCAAAACAAATAAAAATTTATCAAAGATAATTTCATTTTCTCCATTATTAAAAACTGCACCTTTTTTTTCCCTCCAGGTGCTCAACATGTCACTGTTTAACTGCCCTCTACTTAAGGCTTTCTCATTTACTATGCATGATTTTGAAGTACTAGAATCTCAGATGGAAATTTTTCTGGATGTGCATATTAGTGGGAAAGGAAGAAATCACACACTGTAGTATCCAAGGGAGCTGATAGGCAGCCAAAGCTACACTCCTGACTCTGAGTAAACCGCTTTGGTACATCTGGCTTTTGCTAATGAATCATCTGTGGGACTCAAGGCATGAGGAGCCCAAGTCAACCAGCAGGCTGGGAACCAAGCTGAGGACTCTTATTTCATCAGCTGAGAAAAAGCTGGAGGGTCTCGGGACACATAGATGACCTCTGGGTGCTTTTTCCTGGACACAAAATTAAAATGCTGATGTTAACCTGTACCAGAAGATTCCTGAGTAGCAACTGATAGGGGCAAATGTCCAACGTGGTATAAAGATTAAATCTTAAGGATAGCTTACCTTACCCCACCAAAATAGTGAGAAGTTTTACATATCTGCCTTTATTTAGATCATGATGAAGGAAAAGCGACATTATGAAACCTCTAGAAACAAATGAGCCTACCACTCTGGCATGTGGGTTTGGGCTGTTCTGCCAGATGTTATGATTCTGAGCAGAACTTAAATTCTAAACAAATTAACAACTATTCTCTCAATGCAGTGATGTTGTCTCTCATGAAATCTCTTCTCCAACTTCTGTGCCTAAAAACATCAGTCCACGCCGGGTACCATCTATGTACGTTCAAGCCAAGCCTCTCTTTTTACAACTCTCTTAATATTCATGGAAGAACCTGCCTTAGCCAGAGGCATAAAAGATGATCCTTTGTTCATAGGGGGAATCTGGGGCTCTTCACTTGATCATCTGAGTCTCTTCATCTGCATCGTAAAATTCTTCCTCTTCCTCACTCTCGCTCCCTAAAGAACTCTCCTTGTCCACACACTGAAACAGGAGAGAAGAAAAGGGCAGGGAAATGATGTCATGACATTTCTGAAACGGAAACTACCATCTAGCTATTCAACTGACAAATGTATTTATATGACATCTATTTCCCCAATAAATAGCCCCTAAAATATTCTAGGAAAGCTCATGAATCATCGATCATCTTTATTTCTCTGAAAATCAGCTGCTGTTAGATCCCACCTTTGTTTTCCAGCAGTTTTGCTCAGTTCTATTTAACGCAAACCTTCCTTTTTTCAATAACTGCCACCATCCGAGTGGTATAATAATTAAGAAAAATATCACACCTGTGGGGGGTCCAAGGCCTGTAAAGATAATGCTTCTTCTCCCAGCCTGCGATACGAATACACCTGAAGGTCGGAGAATGTTTCAAGCAGCGGACTGTTAACGGTTTCTGGCAATAACAAACTCAGGAGGCCGGAGATCAGGCCAGTGGCTCCGAAGACAATGAATGGTAAAGACCATTGCACATATTTCTGCAGAGGTGGGGAGTGGAATGAAAACAAACCAGAGCATTAGTTTCCTTAGCATGTAACGCAAGCAGTCTCATGACTGAAAAACTGTCATGTTTACCACCCAGTTCATGACCTCCCACTAGACTACACTATAAACCACTTCTTTCCACATGAAGAATTATCCTGGGAAATCAGAGAATGATTCCTCAGGCATATAGATATGGGAGTGAGTAAATAAAAGAACAGCACTGGTTTGTGGATCAGAAGCAGCAATTTCATGTCTGGGGTGGGTACTGCAGGAGAAGAGGCCAGGCTGCCTCTGAGCAGGCAGGCCTATATGGCCAGAGTTGACAGGACATCTCGTAGTTCAGCTTCCATTCCAGGTGAGCGCACTTTGCACAGAGGCACCCCAAAATACTTGCTGATGATGAACTTTAAAGTTCTCAATCCTGAAATTGGCCAAACCATCCCATATACCTTAACACCATAACTGAGAGTTCCAGGGATTAAAGGTGTAAAACCTCTTTTAAAAACCCAACCCTACCATATACATATGGCTTAGAAGCTTCTAAATTGAGCATGGTAGAGGACTGGTGAAACAAGCAATTGTTTCAGAGATCCAAAACATATTCTCAGGAAAACAGAAACATTTCATCACAAACAGGTTCAAAGAAAACATGAAAAACAGTTGCTTCCAGGGTGCTTCTCTGGGGCTTTTCTGAGCTGATCAACATTCTAGAATTCTAGCTAAGCTTTATGATCTTCTGGTTTAGGCTTCCAAATTCTGTGGGTAGGTTCACTACTAATTAGGATTTCCCCTCAGGCAATTTTTTCCTGATTTTTTAAAGTGAAGAGATAATGGAGGAGGTGGAAAAGGGACAAAGGGGAGGAGAAGGGAGAGATGGAGAGAACCAAGCAGAAGATGGGGATGAGGAGGAAGAGGGAGGAGAAGAATCTCTCATCTCTAGCCATCTACATGCAAACATATGTCCAGCACTGTGGGCCTGTTGTTGAAACAAGGGGAACACACACTTTCCCTTCTTCTAACCTTACAGGAAGCAACAGAGACACAGTGCTGGGTATTATAATGTTCTAGGATAGCTATCCAAAGTCAGATATCTTTAACAGTATCTATATTTTGCAGAATAAAACACAGACCTAACATGACTCCTTCAAGAAGGGTCTTGTGACCTAAAATTAACCATGAGACATGGAGAGAGATACTCAGAGAAGGGAAATGTACTGCACCTCAGAAAATGAAAAGGTTACAATGGCATTTCAGAGATCTGCCTAAGTAATGAACAGTTGTCTACAGAACAGGTCAACAAGTCCCACATCAAATCTAGTTGCTTTCAAAATGTCTCAGCTGGGGAAAGTCACAAATCAAACCAAGGAGAGACTTGCATAAGGGTCCTCTGGGTTCTTTCACAGAATCTGAGCATTTTAAGATGAAGGATTTTAGGGCTGTCATTTAATCTGATTCCCTTTCTTTGACTATAACAGTTGGAACGTTTCAAAAAACATACTAACAGACACAGTGCGAGACATATTTCTCCTCTAATATTTTCCAAGAGGTGTGTTCTTGGGGGAAGGTATTTAACCTCTGTCTGTAGTATTTCTCATATTTAATACAGGGGTAACAACAATGCCTACGTTTTATGGTTACTATGAGGACTGCATGTGATGATATGTAGAAAGTGCTCAGCATAGAGCCCAGCACATAGCAGAAGTGTCATACATACTTATTAGTTGACTAACTTTTTAATGGGGACAGGAGTGGGGCACACTGGCAATAGCAGGCCCTCCAACGAATTCAGATGAACAAAAAATCAGACCCACTGGAGGCAAATGAATCCTCGATAAGAGTCCGTCTGCCCTGACGGAGTACTATCTAAAAGGGACAAGGTTCACATTTGTGTCAGCTGATCTTAAATGACATCTCTTCATCACCTCTTTCTACTCAAAAGCATAAGCATTTCCAAAGCAGAGAATCAAGAAAAACAAAACTAGAAGGTACAAACCAACCAGTGAGGGGATGAAGGGAGCAATAATCCCACCAACTCGGGAGAACATGGAACAAGTTCCAAGCCCAACATTCCTGAAAAGCATAAGGAAAAATACATCAGTAAGTTCTAGCGGGGGAATTAAGAGACCCTTGGGGGGCAGCAGTGGGCATGGAATAACATGTCCTGAAGTGGAAGCACAGGATCGTAGAGAACAGTGGGTTCTAGAGCTGCCTACTAGACATTCCTGAGATGCTAGGAATGTTCTGTAATTACCCGGTCCAATGTGGAAGCCACTAGACACATGCACTATTGTGTGCTTGAAATGCGGCCAGGAAGGATGAAGAACTGAATGTTTAATTTATTTAATTTTAATTAATTTACACTTAAACAGTTACACAAAGCTAGTAACTACCATAGTGGACAGTGGATCCACAAAGGATGATATAGAAAAGAGCATTTGAATATTTTTAAATTAAAAGTTCTCATGGGTTTTTACGCCTTAGGTCTCTTACAAAGAGCCAGGGTTTTATGATCTGAAAAGGCTGCTCATTTATTTAAACTCAACTAATTAACAATTAACGGGTCAAGTATATAAATAGAAATTGCCTAAGTGTGTACTGTCAGGAAACCAAGAACACCTTTATGGTGAGTGCAGGCATAAAAAAGGTAGGAAGGAGAGAGGGAAGGAGAGAGAATGATAATTAACGGTTTTGGGTGGAGGGATACAGCACTCTGTAATCCCAGCTGAAAAGTTCATACTCACATTTGCTCTCAAAATTGTCCCAGTTTGGATAAAATCATCATGCTAGTTTTATAGCCAGTAGCCACGTAAAGTAGGTTACAGGACCAACTAGGAAATTACTAGCCAATTGCAGACACTCTGATCTCTTACTGGGAAAAATAATTTTAAATTAACAGGCAGAAACAACCATGAGGCTTCTTGCATGGATAAGGGAAGGAGAAGGATTGTTTGGAAAGATCCTCTAAAAGACTGAGAAAGAGCCAGCTGAGAGAATACCTGCCCAGACCACAGAAGCAGTTCTGCAAAGCCTCAGCTGCACTCCCATCCTTCAAATTTGGGTGTGTTTCTTGCTTTCAGACTTATTTTATGAAGGAAAATTTAGGCTGGATATTTATCCTTTTCAATATAAACACATCCTATTCACTAAGAACCCAGCTTTAACAATTGCTGTTTAACTCTGATATTCACTTGTTACTATATGAAATTATCATTTAAAAATGTGTCTATTTTGTGTTAAAATGGAGGCTCTGTGAGAATAGGGAGCTTGTCCCCTTGTCTGTGATGTGTGATACAGGATAAGTGACTGAATAAATAAAATTCACCAAAAGAATAACAGCATCTGCGCACTGTTTGGGTGATAGAATATGCCTAGCATACAGTACTTCTCTTACAACTTACACGAAGGAATTCAGTCTACCATAAAGTGACATTTTCCTAGCAGAGCAGGCAGAGAGCAGTCTGCAAAGGCAGGCTCTTAGCCTAAACTGCTTGCTGAATTACTGCTGCCCCACACTAACTCCAGAAGCAGATGAAATGAGTACCACACCTCTGTTGGTGCAAGAATGGATGACAAAGTGTAGAATGTGTGAAGAATGAGGCTGTGTGAGACACATACCTGATGACTGTAGGGTAAAGCTCAGAGGTGTAGATATAAACAATGTTAAAGGCAGCACTGATGGTCAGCTTCCCCAGCAAGGACAAGGAATGGCTGTTCACCACTGCAAACACACCTGTGTCTGAGGAGGACAAGAGCAATGCCTGTGAGACCCACAGTTAAAATAATTCCTCTAAATGGCACATTTCATTTTGATGGAGCGGGCAGCATTCATGTTGATCTCAAAGAGCAAAGAGGTAGTGTAACCACATACACATTCAGAAGGTTTAGTAATCACACAAACACACACAACTATTTTTTCAGTGTTTTGGCTCTACCCTTGAAAACTTACATACTGGTGTCATTAAGTGTGATAAACTTTCACTCACTCCTGAATGACAGAGTACCCTGAAAACTTCTGTACTGTCATAAAGTAAGCTTCATGGAAATTATAAGTTTCATCTTCCAAGGGTGTAACTTGACTCTCCTTTCTTCCCTCTTACTCACATAATCAATGATGTAAAACAGTGGTCTGCACAACAAGCCCTGATAAATACATGAGACAGAGGTAAGCTCCAGAAAAGCTCTTACATGCAGTTTGTATCTTGTTTCACTGAGAAGGTAAGGAACAATGCCTTTCAATTACTATCAGAAGATCAAAGACATTAATGTTCTTTCTTTCTTTTTTTTGAGACAGAGTCTTGCTCTTGTCTCCCAGGCTGGAGTGCCATGGCGCCATCTCTGCTCACTGCAACCTCCACCTCCTAGGCTCAAGCGATTCTCCTGCCTCAGCCTCCTGAGTAGCTGGAATTACAGGCAACCGCCACTACGCACAGCTAATTTTTATATTTTTAGTAGAGACAGTGTTTCACCATGTTGGCCAGGCTGGTCTTGACCTCCTGACCTCAGGTGATCCACCTGCCTCGGTCTTCCAAAGTGCTAGGATTACAGGTGTGAGCCACTACGCCCGACCAATGTTCTGTAAATAACAAGAATCTAAATATGAAATAACTTTTACTCCTCAACTTCTCACTTGAATTACTAATCAATAGTAATATTTTAGTTTCTTAATGTAATGCTTTTATTTAAAATGCAAAAAATGTATTTTATGTCAGTTCATTTCTTTACCAAAAATGCTAACAATTATCTTATGTTTTTTTCCTTTATTAACATTATACTTTCTGGGATTCTACAATTTAATGATTTTTTTAAATAAAAGTTTAACCTCTCCCCTTCAAGAATCATTTGCCTCTACCTTCAAAATAACAATTTACTCCTTATGAGGCAAAAAAGTTCTCATTGACTCTGTTGTACTTCCTACCGTTCCCTATCAAACGTCCCAGTGAGTGACCACCACTCCACTTCCTCCAATGCACCTGCCCCAGCAACTTACAATGTGGCTTCCAATACCATCCTCTCCTGAAATTCCTACTCTTGAAGGTCAGCAGCAATGTCCTCATCACCAAATGTAATTGCGTCTCATTCTCCTTGACATTTCTGCCAGAGAGAACACTCTCGTTCCTTCCTTAGGAATGTATGGCTCACAGAAACCACTCTTCCCCTAAACAGCTGAAATGAAATATGCTTTCTTTCATTTGACCTCCATTGCCCCTACTTTCCAATTCATTCAACTGGTGTGCCTCAGACACTGCCTTGTGGCTGCTTACTTTTCCATTTTGCCTGTCCATATTGGGATTTCGAGTTCTTTCAGACCCAAGTTGGTATCTTCCTTATATTTGTGTTCCTAACTGCACCTCCCATAGCACTATGTACACTGGTGCTCACTAAATATCTGCTGAATTAATACATGGAAGGACTACAAGAGGGATTAATTTAGTGAATAGAACCTGTGTTCATGGTCTCTCAACTTGAGAGGAGGGAGGCATAGATATGCCCCAGTCCAAAAAATAAGTTTCACCTTCCCTGCTTAACTATAAAATCATCTTCTTTAAAGAGTATGCCCTGAATAGAGTAGTCCAGACTCTGCCAAACTCCACCTTTTGGGGCAGCTTTCTCGAACTCTTCTACTAGGTTGTTTGGAAGAAGATGTTAGCTCTTCTAAGTCCTGGATATGTATTTTCAAGCCACAAGGTGCTTCTGATAAAGAATCATGTCTTTCAGCATTTACCCTGATATACGTTTCTCAACTTTTGAGATCTAACATTTTCACTTAAACCAATAATAAGGGCAAATTAAATTCATCAATTATTTTCCAGAAAACAGAATGAGTTGGGAAAAGCTATTGGATAGCATTGAACCAAACAGAAATATGCACATTTGCTTGATTGTAAATGATCTCTGGGACTGTTTTCAACCCATACAGAATGGCATCTTTCAGAACTGTATGGAGGCACTACACATCTTTAACAACAGGCTAAAGAACTGCCATCCTTGAAATCTGGATTCCAAGGGTGTGTCACAGAAAGTCTATCTTCTTAATATCCACAAGATCCAAAGCTAGATGAAGTTTTCCATGACAGGGTCAGGATAGCTCTAGCTGTAGCCCATTTGGGAAGCCTGGCTCCAGGTACATGTCCACAGAATGCGTGCATTAGTCCAACGCCCCATCTGATGCTTAAAACTTCTCTCATATGTGCCTGCCAACGGGGTCTGCAGTTGCCACTTAAACCAGGGAAATTCACTTTTTCCTCAAGATAGCCCATGTCCATTTCAGACACGTTTGATTATGAGAAAATTATTTCTTATTCTTTTTGGGACTTCTGCCTGTGTGGCTGCTGAGCTGCTGGTCCTGGCAAATGCTCAGGAAGGCTTTGCAGCCATTAGACTGGCTCCCTGGATTCTTTATCTGAAAATCAGATATTATTGGCTGTTACCAACGAATGTCCAAAGTGATGGTCTAAAAAAAGAGCGATTTAAAAGACATAAGCAAAACTAAACTATATTTTTAAAAAAGGAAATCTCAAAACACTTGTATTCTTCAAATTCTGAACTCAAGGAGGCTATAAATTTATTCCAATGAAGAAACTACTAAAGACACAATTTTCAGAACTATTTTTCTGGAAGGTTTTTCAGAGACCATTTGGGATCACCAGAAAAAAATGTCTTAGTATGACACAGTCACACTTCACCGACCCAAAATAGCAAAAATTCAACTTTGTCATCCACTTCATTCACTGTGTGATTGCAAGCAAATTGTTCATTTTGATCGTTCACATGTTAAAAATCTTTAAGACAGGTACAGGTCCTCTACTATGATACATAAATGGGGTAAGAATTACAATTCATTTTGCTTCCCTTTGACTTTTTATAAAAAGCATATACACACAAACTTCTGTCACCATAGTTTCACCTTTTCTAGAATTTCACAATAATATAATACTGTTTGTAGACTTTTGTGTTTGGTTTCTTTCACTTAGCATAGCAGGACATAGTTCATTCCTTTTTTGTTGTTGACTAATATTCCATTGTATTGATATACCACAATTTGTTTATCCATTCATCAGCTGAAGGGCATTTGAGTTCCTTCCGGTTTGGGGCTATTATTAATAAATTCACTATGAACATTTGCATCAAAGTCTTTGTGTGGATCTAGGTTTCCACTCCTCATGAATAAAACTGGGTCATATAGTAAGCACTTTAAAATAAGCTGCTAAATATTTTCCAGAGTGTCTTTACCATTTTGTATTTTCACTAGTAGTGTATATGAGTTACAGTTCCTCTTTATCACCAACACTTGTGGTCTCTGTAATTTTTGTCATTTTAATCAGTGTGCTGTGGTATCTCACTGTGGTTTCATTTTTATTTTTGTTTTAGTTTCCATAAGTTATTGAGGTACAGGTGGTATTTGGTTACATGTGTAAGTTCTTTAATGGTGATTTATGAGATTCTGTTGCACCCATCACCTGAGCAATATACAGTGCACCCTATTTGTAGTCTTTTATCCCTTGCCCCTTCCCACGCTTCCTTCCAAGTCCCCAAAGTCCATTGTATCATTCTTATGCCTATGTGTCCTCACAGCTTAGCTCCCACATATCAGTGAGAACATATGATGTTTGGTTTTCCATTCCTGAGTTAATTCACTTAGAATAATAGTCTCCAGTCTCATCCAGGTTGCTGCAAATGCCATTAATTCATTCCTTTTTATGGCTGAGTAGTATTCCATTGAATATATACCACAGTTTCTTTATCCACTCATTGACTAATAAGCATTTGGGTTGGTTCCATGATTTTCCATTTGGGAATTGTGCTGCTATAAACATGCATGTGCAAGTATATTTTTTGAATAATGACTTCTTTTCCTCTGGGTAGATATCCAGTAGTAGGACTGCTGGATCAAATGGTAGTTCTACTTTTAGTTCTTTAAGGAATCTTCACACTGTTTTCCATAGTGGCTGTACTAGTTTACATTTCCACCAGCAGTGTAGAAGTGTTCCCTGATCACTCACATCCATGCCAACATCTACTGTTTTTTGATTTTTTGATTATGGCCAGCCTTGCAGGAGTAAGATGGTATTGCATTGTGGCCTTGATTTGCATTTTCCTGATCATTAGTGATGTTGAGCATTTTTTCATATGTTTTTTGGCCATTTGTATATCTTCTTTTGAGAATTGTCTATTCTTGTTCTTGGCCCACTTTTTGATGGGATTGTTTGTTTTTTCTTACTGATTTGTTTGAGTTTGTTGTAGATTCTGAATATTAGTCCTTTGTCAGATGTAAAGATTGTGAAGATTTTCTCCCACTCTGCGTGTTGTCTGTTTACTCTGCTGACTGTTCCTTTTGCTATGCAAAAGCTCTTTATTTTAATTAAGTCCCAACTATTTATCTTTGTTTTAATTGCATTTGTTTTTGAGTTCTTGATCATGAAATCCTTGCTTAAGCCAATATCTAGAAGGGTTTTTCCAGGGTTATCTTCTAGTATTTTTATAGTTTCAGATCTTAGATTTAAGTCCTTAATCCATCTTGAGTTGATTTCTGTATAAGGTGAGGAATGAGGATCCAATTTCATTCTTCTACATGTGGCTAGCCAATTATCCCAACACCATTTGTTGAAAAGGTTGCCCTTTCCCCACTATGGTTTTTTTTTTTTTTTTTTGCTTTCTTGAAGATCAGTTGGCTGTAAGTATTTGGCTTTATTTCTGGGTTCTTTATTCCATTCCATTGGTCTATGTGCCTATTTTTATACCAGTACCATGCTGTTATGGTGACTATGGCCCTATAGTATAATTTGAAATCAGGTAGTGTGATGACTCCAGATTCGTTCTTTTTGCTTAGTCTTGCTTTGCCTATGTGGGTTCTTTTTTGGTTCCATATGAATTTTAGAATTGTTTTTTTCTAATTCTGTGAAGAATGATGGTGGTATTTTAATAAGGATTGCACTGAATTTGTAGATTGCTTTTGGCAATTTTCACAACATTGATTCTACCCATCCATGAGCATGGAATGTTTTTCCATTTATTTGTGTGATCTATGATTTCTTTCAGCAGAGTTTTGTAGTTTTCCTTGTAGAGGTCTTTTGACTCTTTGGTTAGGTATATTTCTAAGTATTTCATTTTTTGGCAGCTACTATAAAGGGGTTGAGTTCTTGATTTGATTCGCTGCTTGGTTGCCATTGGTGTATAGAAGAGCTACTGATTAGTGTACATTAATCTTGTATCCAGAAACTATGCTGAATTCTTTTATCAGTTCCAGGAGCTTTCTGGAGGAGTCTTTAGGGTTTCTGAGGTAAACAATTATATCATCAGCAAACAGTGACAGTTTGACTTCCTCTTTACTGATTTGGTTGCCCTTTATTTCTTTCTCTTGTCTGATTGCTCTAGCTAGGACTTCCAGTACTATGTTGAAGAGAAGTGGTGAGAGTGGGCATTCTTGTCTTGTTCCAGTTCTCAGAGGGAATGTTTTCAACTTTTCAGTATTTTGTTGTTTGTGGGTTTGTTATAGATGGCTTTTATTACATTGAGGTATGTCCCTCGTATGCCGAGTTATAATCATAAAAAGATGCTGGGTTTTGTCTAATGCTTTTTCTGTATCTATTGAGATGATCATGTGATTTTTGTTTTTAACTATATGGTGTATCACATCGACTTGCGTATGTTAAACCATCCTTGCTTCCCTGGTATGAAATCCACTTGATCGTAGTGGGTTATCTTTTTGATATGTTGTTGGATTTGGTTAGCTAGTATTCTGTTAAGGATTTTAGCAACTATGTTCATCAAGGATATCAGTGTGTAGTTTTCTTTTTTGGTTATGTCCTTTCCTGGTTTTGGTATTAGGGTGATGCTGGCTTCAAAGAATGAATTAGGGAAGGTTCCTTCTTTCTCTATCTTGTGGAATAGTGTCAAAAGGATTGGTACCAATTCGTTAAATGTCTGGTAGAATTCTGCTGTAAATTCGTCTGGTCCTGGACATTTTTTTGTTGGTAATTTTTAAATTACCTTTTCAATCTTGCTGCTTGTTATTGGTCTGTTCAGGGTATCTAATTATTCCTGATTTAAGCTAGGAGGGTTGTATTTTTCCATGAACTTATCCATCTCTTCCTAGGTTTTCTAGTTTATGTGTGTGAAGGTGTTCACAGTAGCCTTGAATGATCTTTTGTATTTCAGTGGTGTCAGTTGTAATATCTCCTGTATCATTTCTTAATGAGGTTATTTGGATTTTCTCTCTTCTTTTCTTAGTTAATCTTGCTAATGATCTATCAATTATATTTATCTTTTCAAAGAACCAGCTTTTCGTTTCATTTATCTTTTGTATTCGTTTGTTCTATTTCATTTAGTTCTACTCTGATCTTGGTTATTTCCTTTCTCCTGCTGGGTTTGGATTTGGTTTGTTCTTGTTTCTCTAGCTCCTTGAGGTATGACCTTAGAATGTCACTTTGTACTCTTTGGGTCTTTTTGATGTAGGCGTTTAGGGGTATGAACTTTCCTCTTAGCACTGCCTTTGCTATATCCCAGAGGTTTTGATAGGTTGTGTCATTACTGTCATTCAGTTCGAAGAATTTTTTAATTTCCATCTTGATTTTGGTTTTGACCCATTGCTCATTCAGGAGCAGGTTATTTAATTTCCATGTATTTGCGTGGTTTTGAAGGTTCCTTTTGGAGTTGATTTCCAGTTTCATTCCACTGTGGTCTAAGAGAGTGCTTGATACAATTTCAAATTTCTTAAATTTATTGAGGCTCGTTTTAGGGCTTATCATATGGTCTATCTTGGAGAAAGTTCCATGTGCTGTTGAATAGAATGTGTATTCTGTGGCTGTCACATGAAATACTCTGTATATATCTGTTAAGTCCATTTGTTCCAAGGTATAGTTTAAATCCATTGTTTCTTTGTTGACTTTGTCTTGATGACCTGTCTAGTGCTGTCAGTGGAGTAATGAAGTCCCCCATTATTAATATGTTGCTATCTCATTTCCTAGGTATATTATTATTCTAGGTATATTATTATTTGTTTTATAAATTTGAGAGCTCTAGTGTTAGGTGCATATATGTTTAGGATTGTGATATTTTCCTGTTGGACAAGGTCTTTCACAGTTACATAATGTCCCTCCTTGTCTCTTTTAACCGCTGTTGCTTTGTTTTATCTGATATAAGAATAGCTACCCCTGCTCACTTTTTGTGTCCATTTGTATGAAATGCCTTTTCCACCCCTTTACCTTAAGTTTATGTGAGTCCCTAATGTGTTAGGTGAGTCTCCTAAGGCAGCAGATAGTTGCTTGGTGAGTTCTTAACCATTTTGCAGTTCTGTAAGTTTTAAGTGGGGCAGTTAGGCCATTTATATTCAGTGTTAGTATTGAGACCTGAGGTACCCTTGCATTCATTGTGCTATGTTTTGCCTGTGTACCTTTTTTGTTGTTTTTGCTTTTTAACTTGTATTTTGTTTTATAGGTCCTGTGATTTATGCTTTAAAGAGTTTCTGTTTTGATGTGTTTCCAGGATTTGTTTCAAGATTTAGAGTTCCTTTTAGCAGTTCTTGTAGTGGTGGCTTGTTAGTGGTGAATTCTCTCAGCATTTGTTTGTCTGAAAAATACTATATTTCCTTCAAAAATGATGCTTAATTTCACTGGATACAAAATTCCTGGTTGATAATTGTTCTGTTTGAGGAGGCTGAAGATAGGGCCCCAATCCCTTCTGGCTTGTAGGGTTGTGCTGAGAAATCTGCTGTTAATCTGAGAAGTTTTCCTTTATGGGTTACCTGCTGCTTCTGTCTCACAGTTTCTTAAGATTGTTTCCTTTGTCTTAACTTTACATAACCTGATGACAATGGGCCTAAGCGATGACCTTTTTGTGATGAATTTCCCAGGTGTTCTTTGTGCTTCTTGTATTTGGAACATCTAGGTCTCTAGCAAGGCCAGGGAAGTTTTCCTCGATTAATCCCCCATATATGTTTTCCAAACTTTTACATTTCTCTTCTTACTCAGGAATACCAATTATTCTTTGGTTTGGTCATTTAACATAATCCCAGACTTCTTGGAGGCTTTGTTCATATCTTCTCATTCTTTTTTCTTTGTCTTTGTTGCATTGGGTTAATTCAAAAACCTTGTCTTAGAGCTTTGAATTTCTTTCTTCTACTTGTTCAATTCTATAGCTGAGACTTTCCAGAGCCTTTTGCATTTCTATAAGTATGTCCAATGTTTCCTGAAGTTTGCATTGTTTTTTATTTAAGCTGTCTATTTCCTTGAATATTTCTCCCTTCATTTCCTGTATCATTTTTTGGAGTTCCTCGCATTGGACTTTGCCTTTCTCTGGTGCCTCAGTTTAATAAATAACCTTTTCTCTGTCAGAGGGAAGGTCTAGGCTGAAGGCTGCTGTTTAGATTCTTTTGTCTCATGGGGTATTCCCTTGATGTAGTACTCTCCCCCTTTTCCTATGGATGTGGCTTCATGTGAACCAAACTGCAGTGATTGTTGTCTCTCTTTTGGGTGTAGCCACCCAGCAAGTCTACCTGGCTCCGGGCTGGTACTGGGGGTTGTCTGCAGAGTCCTGTGATGTGAACTGTCTACAGGTCTCTCAGCCGTGGATAACAGTGTCTGTTCCAGTGCAGGTGCCAGGAAGGTGCAATGGACTCCGTGAGGGTTCTTAGCTTTTGTGGGGTTTTTGTTTGTTTGTTTTTTGAGATGGAGTCTTGCTCTGTCGCCCAGGCTGGAGGCTGGAGTGCAGTGGCACAATCTTGGCTCACGGTAATCTCCGCCTCCTGGGTTCAAGCGATTCTTCTGCCTCAGCCTCCCGAGTAGCTGGGAGGTACAGCCACATGCCACCATACTCAGCTAATTTTTATATTTTTAGTATAGACGGTGTTTCACCATCATGGCCAGGCTAGTCTCGAACTCCTGACCTCGTGATCCGCCCACCTCGGCCTCCCATAGTGCCAGGATTACAGGCGTGAGCCACTGTACCCAGTCAGTTTTTGTGGCTTAATGCTCTATTTTTGTGCTAGTTGGCTTCCTGCTGGGAGGTGGCACTTTTCCAGAGAGCATCAGCTATGGTAGTATGGAGAGGAACCAGTGGTGGGTGGGGCCCTAGAACTCCCAAGATTATTTGCCTTTTGTCTTCAGCTACCAAGGTGGGGAGGGAAGGCTGTCAGGTGGGGGCAGGGCTAGGCCACCCTCACAAGGGATCCCTGTGGCCTCCTTAGGGACCCAGCGAGCTCCCAGGGCCTTTCCCGCTGCTTCTTCTACCCCTATATTTTGCTGGCTGTCTTAATAACTTCTCCTGCAAACAGGCCTTCAGTTTCTCCAGTGGGGGTGTGTGTTCGGGAGAAGAGGATCTCCTTTTCCCACTTCCGCAATTGGGGCACTCAGTATTTGGAATGTCTCCAGGTCCTGCAGGAGCAGGCTGCTTCCTTCAGACGGACTGTGGGTCCTCTTGGGATTGCTGGTTTCTTCTTGCTGTCAATCTGGAGCTAAAGTTCATGATGCGAGCCTCTACACAGTGCTCTGTCCATCTGAGTCAGAGCTGCAATCTAGTCCTGCCTTCCGTCTGCCATGATGATCCTGATATTGTGGTTTCAATTTCTATTTCCCTAATGTCTGAAGATGTTGAACAACTTTCCCCATATTTATTTGTCATTTTTATATCTTTTTGGAGAAGCATCCATTCAAATCTTTTGCTCATTTTTTCCTTATTATTAAAGTCCTTTCTATATTCTGGATACAAGTCTTTTATCAGATATATGTTTTACATATATTTTCTCCCAGTTTGTGTCTTACTTTTCATTTCTGTAATAGTGTCCTTTAAAAATCAAAAGTTTTTAATTTTATGAAGTCTAGTTCATGAATTTTTTTCTTTTCATGCTTTTTGTGTCCTAGTTAAGAAATCTTTGCCTAACTCAAAGTCACTAAGATTTTTCTCCAATGTTCTCTTCTACTAGTTGTATAATACAGTTTTAGCATTTACATTTCAGTTTAACAACCATTTCAAGTTTATTGCTGCATATAATGTGATTTATAGGTTGAAGTTATATTTTTTGTATATGGAGATCCAATTATTTCAGCACCATTTTTTAAAAAGGTTATCTTTTCCTCATTGAATTAACATGTCATTTTCATCAAAAATTAATTGACCATGAGCACTTTTCTGTATGTACATTATGACTGAGCAAAATATTTTTATTTTTAAAAAGTAAATGAAATCTCAGCTCTGTCAAAAAAAAAAAATCAACTGACCATATATGTGGTTCTATTTCACACTCAGTTCTGTTCCATTATCTGTACAGACATTCCTATGCCAATATTGTACTGTCTTGATTAATGTAACTTTATTATAAGTCTTTTTTTTTTTTTTTTTTGAGATGGAATCTTACTCTGTAGCCCAGGCTAGAGTGCAGTGGCATGATCTCGGCTCACTGCAACCTCCACCTCCCGGGTTCAAGCAATTCTCCTGCCTCAGCCTCCAGAGTAGCTGGGATTACAGATGTGCACCACCACGCCCAGATAATTTTTGTATTTTTAGTAGAGATGGGGTTACATCATGTTGGCCAAGCTGGTCTCGAACTCCTGACCTCAGGTGATCCACCCGCCTCAGCCTCCCAAAGTGCTGGGATTATAGGCATAAGCCACCATGCCCGGCCTGTTGTAACTCTTATAATCAGGTAGTTAAGTTCTTCAACTTTGTTTTTCCATGATAAAATTATTCTGGATAATCCAGATCCTTTAAATTTCCATATAAATTTTAGTATTGGCCGGATGCAGTGGCTCACACCTGTAATCCCAGCACTTTGGGAAGCTGAGGCAGGCAGATCATCTGAGGTCAGGAGTTCAAGACTAGCCTGACCAACATGGTGAAACTCTGTCTCTACTAAAAAATACAAAAAATTAGCCGGGCGTGATGGCGGGCGCCTGTAATCCCAGCTACTCGGGAGGCTGAGACATGAGAACCCCTTGAACCCAGAAGGCAGAGGTTGCAGTGAGCCGAGATCACGCCACTGCACTCCAGCCTGGCCGTGACAGAGCAAGACTCCGTCTAAAAAAAAAAAAAATTAGTATTAACTTGTCAATTTATATCACCAAAAGAAGACTGCTGGAAATTTTATTGATATCACACTGAATGAAGATAAATCAATTTGGGGAGAGCTGATATCTTAATGGCTTCTGGTCCATGAGCATGGTAATCTATTTATTTATTATTACGATTACCAATTCATTTAGTTCATCTTCTTTAATTTTTCTCATCAGCATTTTAAAGTTTTTTGTAGTCATATACATATTTCATAAAATTTATCCCTACATTTTTCATAGTTTAATTTTATTATAAATGGCATCGGTTTATTTCAGTTTTTAACTATTTGTTGCTAATATGTAGAAAGAAAATTGTTTATCACATGACTCTGCTAAGCTCATCAATTAATTCTTACAGATTTCTTTTTTGTATGGATTTTCTATGAAGGTGATCATGATGTAGTCTGGTGAATAAAGACAGTTTTACTTCTGTTCCAGTTGAAATCCCTTTAATTTCTTTTTATTGCTTTATTATATTCACTAGTACTTTTTGTACAATGTTCCATAGAAGTGCTAAGAATGGACATCCTGGACTTTTTCCTGATCTTAGATAAGTATTCAGTCTTTCACCAGTAAATGTGATGTTTACTGTAGGTATTCCCTTAATACTTTTTATCAAGTTAAGAAAGTTCCTGACCTCGTGACCCATCCCCCTCGGCCTCCCAAAGTGCTAGGATTACAAGCATGAGCCACCATGCCTGGCCACTAACTGGCTTTTGAATGTTAAACCAACCTTGTATTTGTGGGATAAAACTTGCTATAGTCATTGTGTACTGCCTTTTTTATGCAGTGCTGGACTCAATTTGCTAATACTTTGTTTAAGATTTTTACATCTATATTAATGAGAGATATTGATCTGTAGTTTTCTCTTCTTATAATGCCTTTATTTTGTTTGGTTTAGGTACCAAAGTAATTGCTGGCCCTTAGAGGCTAAGTTGGGAGAGTTATTCTCTCCTCTTTATTTTCTGGAAAAGTGTGTACAATTGATGCTCTTTCTTCTGTGTTTCATAGAATTTACCAGTAAAGCCATCTGGGCCTAGAATTCTCTTTGTGGAAATGTTTTTAACTACAAATTCAATTTTTTTTTAGTGGTGCTATTCAGGTTATCTATATGTTTTTAAGTAAGCTTTGGTAGTTTGCAATCTTTCAAGAAATTTGCCCATTTTACCTGAGCTGAATTTATTGACATAAAAATGTTCGTAATATTCCCTTATTAATGCCTATAGGTTCTATAATGATGTCCCCTCTTTCATTCCACATATTGGTAATGTGTGTCTTCTTTCTTTCTTCTTCATTGTCGTGGTTAGAGGTTTAATCATTGTATTGGTCTTAAACAACCAGCTTTTGGTTTCATTGACTTTTCTCCATTGTTTTGCTTTTCATTCCATTGATTTTTTTGCTTTTATATTTATTATTTTCTTCCTGTGCTTGCATTGTGCTTAATTAGCTCTTCTTTTTTAAAATTTGTTATCTACTTTCCTAAGTTGGAAGCTCAGATCATTAATTTGAAAACTTTCTTTTTTTCTGATACTTAAAAGAATTATATAAATTTCCCATTAAGCATTACTTTATCTGCCTCCCATAAACTCTGATACAGTATACTTTATATTTTTTTGAGACACAGTCTCACTCCGTCACCCAGGCTAGAGTGCAGTGGCGCAATCTCGGCTCACTGCAACCTCTGCTTCCCGGGTTCAAGCCATTCTCCTGCCTCAGCCTCCTGAGTAGCTGGGATTACAGGTGTGCACCACCATGACTGGCTAATATTTTTGTACTTTTAGTAGAGACAGGGTTTCATCATGTTGGCCAGGTTGATCTTGAACTCCTGACCTCAAGTGATCCACCCACCTCGGCCTCCCAAACTGCTGAGATTATAGGCATGAGCCACCGTGCCGGGCCGATACAGTATATTTTATTGTTCAATTAAAAATATTTTCCAGTTTTCCTTGTGATTTTTTTCCTCAATCCACATGTTTTTAGAAGGGTGTTGTTCCATATCCATGTATTTGAGGATCTTCCAGATACCTTTCTGCTGGTGATTTTTAGTTTAATTCTACTCTGGTCAACTAACTTGTTTTTGTAAATTTTCAATTCTTCTAAACTAATTGAAACTTGTTTTACGGCCTAGAATAAGGTCTTTCTTGGCAAATGCTCTGTGTGCACTTCAAATGGAATACATATTCTATTGGTTTAGGGTAGAGTGACCTATAGATTAGGTCATATTGGTTGTTCAAGTCTATATTTTCTGTTTACCTTTCTATCAATCATTGAGAAAGTGATACTGAAGTATCTGTGTTTCTTAGATTTGTCTATTTCGCCTTTCAATTCTATATGTTTTTGCTTTGTGTACTATAAATTTATTACAAGTATACGGTTAAGACTGTTCTATCCTCTTGATGAACTTACCACTTTCTTATTATGTGTTTATAGTTTTCATCAAATTTGCAAAGTATTTGAGCATTTCTGTAAATACTTTTTCTTTATCCCATCCTTCTAAGACTAATATTACATGTATGTAGGCCACTTAATATTGTCCCACAACTCACTGATGTTTTGTTAGTTTTTTATTCAATTTTTTTGTTTCATGTTGTATAGTTTTTTAATGTCTTTATGTGTCTTTTCTTTCCTTTGACTTCTCTGCTTGTATTCCGCTTGTATTCTTAAGCACATGGAGTACATTTATAATAGCTGTTTTAATATTCTTGTCTCTTAATTCTATCATCTGTGCATTTTTGGTTTTGTTTCTATTGATTTTTCTTCTACTTGTGGGAGGTATTTTCCTGCTTATTTGCATGCCTGGTGATTTTGACTGGAGGCTATACAGTCAATTTTTTTGTTGTTGTTAATGTTATTTTTTGGGGTGCTGGACTTTACTGTTCCTTTAAGTCTTTTTGGTCTTTGTTCTGTGATGTAGTTAAGTTACTTAGAATCAGTTGATCTTTCTGAGTTTGGTTTTTAAGCACATTTATGGCAAAAAAAAAAAAAAGCCTTTTCCTAAAATGACTCTGACCTAGGAGGTCTCTATCCAATGCTCTGCGACCGGCTGAAGAGAACACAAACCGTTCCTGTACTCAACAATCCAAGAATTGTTCTGCCTGCAACTTTCTGGTGATCTCCCCTTGGCCTCAGTAGTTTCTTCAAATGCATGCTCAAATCAGTAAGCAGCCAAAGACTAGGAGGTTTCTTCTGCAGACCTCTGGAGTTCTTCCTCTGTGTAACTTACTACTCTCCAGTATTTTGCTCAGCAAATTCCAGACATCTTGGCTTCCCCAAGCTTAAATTTCTGTTTCTTCAATTTAGTAAGAATGCTATGATTTATTGGGCTTCCCTTCCCTGCACTGTGATTTGGCAACCATGAGCTAGGGCATTTTCAGAGCCTACTTTGTTTATTTTCTCCTCTCAGGGATCACTGCCTGTCCTATGCAGTCTGTTGTCCAATGTCTGCAAATCAACATTTCTTATGTATATATTTTTTCTGGTTCTATTGTTGTTTAAAGCAAGTCAGCTGGTCTCCATCACTATCATGGCCTGAGTTTAAAGTTCCCACAGCATTTTGCTGTCAATTCTCATATAGTACTTTTATTATTATTTTTGAATCCCTAATTACTCTCATTAGATTGTAAACTCTTTGAGACTAGGAACTAAATTTTGTTTATGAATAGTATCCTTTGTATCATAGACACTAGAGAAGTCAAATAAAGAAATGTGCAGACCCACGTTAGAAAAAGAAATGAGATACGAAGGTGCCGCTAGGGCTGAATCTAAGAACACTGCCTCACTAAGAACCGTGTTTATCACGCCATGACCTCCTACTGTTCAGATTCTCTGGGAGGACCACAACTGCCATAAACCTCATCAATGAGAGCCCAATGCCACTCTGACAACCCAGGTTCTTCAACACTGGCCAATTCCCATCAGGCCTACACACCAAAGAGTTAAGAACTGGCTTTAATCAGGCAGCATTAATCCTCTGACTTTAGCTTCATTATTTACAATGAATACCTTGATTCTAAAACTCTTATCTGGCCAGGTGCGATGGTCATGCCTATAATCCCAGCACTTTGGGAGGCTAAGGCAGGGGAATCACTTGAGACTAGGAATTCCAGACTAGCCTACAAAAAAATGTTTTTTTTAATTTTAAAAATTAGCCTGACATGGCTGGTACATGCCTGTAGTCCCAGCTACTCAGGAGACTGAGGTGGTAGGACTGCTTGAGCCCAAGAGGTCAAGGCTGCAGTGAGCTATGACCACACTATTGCAGTCCAGCCTGGGAAACAGAGCAACACCCTGTCTCAAAACAAACCATACAAAAAAACCTCTCTTATCTAAGAGGAGAAAACAGCATTCCCAAAAGAGGACTGACTTTAGAGTTAGAAGGAATCTGAATCCCAGATGTGCTACTTACTTGCTATGCAACCTTGGACATGTTGCTTGACCAATCTGGGCTTTTGTTTCTTTATAAAAATGGGGATAATATATAATACCTTCTGTATATAAAGAGAATCCAGCACTTGATTAACACTTAATAAATGGTAGCAAGTGTTCTAAGGTTAATTAGAATCCTCCACGCAAGCACAGAATTCAGGTAAAATGTCTGATTACTAATCTGGGAAAAACATTAGTGGCCACCTGCTAATATTACTCCCAGAGGAGAACATTTACTTCAAGGCCAACCAGCATGCAAATATGTACTGGGCAGGACACTTATGTCTAATAATTATAAACCAAAGGCTGAGGAATGCCAAACAATTTATTTTCTGGCTTACTGGCTATCTCTTCTAGAGATACATTATCACAGTCTCCACAAATGCTTCTGACACAGAGACCCACATCAAGTAGAGGTGCTAAAAAATAATGATGGGTAGAGGGTCACCTGAGTTAGCAGAAAGGCAAGACTGAACGCATGTTTGGTAAGGAAAAGTGAGGACAAAGGAACACAAAATGCAAACAGAAAATGAGTACTCTCCAAACTAACACAAGATGCTACAGAATTTTTCAAACTGCTAGGTCATTTTCTTTATATGTACTTATTAGAACTTTTACAAATGTAGCCTAAACCTTTGAAAAACTTGAGATTAAAAAAAAGTCATCAAAATATTTTAAAGAGTAAATACAAAAAGTTTAAAGAGAGTTTAAAGAACAAATACTATTTATCTGAAAGAAGAGAAAATTCAGGCATAGCTGGAAGTCTTTGCAAGCATAGAAAGGATTACACAAAAAAGGTGACCATATATTCTCTCTCTAGTGATGAATTAAATGAAAGACAATGGGCTCAATGGTAGTGGAAGATGATAAATTTAATAGTAATGGTTATTAAATATAGAAATTATTTATTAAAATTAAGTAGTAGAAATATTAAAAATAGAAATAATTTCCCTGGAAGTCTTTTTTTTTTTTTTTAATTGAGACAGAATTTTGCTCTTGTTGCTCAGGCTGGAAAGCAATGGCACCATCTGGGCTCACTGCAACCTCCACCTCCTGGGTTGTAGCCATTCTCCTGCCTCAGCCTCCCTAGTAGCTAGGATTACAGGCACCCGCCACTATACCCAACTAATTTTTGTATTTTTAGTAGAGATGGGGTTTCACCATGTTGGCCAGGCTAGTCTCGAACTCCTGACCTTAGGTGATCTGCCCTCCTCAGCCTCCAAAGTGCTGGGATTACAGGCAAGAGCCACCATGCCCAGCTAAGAAATCGTTACAAACAGACAATACATCTACGTTTTCTAAGTATAACAGAGGTAACATACTCCTGAGGCACATTCGTGGAGTGTCAAAGATACTCTGCTACGCTGTTTCTTATTCAGTGTCCACCAAGGGAACAATCAACAAAGGGTCCAAGCTGCTCTCTTAAAACGGATTATAATCAAATAGAGTGGTACTTGCTGGTCTGGAGGGGAGACCATACATCTGCCTTTACCATAGATTTTTGTCTTGTTATTTATAAGAAGAGATCATTTCAAGAAAGGGCCACATGTAGAGTCCTAGGGGATGGGTTACCTGGAGTGTGCAAATAAGTGGGAGGGGAGGAAACACATTAATTGGCCTGGCTTATGAAGGTGTGACAGGTTACAGTTGTGTTTACATGACTAGTGAAAAGTTTTTCTCTATGAGGCAATAAACAGAATGCTGGACTATTGCAGGTAAAAAAAAAAAAAGAAAAAAAAAAAAACGAATTCTCAAGGTGCCTCTGCAAAACAAAATCTGCTGAATATAAAACTACAACAATTTGAAGTCCATCACTGTCTTACCAGAAGACAAACAAAACTGAGCACCTAGTTCTACAAGTCTATGGTAGGGCAATAGCTGGGGAGTTCCTCCTCTACTTCGCATTAGCAGGGGCACCCATTTGCTTAGAGAATAAAAAATGGGCAAATTTACTCAGTTCTCTAGTTTCCACGATTCTATGAAAATTACTTTAAAGCTGTTCTAAGTATTGGGTAAACTCTAAGCAGTGAGCAATTTACACTAGAGACTCAAGGTATAGAACCTCACGTGGCAATCAATAGCAAAGTAGACATACTGGAGGGTTATAAAACAGGGAGAACACACGGCCTTGGGGTCTTTAATGCAACATGCACAAATGAATCACAAGGAGAAGCAATTTACCAAAGGAGTATTTAATACCTGATATACTCTGACATAAAATGAATTCTTCATGCATTTCCAGTAGTTATCAAAACTTTACGTCAAATCGTCTCATAAGGATTGCCACCTGGAACGCAAGCTTCATAACAGAACCCTATCAAAATCCAAAAGCCGTCGGGCGCGGTGGCTCAAGCCTGTAATCCCAGCACTTTGGGAGGCCGAGACGGGCGGATCACGAGGTCAGGAGATCGAGACCATCCTGGCTAACACGGTGAAACCCCGTCTCTACTAAAAAATACAAAAACCTAGCTGGGCGAGGTGGCAGGCGTCTGTAGTCCCAGCTACTCGGGAGGCTGAGGCAGGAGAATGGTGTGAACCCGGGAGGCGGAGCTTGCAGTGAGCTGAGATCCGGCCACTGCACTCCAGTCTGGGCGACAAAGTGAGACTCTGTCTCAACAACAACAACAACAACAAAAAATCCAAAAGCCCCTAAGACAGGGCTCTTGTTATATCACGTGCTCCAACTTCAGAGAGTTGTTGTGACTCACTCCTCCTAGAAAATCATGACCAAAAACACAGTTCCCAAGGCAATCGCTGACATACCTCAGGTGTGCTAGTGAAAAGAGATTGAAAACCAGCAATAGCTACAGAATGTCTACACAGGGGCAGCAATCAGGTTACATTAGAATGCTAAAGGGATCCTTCTTGAAGCTGTGTTTGCATAGCAAAACTACACATATATAAAAATACCAGTTTCCTAACTAGGTGTTTTCACATTTATATAAGACTAAGAGACTATCCATTGTCACCAAGAGTGAATACCATTGTTCTTGTTGTTGTTGGAGTTCCTTGAGAGTCATGCTGGAGATGTTGAGGGGCACCAAAGCCACCTTTGAGAACCAGGGGCTCTGCTCTCCAATCTTGTGGTTGGCTGTAATGACGAGTGCAATTTACAACCTTGGATGAAGTTTCTTTCTGTGAAGAACTAATCCATCCTCCTCATCATCAAATAAACAACTCTAACATCACCAATACTACATCTCAGTTACCCCAGATGGTAGCTTAATAGCCTGAAAGAATTAATAGTGCACCTCTAAGCACATTATTCACCCAGAGAATAGCTGAAGCAATGGAAGGAATCTGGCCCATTATATCCCACACAATTGCTAAACAATATGCAATCACAGAAATGAAGCATGCCATATGGTCATCTCTCCACTATATTATGATTAATTGTAATAAAAGTACTGTTCAAAACCCTTGTAGAAATTTGAAAGGCATACCTTTCTTTTCTGGAAGAAACATTACAATAAGACAAGCCAGTCCTCCTAGGCACAGAAATGCTGATAATGTTCGCTTCCGACCAAACCTAAACAATAGAAAGAAATTACACAGTTCTCTTAAGAACCTTATAAATTCATCTGTTTCTTCCCAACCTTCTTATTTAAAAATCTTCAGTTTCATTATATATGTTCATCTCCTTTTAAGGCATAAGTGGCAAATGTGACTGATAGGAAACTGACCAGGACTCAAAATAAATAACCACTATAAAACAAAGGGAAAGTTGCCGGATGGCAGGATTAAGTGATTTGTGTGGGAAAAGAGCATAGTATCATTCTATCTATTTCCGTGAGTGCTAAGTTTCAGACACTGTTTTAAATGTTTACCATCTATTACCTTATTTAATGCTAATAAAAATCCTGTAGGCATGTACTACTATATTCTCCACCTTTTAGAGAATGAAACTGAAACAAGGAGAATAGTCTTACAACTTCCTTTATTTTCTGGTTACCTTTTCTGGTTTTATGCAGTTTAAAGTTTTGGCATTTTTTTTAAGTCAATCTCTCTTAAAAATACACACAGGAAAAAAAATTTGTTAGTGGGTTACAAATAAGTGAAATGTTATTTCATACTTATTGAGAGAAGCGATTTTGAAATAAAAGCCCTAGTCTTGGAAGAAATATATTAACATTAATAAGTCTCCCTTTTCTAGGGGCTTACAACATGCCAGGCACTTTTACTAGGAACCTCAATAATTTTGATAATTTTGCCAGTGAATTTTACAATCCCTGGTTTGAGAATAAGTACGAAGGGAGGCTTAGTGAAGAAACTTGTCAAAGTCATACAATGAACACATGGCAAAGACTAGATCTGAATTCAGGTCTGCCAGATCACAAAGGTAGCCTTCCTTCCCTCTGCTTCAGATTTCAATCCTAACTCTGGGTGGTGCTAAGAAGGTCTTAAGTCTTCTTTTCCAGGTCATTTTGCTTAATTTAACAGTCAATATGGAAGGCCTTTCAAGTAACACACACCATGCTAGGCAAGTACCAGGGATGCAAAGACACATAAAATACCCCCATGGACGGCTTCCTTGTAACACTTTTAAATGGCCCCAGAGGTATGCACAGGGTGCTAGAACAGCACAAAGGAGAGGCATCTGGCACAACTGGGGGTACTGGGAAAGACTTCTGAATATAATACATGATCCAGCTCTTGTATCATGACGAGAGGAAGCTGTAGCCTCTACCACAGGGATCAGCAGAGGCAACTGGGAACACTGCCTGGGAGACAAGCCTTCAATTTAACAGAATCCAAACCTGCCCTTCAAAACACTCTCGGCTAAAACATCATGACAATAGCATTAAGCACAATGCCAAAGGAATTCTGAGTTTGGTTGGAATGATGATTTCTGGAGAAAAAGAAATGGCATAATTCAACTGATTCCCAGCTCATGCAGAATGGGATTTTTAGGTGGCCTGGTCAGGGGCTAAGTAACAGAAGCAATCTCAAAAATTGAGGAAAGGGGGCTCTATAAAATAATGTTTAAAATCTATCTCAAAACTGTGCCCACTGACAATGAGTAAAACAGTGTATCTTCTGCCTCCTCAACAAAGTAAGGTGGGCCATAGAAGATAAGAAAAGTCTTTCTAGTTCCTTCAATTATTTGTCTTCTTGTAAGAACTTCTAAATATTTATTGTTAATTGGGTTTATAGTTTCATCTACATAGAGCTAATAATCTCATCTCTGGCGACTAACAAATTACATACAGACTACTTACAAACCCTCTGATGGTAATATTCAACACTATCTTGGATTTTGATATTCAATATTGAATTGAAACCTATATAAAAACTCGTAAGCATGAAACTCAAGAAATCCTGCACTAAGAAATGAATTCTAACTGTTTTTAGATGGAAAGAAACTAATCACCACAGAGCAATCAGCTGATACTGCATACAAAGACAACACCGTGTAGATATGCATGTAAATCAGAGGGCATATGTGTGTGTGTGTGCATTCTCTGTGGTGCACTTCATATTCATCCACACTTACCATTTTTGGTTAATCAAGTAGATACAGAGAGGGTAAGATGGAATCTCTATGAGGCCAGACAGGGCCAGGTTGGCATAAATACTTCCGCCTAGATCACCCGCACTCAGAGTTAGGCCATAATACACCAAGCTGCACACAAACCTGCAATTGGGAGTCAAAGGACCAGGAGGTAAAAGACAAGAAGGACAACAGAAAAGTACATAAGAATTTGCCAGAGAAGATTCAAATAGTGGTTCAATATGGTGGCTTGATCTGCTGCAAGCAATAAGCTTGTCTCTCCTACTAATTTTTCTATTTTAATCTAAATTTCAACACTAGTTAAAAACAAAAAATTATGGGGGCTTGGAAATAATTTGAGCTATGTCCACACGTTATATAAATCAAATGGATGGCCAGCCCCTTAAAGAGGAAAGACATTGCATGTGCTTTCAGCAAGCATTTTTGCAATTAATAGAACACAATGACCCTATTCTTTATTTAAGGCAACAATTTATGGAACACTTGTTATAGACTGTTGTAATATTATTGAAATGATTCCAGAAAAGAACTCCCATTGAGAAAGCCAACAGAAGACGGTCTTAAGAACACGAGCTGAGAAGTGACTGGATCTTCAGTGGGTCACCTGAAGGCCCGAAATGACTAGCACTCCAATCCCCAATGATCCAGACACTTCCCATTGCAGGTTTTAACCCCATCCTGCACTCAGTAGGTGCATATGACCCAGACTCCCAGAACAGGAAAGAAAAATTAAAGGTCACAGCAAAGGCAGGATCTTCTAGGAGGAACAACTGAGGAAAGGTCACTTAAAAAGCCATTAATTTATTTATGTACACGATTCCTGAAACAAACAGGGAGCTCCTCTTGGGTGACAGGCATTGTGCAGGGCACCAAGCCTCTCTCCTACAATCCAGGAACTAAAGAGCTGAGGAAGCCAAGTGCCAACCTAAAGATCCAAATCAGGGCTTCCTCAAACACAGTAATGGTGGTAGTAGGAACTTCTATGCCTAGGAAACTGCATTATTAAAATAAAACAAAACAAAATAGAATAGAATGAACAAAAACAAAACCCTGAAACTGGGCTTTACAAGAATATGAATATGTTTGGTAAACCACAAATTTCTATACAAGCAGTAGAATACCAAAGCTTTGTTTTTCATCAGTTTTTATGCTTTTGCAATGCAGTTTGATCAGTGTTTATTAAGGGGACGTTCTCATTTGCTTCCCTTTAGCTTTCCTTAGAGAAAGTCTAATGAGCTGTGGCTATCATGAGATCAATCAGGAAAGTGAGTTTTATTTCCATCTCTGCTTAATCTCAGAAGTGGGCCAAGTACTCCAGACTGTGGTAATGTAAGGAGAGAGAGATGTAAGGAAGTGGGACCCCCAAGCTGGAGTGGTTAGTAGTCCAGCCCTCCCTAGCAAATGAGCCAGAAGTATTATGCATGACTTCTTGCTGAGATGAAGTGTTATTCATATACCAAGGGCAACAGGCAGGATTGTAGCCAGGACATCACATGTAAGGATGCAAGGTGACACTGCATTGTCTATTCTCACTTGTCTTCCAGGTATCTTGCATGAAAGCAGAGGGCAAAATAAATTTAAATCCATGTAGTCTTCTAAAATGTTTTTAAAATCCTTTATACCTGCAGAAGAGACTTTCCTCTCACATAATGCTGTTTCCTAGTTAGTTTTCTGTGTGTCTGTTCTGCATTTACAATAGAAATTCCAGACACACACACACACACACACACACACACACACACACCCCTATTTAAATCAAGCTGTGACAGTATCAAGTCAAGGCAAGAATAGACAAGCCAGTTCAGGACAATAGTGGAATTTAGTTCCCAGCTGGTGATGAGAGAGAATGGGGAGAGCATGAAGCATGGAAGGCCCATTGTCCCCAGGGCTGGGCCTCTGTTCTGCAAGTTGCCTTCATCACGGAGTTGGTCACTGGGATCCATAATTACAACTATTAAAATCATTTCAATCCTCTTTATTTCCCCCAAACAAAATTTAAAATGCTTGTGTAATATTTAACAGTATATTTAGAGCATCAAAGAACTACTTAAAAAGGCACTATTGTGGAAAATAACCAAAGAAACAGATGTTTAACACAGAGGTATAATTTGAATCCCCAGTTAAGGCTTTCTTGAATGACAGATCCACAGAGAAGATTTTAGAATTTTATAGCATCTTCAAAAAGAATGGCAATATGTGGCGTGACTGTCTCTATTATCACATGTTTTAACATTCTCAGCCTCAGGGAAGAAGTTTATTTGGCTGTGTAAGAAATAAAATGAACAGGGACAGTCTCCCCAGCCCTAAGTCTAGGGTTTGTTTGTTTATCCATTGAAGGCCAGAACCCAGAAGTTAATATACATGGGGAAAAAGATAAAAATAGTGAATAATCTGCAACAAGTAAGTGGTTCCTCCAAGGCAGAGATTGACTAACTGTCTATGTGATACGCAAACGTAAGGTTTTATGGAGCCCTAAGTACCTGAACATACTTTGTATTTGTTTTTGAATAGTAGAACCTCAAATCAGCAGCTCCTATGCTGTGTTCTCAGGTTTGGCTTTCAGCGGTTTTCTTAATCTCCATGCCTCCAAGCCTCAACATTTATTATGCATCTGTGATATTCCTAGCACTGTGATGGTTTTGTGAGGGAAAGTAGCAGCTGGTTAACATGGCCCCCAACCATACAGGTGGCAGCCACTGCTTGGGTAGAAAAAGAGAATATGATATAGAAAAACATCTTTGCAGCTTCTTATTCTAAAGCTACTATTCTTTGTAGCTTTATACATAAGATCACTTTCATATAAAATCACTTTCCTTTATCCCTGTATGAAATGTAGGGTTCCATGCAGGCTTCGTGGCAAATACATATAAGCCACAGCACAACTGTCCTTTAGGCTAGTAGGTATGATTTTGCCCAGAAAACACTTATGGCACGTTAGCAGGATGTACAATATCAAAACACATATGCAATCCACAAATTGTATGCACCCATCCATTTCTCCTCTTTCTACAACTTCATTCTTTAAATGAAACCATCTTGAACCACTGAATGCAACTTACACTCATACTGAGAGCATTTTGCAAGGCAGGTGGGAATAAGCTAAACAACCAGAAAAATCAGGTTCAGAAAGTGCTCATCAGTTCAATCACTGATTTACATATGTGGCTTAGGGTTCCTCACTTCAAACTCCTGGGTCCCATCTGTACAAGGGATCATATTTAGCCCACCTCAGTGAGTTAGTGAGTGGGAGTGCCACAGAACATGCAGCATGAAGCACCACAATCAGAATGTGCTAGCAAACTGCGTGATGCCAACGCCAAAGGTACGTATTTTTAAAGTCCTATTTAAAAACTCTTCTATTTCTAGCATGCTTATTTGCCTTCTTTCCTTTTTTGCAGCGGAAGGGGCAGGAAGGCTTAAATATTTATGATAAATACCTCAACAGCAAAGACATGCTTCTGATGTCTACTTACTTAAGCTCAGTGGACCTGCCCATCAGGCACCATCATCTGCTGCTTGAGAAAGACAGGGCTGCGCAAGAAGAAAACCAGGCACTAAGAATCAGGGGCCTTGCTTTTAAGAAAACAACCTCAAGCTAACAAAAGAGGTAAAATTCTCTGTACCCTGAAGAAGGAGTAGGATATCAAGAGAACCTTGAGCAACCTTAGTTAAAGAGCAACAGAATACGCCTTAGTATTTACCAGATGAACATCAGGATCAAAGTGTGTCCTAAGAGGATCCGGTAACGAAACAGATCCAGGAAACTTCCAGTCTCCCTGCAGCTCCTGTTGGCGGGGTGTGTTAGTGAGAATGTGCACTTGAGCTTGCGGTTCCTCTTGGCAATGAGGTACAGAGCCTCTTCAGCCTCACTCAGTCGACCCTGGGAGTATAACCAACGAGGTGATTCAGGAATGAATCTGAAAGAGATGTCATTAAAGGCTGTATATTCATATAGGCACACGTGCACAGGAAGGAGACAAATCACCTACTCAGTACGTGGATTCCTGCACCACAAATGGATTCCGTGTTAGACTTAAAGTTTGACTCTCCCAATGACATATGAAAGGGCTACTTTCAACAGCATGGTAATGTTAAATGGTAGTCTACCACTGAAAACCAAGAACATGCTTTTACAATTGCAGTTTAAAAAGCAAACAGTATGTATTTATTTTTAAATAAATTTTAATATGTTAAATATTAACATTATTCAGTCTATAGGACTGAATAATGAAAATTCTTCATAAAGCACAGGTCAAACATATGGCTCTAAATCCTAGCCAAGTGTTGTTTGAATAATACTGTAGAGACAAAGGGTTTTTTTAAGTTCTAAAAAAGCCTCACAAAGAAGATGGAAATCTTTATTATCTCATCAGAAAAAAAAATTTAAACTAAAATGTTTTTAACATAGTGACATGTAGGAGGTAGAGATTATCTTAAGACTACACATAAAGATGAAACCAAGTTTAGCAAAGCTACTTTTGAGTGTTTACTGCTTCAAAATACTCCAATCACCTGACACACTGGCTTTAAAACGTCCTGAGGATATTTCCTGATCCCCCAAGACCTTAAAGAATAAAAGTTATTTCCTGATCAACTTCTAGTTACAACACAACAGTTATTTTCTAATATAACTACAAAGTGTTGGACAATTATATTGCCATTGATATATTCGAAGAGTTTCAAAACTTAAATATTACGTATATTTTTCCTCTTCCCCATTTTGCCTACACTTTTAGAGGTCTTTCCAAAGACAAAACCAAGGCAGGAATATGGAAGCCTTGTTTACAAGACACAAATCAAGGTTTTTTTTTTAAATCTAATTTGACATTATCTGCCTAAAATGAAACTTCGATGAATAAAACTGGCTATTTAAGGTGCTTTATAGAATTCACTGTGCCTTCTAATAAAGATAGTGAATTAGCAACAAACTCTACAAGATTTGGAAACTTAATGGACAGCCAGTCTGTCAACAACCATTTATTGAGCATTTCAATTTTGTACAGAGCAATGTAATGGTGCTGAAAGGAAAGATGCTGGAAACCAAAAGGCAGGAGTTTTACCAGGAGCTTTGCTACTGGGGAAAAGAATATTCATGCACGATAAAAAAGCAGGAACAAAGGCCATCTACAACATCCTGAAAAATCCTTCCATTTACTTCTTCATTGTCATTTGATTGTTATTACTGACAAACAAATAAATAATCAAGTAACATTGTTCTGTTGAAGTTAGGTGTGCAGGTTATGAGTAAGATTTATTGGCCCTATCTATAGGGCCACATAGGCGCTATTATGTAAAACCACTTGATTATGCCTAAATGAAAGAGGACTACTATGACAAATATTGAGAGAAAATATACGATAATAAAAGTTAATTATTTTGGGGAGGATTGTGAGGAATAAAAAAGAACAGAAAATATGCCAAAATATTCACAGTCATTATCTTTGGGTTATATAAGTCATTTTCCCCTACCCTTAGCCTCTCTGTGTTTTCAAAATTGTTTATAAGCAATAAAAATTACTTTTAAAACTTTATAAATCATTTTAAAGATGGTATTTGAGAGACACGAAGGCTTTAGAAATTTGGCTCTGAGTTAATAAAACTATTTCTACCTGGCAAAGCGTTTATCTTGATCATGAAAATCTTAGGACCTTATATTTCTCTGCATTTTGCGAGGCCAATAAGCTTGCTTATAAAGAGGGTCACCTAGTTGCCGTGGACAGATTTGGAAACAGAGTTCCAACACATAGAGAATATACATGCAAAACAGTAAAACACGTTTTTAAAAGAGCGAGCAGGCCTTTGAACATGCCGTCCTCTACAGAGCAGCAGGGTCATCTGTGCCGTGGGCTCCTCTGAAAGCTAAAATGCTAATTTAACGATGTTGCCCCACTCAAAAATGCTCCCTGAATATTAAAGGTGGCAAACCTTTGTAAATTAAGGGGACCCTGGTTTTCAGGAAAAAAAAGTAAATCTACTGAAATTGAAGTATTGTGAAAATAAGGAATTTTTCAGCTAGGTAAAAATGTTTCTGATAAACAAATAAGGTATATAACGTGGCTTCTTATGTTGCTGATGAAAAATCTGAAGGTGATTCCAGATGTTTTTGTCCCAACATTTGAGCAATGTCCAAGGATCTACTGTGTGGAAACCCCTGGCTTTGGTACTGGGGAAAATGTAATCATGGAGTAAAGAGCCTGCTACTGTTGGAGAGCTCTCAGTTTAGAGAGAATGTCGCTCCAGTATGAGGCAGAAACACAAGGACCACTCAGAGGGTATGGGTGAATGCCGTGGAATTCAGAAAAGAAAGAGAATGACTTGTAGCTGAGGCTATGAGCAGGAAAAGATGGGGTGGACGGCATTTGAGCAAAATCAGGACAGTGGCGTACTTATCAAATAAGAGGATCTGGGCAGATTGTTGAAAAAGCAGGCACAGCACTGAGTAGCAGCAAGGAGCAGAAAAGCATCAGGAACAAGTAGTGCAGTGTGCCTGAACATGGGATGGGAATAAATTAGGAAAGATAACTTGGAGGTTGGCTGTGGGAAGCCTTTCGTTCCAGGCTCAGTGGAGTAAGTAAATATTTTAGTCTCATGAGTTCATTTCTCTCTGCTTTCTATTTTTCAGGACCAGAACTCACTTCCCAGTGAGGAGATGTCTCCACCTAGCACTAAGCAGTAACTAATTCAGACTACATATTCAAAAAAAGAACAGCTCAGATCATCTAGTGAAGTGGTGCTACTGTTAAAGGGGAGATGAGAGCCCGACAAGATGGAGAAGTGGGAAATTTACTAAACGTTTTAAAAGAAAATGTATTTATTCATCAATATTTACATAAATGTTTATTAATTCAAAGTACTATAGTAGGCATCCATTTATTACTTTCAAAAATTGACAATATATGTTAATAAAATCATATTAGTTTCTTCTAATAAAATTATCTCACTTGAATTCATGTAACTAAAATACATTTAATAAATTTTATTTTTAAAATACAGGGTACTTCTACTTTACTCATTTTTGCACTTGACATTCTCTTGCTTTCAAAAATGTATGAAAAATTTCAATTTAGTCCCCACCAAATCTCAATTTAGAACTCGGATAAAGAGCAAATAAATTAAAGAGTTGTCTGAATTAAAACACTACTACAGGTCTCCTTCACTTTATGGCATAGATGAAGGAAGGAAATACTGGCTGAAAATTTTGTTTATGTTAAAGATTTTGATGATCACCATCAGAGATCTGATATCTCAGGGAAGAAAAGCCTTTCATATACCACATAAAAACTTCTGCCGGGCGCAGTGGCTCATGCCTGTAATCCCAGCACTTTGGGAGGCTGAGGCAGGCAGATCACCTGAGGTCAGGGGTTCAAGACCAGTCTGCTGACCAACATGGAGAAACCCCGTCTCTACTAAAAATACAAAATCAGCCGGGTATGGTGGCGCATGCCTGTAATCCCAGCTACTCGGGAGGCAGGAGATTCGCTTGAACCCGGGAGGCGGAGTTTGCGGGGAGGCGGAGGTTGCGGTGAGCCGAAATTGCGCCATCGCACTCCAGCCTGGGCAACAAGGGTGAAACTCCAGCTCAAAAAAAAAAAAAAAACTTCTGGTGAAATGGGCTTACTAAGTTGGTGGCTTGCCTGTAACATCTGGGTGTCTTAGAGGGCCATGGTATGACACCTTGGGCAGTCATTTACAGAGTCCTTCCCTGACCAGGGAATCATCCTGCCACTGTTACGAGGTCCTGCACTCTAAGGATTTCTTCTGTATCTAAGACTCTTCCAGAGTCAAAATTTAGAGGCCCTGAAATGACACTAATCTGTAAGATGAACAGTTGTCACTACATATCCAATATGAGTACACTGTTCTACAAAATCATACCTCAGTCACACACCTAGTACATAATGTGATCCAGCCTGAAGACCTTTAAGGTTGAGGTGTTAGGTTAAAAAAGCAATTGGTTGCCTATGCCAACAAGGTGAAGGTTACAATGCAGTCTATTGAGAGGTTATTTTAAACAAGGGATACCTGCATTCTGAATTAATTAAGCATCTCTCTTCCCAGGAGCTGCCAAGAATTGGAGCACTTGCAGAATTTAGTTCTTCACCAAAGTCAGTGCAGGCAAGCTCCTGAAAGGGAATAATGCTGCTCATTGACCCACATCTTCTTAAGACATTGCTTTGGCTTTTTAAATTAAAACGCCAAGAGGAAAAACTACTTACAAAGATAAGAGAAAGACCACTGTTCCCTGCAGGTTAACCAGAACAGCTAGCGTCCTCCAGGAGCGGATGAAGTATCCTAACAGGGCATATTGGGCAATGCCAACTGCAAAGAAGAGGCCGCCAATCGATCCTAATTCAGGGAAAAGAGAACTGTCACTGGAGAAAGCACCATCTGCGGCACCATTTCCAACCCCAAGTCACACAGCCAATTTCTTCCTGGTGAGATGTCAGCCCTATGCTGGCAAGTGTAAGAGGCACACCAGAAAAGAAGAAAAGTCTACACTAAGTTGAACATCAGTGAATGAAAGTATTATAGTTGAACATCAGTGAATGAAAGTATTATAGAGGTCAGAAAATTAGTGGAAATAAAGGGAGGACAGACGAAAAATACAAACTATATGGGGACATACACATTTTAAGAATTTGTTCAAAATGCTTTCTGCATTGCCTGTTGTACTGACATTTGCCTGAACCTGTGGGTAAGGCTTGGAAATACTTTTGCCATAGGGGTAATACAGTTTTTAGGTCATGAGGTTATTGCAATACCAAAACTTAATCTTTATCACACAGGCTGTCCTTTAACTTTCTTTCTTTTTCTTTTTTTTTTTTTTTTTTTGTTTTTTTGAGACAGAATCTTGCTCTGTCACCCAGGCTGGAGTGCAGTGGTGAGATCTCTGCTCACTGCAACCTCCATCTCCCGGGCTCCCGGGTTCAAGCAATTCTCTGCCTCAACCTCCCGAGTAACTGGGTTTATAGGCACCCACCACCACACCTGTCTATTTTTTTTTCTTTTTGTATTTTTATTAGAGATGGGGTTTCACCATCTTGGCCTAGCTAGCCTTTAACTCCTGACCTTGTGATCTACCCGCCTCAGCCTCCCAAAGTGCTGGGATTACAGGCGTGAGACACCTTGCCCAGCCGAAGTTTCTTAAATCACAACTCACTCTCCCAATTCTCCCTACTGCCTTCTCTACTTAATGTATTACTATAGGATACATGACATTTTGTATTTATCTGTTTCCTGTCTGTCTTTCCCAAGTAGAAAATAAGCTCCCTTAAGCATGGATTTTTGTCAGCGTGATGATGGAAAAATATCAACCATGGAATTGTAAAGAACCTTTTACACTTTTTGAAATAAATATTGAGATGGGTATTAAACCCACAGGCTTGCCCAATATTCTTGCAAATTCTGTACCTCTAACCCACTTTCCATAACTGCCACTATTGCTATTAGTGTTAGTAATAGCTATTATTTATTAAGCATAACGGTTTCGCATACATTGTCCTATGAAGTAGGTACCATTATCAACCATATACTAAAGTGAAAAATAGCTCAGAGTGCTTAAGTGAAGCTGCTTAAGGACACAGAGCTGTAAGCAGCAGGGCCAGGATTTGTGCCCAGGCCTGTCTGAGGGGGAGGCCTGTATTCTATACCATTCCTCTCTTCTATCTCCCCTCTATGGGAAGGCAATTTCTGTGGGCATTCCGCAGTGACAAAACTTTGTTGATCTTGTTACAAAATAATAATCTTGTAATACATGTGTTTCCTTTGATTCCTATCCATAGTTTATTACTTTATAATAAATAAGTAATGGCTTGTATACTGTTTGACCTAGTGAGGAAAGGGAGAGCTAGAAAGGGAAGCTGATGTGACAGCATATTCAGAATATGTGGTCCAATGAGTTGTGGGATGAGGACAGTGCGAGTTTCCTAGAAATTTAAGACAGTCAATAGCTACTACGTGTTCACTGCTGTAGATCAAACAGCACCCGGCTTCCAAGAATAAGACTTCTTGTCTGTCGTTGCTCAGAATAGTCCTGAGCACTCAGTATCCCTTGACAACAATGTAGGCAAAAACAAGAAAGCCCAGAGCATGGGATGGTTTCAGAGGGACCAAGTTCAGATGCCAGTTCTGCTACATACTACTCTGACCTTGGGCAAATCACTAAATGTCCTTGAGCCTCAGTTTTCTTATTGGTGAAATAGAAATAATAGTGCCTACCTCAAAGGGTAGTTTTTATTAGTTTCAGATGAAATAATGCATGTTATACAAATGTTGGTTATATTGTCCTAATGTAATCTGGATTTAGCCCTTCTATTTATTAACTTCAAAAAAAAAAAAAAAAAAAAAAAAGGCCATCTAAAAGCCCCCTGTTGAATCTATCACAGAATATTTTCTACCTGGTTCTCATTCCTAATTCCAAGAATGCCCCACCTGCTGTTGGAGAACTGACTTCCCTGACTTCATCTCTGTGGTTCAAATGGGGCCTGCCAATTATAGTTCCTTTAACTGCAGGGTGACTTTAATCAGCTGAGCTGATCAGAGGCCTTACCCAAGATTTTAAATACTAGACTTGGAGCTGCTGGGCCCTGCCTCTGACTACGCAGAGGAAGCTTCTCAGAGAGGATAGGGAGCTGAAATGAGAAGCATCTGACTTCTGGTTCTGGGCATCTTCAATGCCTGGCTCTTCATGGTCTAGTTATCCTAACCAAATGATTTCCCCTTATATATGAGCTCATTAGAGTTGAGTCTCTCTCACAATCAGTAAGATCTGGCATCAACTGGACATGATGGACAAGAAGAAATGATTTAAAGTTATCTAGTTTGGTGACCTTAAATTCTGTGATGACATAGGCAGAGGTCTCAGAAAATAATGTAGCTTTTAGGTGGAAAGAAAGTAATAATTTTTTATTTAAGGAGTCAATAATATTCACATCTAATGTCCAGCAAGAAGCTGCACATATATGCCTGTAAATGACAACAGGGAGAAGGCGTAGAGATTAATATAATAAGGCTCTATGCTATTTGGTTTAAAAAAATTAATAAAAAATAAATATTTCAAGTCATCTCTTCTGGAGTATCATAGGTGGCTTTATAACCATGTATATGCCTTTACGTACTAGGCCTATTTTAAAATTTATTCCCTGCTTATTTTTAATTAATTTCAATTCTGCTATTCCTGCTCAGTTTGCACTAGTAAAAGCTAAATTTCAGCAGGCTAGAAAAGAGTATATAGTTATGACTTCATTTTTGTAAATGGTACCAGTAATCCATCTGGTTTTCAAATAAAGACCATAAAGTCTCCTTGAGTTCTTTTGCTCTCCCCATCGCTGCTTGTCTTTTAGCAAGTCACTTTCCCACCAAAATCCAGCTCAAACACATCCTCTTTCTTCTTCACTGCTTCCATCTTGTCTAAGTCACCACTGGTTTCATGTGGCCAACTATAGCAGCCTACTAAATGATCCCTCAATTTCTGTACCTACCAGAGTAATCTTTCTGTATATGAGACCCCATCACTCCTGTATTTAATATGCCCCACTGGCTTCCCACTGTACTTCAAGTAAAAAAACAAATTCCTCATTTGGCCCATCACAGGCCCTGCATCATCTGGTCCCTCCCAACCTCTTACTTCACTCTTTCTCTAACTCTCTACCCTGTAGTCATGAGAACCTTTTCAAAGAAGTTCCTTCCTGCTTCAAGTCCTGGGTCTTTGCCATTCCATCTAGCTAGAATATTCTTCTCCCAGAATTTCACAGGTCTTCCTAATCATTCATATCTTAGATCAAATGCCCACACTGAGGTTTTCTCTAACTATCCTATTTAATGTAGCTACTCCCTATAATTACTATCTAGCCCATTACCCTCCTTCATTTTCTTCATTGTACTTCTAACTTCCAGAAATTATCAATTTGTTCCACCTTTCCTAAGTACAGCATAAGCTCCATGAGAGCAAGAACCTCCCCCAAACCATCCTTATCTTTTCCACCTTTTTATCTAAAAAAAGCAGTGTTTGGCACATGGCAGAATCCATTTAATAAATGAATGCTGTGGAACAGACATGCAAAGGAAAAGCTCTGGAAGCATACACAGCAATATGTTAACCACGGTTGTCTCTAGGGGAATAGGAATATATGTATTCTTTAGTTTGATGAAGTGTGCATATATTTCTTATTTTTTACAATGAGCATTGTTATAGGAAGACATTAATATAAGAAAACAAATAATAAATAAATATATTAATACGGAATTTTTCACAGCTTCAGTATTTTTTTTCACTTCTTAATAATTTTTAGTCAATTAGCTGAAAATCCTTTTTGTTAAGTACTACACTGCAAACAGGTCAAAAATGGATGCTTGCAGTTTGTACTTGTGCTTTTTTGTATATGTTTACATATTGTTTTTTACACATTGCAAATATTATTTTGTAATAAGCATAATTTTTCAAACTAATTTTCATTGCCAAATAATCAGGCTATTTCCAGCAAATCTCCTATTGCTGAACATTTATGCTTTTCTCTGACTTCTTGCAATTCATAAGCATATTTGAAGCCACAGGTGTAGATAAAATCATTCTGGAAAGAAACCAGCTTGCAAAGAAAGACCAAGGACAAAACCCTGGGGAAGACCTCGGGTTCATGAGAGAGGGAAGGAAGCTACTCAAAAAGAGTTCCAGGAGCTATCAGAGCCTTACTTTTGCCCTGGGTGCAGGGCTGTGTACTGGTCTTCAGGGAACTCTCACACTTGCCCTGAATTTCACATTGAATTTGGCAACTATCTGGTTTCACTGTTACAGTTTTTCTTCCTCTCTCCCTTTTCACTTTGCTACAGAAATTTTGATAGTCTCATCTTAACCCAGCATCAAGGATAAGAATGAGAGGTCAAAACACTTCAAGGGGACTCTTTTCAGTGGCTTTAGGCAACTAGCAAAAGAGCAGGAGACCAGGGTTGGTCCTTTCGCCTAACACATGCAACAGGACAGGAAAAATACTTAGATAATCTGGCAGGATGGGAGTGTATACATCTTTTATAAAACAGCATCTTCATGAACAACTAAAATCAAATATAAATACTTTAATAGAGAAATGTAAGAGGTACAAGAAAAATATGTATTCATGGTGCTCTACATGAGCACAACTTTGGACCTCAGAAAAACTGAAATCAAAGGAGAGAGTGCCTTTATCCCTTCCCCGGATACAGGGAGCAGGCATGATCACCATCATTACCAACTTTTTAGAAAGTCCCAGAAAATTGGCCATACTATTTAGAAAAATGACCCTAAAGTCTCAATGCAAATTGAAGACTCAGAGGAAGCTCTTTCACTCATCCTAGGTTACGACCAGTTCCAAAAAGGCTTTAGAAGTTGCTACAGACAAGGTGAATCCTAAGGCAACACTGTAAGACCAGAAGGAAGCCTGTCTGGAGAGGCTTGTGAAGGAAGCTTGTGTCTCTTCCTCCCCAGCCTAGTTCTAACTGGTCCTACCCTATGGATCCTTCCGCTCGACAGCAGTTTAGTGGAGATGCAAACAGAGCACAAGTCTACTTTATTTAGCCTGTGTCTTCCAGTTCGATAAAATAGCCCATACAACTTCAAAAACAATACCAATTAGAAATAACAGGTTGACCAGGCCAGCACTCACATGAGGTGACATGCTGAAGTTCCAAGAGGAGAGTCTTTGGGAAACAGCAGAAGATGACCTGGGTGTCATCAAGACCCAGGATGCGGTTCTGGCCCTGTCAGTTATCAGCTGCTGAAAACGGGTATGTCACCTCACCTCTCAAAGGCTCAATTTCCTCATCCATAAAACGAAGGTAGGAATCCTTAACTTGTAAACTCTGGGAATATTACAGATAGATGTCAAATGCCTAGCATGGTAGCTGGTACATAAGAGATGGCTGGCACTGTGCATCAGGTTCTAAGGAATGGCATTCTCATATAGATCCTCCTGCAGACACATTTCTATCAGTTACACGGTCAACCTGTTTCCCATATCCATATAAGAACATCCATGGGAAACATTCAATCATTGTCAAGTGAATGAAAGTAAAAGAAACAAAAAGTTATCATTGCAAACCTAAGTCTATAAAGTCTTAGACACAATATTTGAAGTCAAATAACCTTTTAATTAAAATCATTTATTTTATTATCTATGTAGTTCTTGAGAAAATAATGGGATGGTCAAAAATAATTCAGAATACAGTCTCAATTTTGGAAATTAAGTATCGATAAAGAAATGCTACAACAGTACTATGTTGACTTGAGAGCAGTAAAAACAAAAAAGGGTGGTGAAACAAAGATTTAATAAACTAGAATAAGAAGGCTGTAAGAAAGGAGTTTCTAGTATTTCCTATGTCTGAACTATTTTTCAGTTTAAGTTGTAAAAAGCTGCTAGTGTCCTTCTGAGGAAATCAATACTCTCCACGGTAATCTGTATGCAGTCCATGAGGCGGGTGGCAAGCTCACATGTGAAGCAGGCCCCCAGGGAGAGCGTCTGCAGAGGAATATTAATAAAATGACTTGTTCAGGGTCATACAGAACAAACTCAGAAAAGCAAATCTAATAGTTGGACAAAGTACCTGAAGTCCAAATGCATTTCCAGACTCTAGGATTAAACTGGGTCCCTATAAGATTTTCTGGAGCTGCTCACCCAGTCCAGAGCTGCATGATTTAAGCAGTACCTGCAAGTGCCCAGTAGGCGGTGCCCACACATTCATTAAGCAAGACAAAGGCCACCAGCGACATCCCTCCATTCATCATGCCCACCAGGAAGCGAGTTATTGCAAAGAACTCATATGAGGGGGAAAATCCATTTGCAATTGCAAATAAGATGTCAAGAGCAAAACCTAGAAAGAGAGAACAATATTCAATAATCCAGAGGCAAAATAGCATTTGATCAAAGTAATAAATTATATTCATTAGCTTATAAAATAAACGTTTGTAAACTTAAATTTTCTGAGCTGGTTTTTTTTTTTTTTTTTTTTTTTTTTTTTTGAGATGGAGACTCGCTCTGTCGCCCAGGCTGGAGTGCAGTGGTGCGATCTTGGCTCACTGCAAGGTCCGCCTCATGGATTCACACCATTCTCCTGCCTCAGCCTCCCGAGTAGCTGGGACTACAGGCACCCGCCACCACGCCTGGTTAATTTTTTTTTTTTTGTATTTTTTTAGTAGAGATGGGGTTTCACTGTGTTAGCCAGGATGGTCTCGATCTCCTGACCTCGTGATCTAACCACCTCGGTCTCCCAAAGTACTGGGATTACAGGCATGAGCCACCATGCCTGGCCAGCTGTTTTTTTTTTTTTTTTTTTTTTTTTTTTTAATAGCTTCTCTTGGAAACTATTTTTTTTAAAAAACATAAGGTTTACCTTATTACATGATTTCTGTCAATCACAGACAGTTTTCAATTATTCACAATAATGCTGGAAAATGAAAAATCCTTGCTCATACTCAGCTTGTCAAGAGCACTAGGCCAAGTTCTGTAGGGCTCATTTGAAATGAATCAACACAGAGAGATATAAGGAAATGGGCCTAGTACACTGTCACAGTCTCTTACTTCTCTCCTTAGCAACATGGCATAAACTAAAATTGGGGGTTTGCAGAAAGCACCATCACCTATGAAAGATTTATAACACAAATATCTGACTTTAACTAGGTGGGCTAGTAACTTAAAAGTGCCTGGCCAGAAGCAACTCGAGCTGCAGTTTGGCCTCTTGCCAGGGAAATAAAGATCAGTTCTGTGTCCATATCCCAATTCCTGGAGAACCTTAAGGAAATAGTCCCCTTATTATTTCCCTAAGAATCTTAGAGAAATAAACCCTCTCATCCAGTTTACGAATACTCTAATAAATTACCTGTGAGATAGACTTTTTTCCTTCCGAAGCGATCTGAAAGCTGACCAAAAGAGATAACTCCAACAAATACACCACTGAAGAAAAAAGAGCTTGCTGCACTGACTTTGTAGGATCTGTTGGCAATTAAAAACCACTAGAGGAAGATAAAACAAAAGAGAGACATGTAGGATTGAGTTAGCTATTAAAAAACCAAATGTGCAACAAAAACTTGTGCACCAGAATTTCTATACTGCATGATCCACTATTAACCAGAATCCAGCAGAATTTGTCTATCTCAGACAACATCCAATGAGATTTTATCTTCAGAAACACTAGAAATCACTATTATTATGATGCACTCCCACAGTACTCTATACATACCTTATTACAGAATTGAACACAGCGTATAATAGCTAATTACTTATGCATCTATTGACTATGTCCCTCATCCCAAGCCTCTGTGTTTCTTGAGAGGAGCCTTGTCCCATTTATTTCCATTCTCTGATGCCTAATACACTATATGACATATATGAAGCAATAAATACATGAACTTTTTGTCCAATAGGCTTGTGAGTTTAAAATCCCTTGAGTATTTTTCCTCAAAAAGATTAAACACAGAATTACCATATGATCTGGCAATTCCATTTCCAGGCATATTCCCAAAAGAACTAAAAGCAGGGACATGAAGAGATATTTGTACACCCATGTTCATAGCAGCTGTATTTGCAATAGCTAAAGGTGGAAATAACCTGTGTCTATTGACGGATGAATGAATAAACAAAACGTGGTATACACGTACAGTGGAATATTCCTCAGCTTTAAGAAGGAATGAGAGAACAGGCAGAGATTTGTTAAAGGATATAAAATTACAGCTAGATAGAAGGAATAGGTTCTAGTGTCCATATCACTGTAGGATGACTATAGCTAACAACAATATATAGCTTCAAATAGCTAGAAAGAGGATATCAAATGTTCCCAATACAAACAAATGAGAAATATTTGAGATGATAGAAATGCTAATTACCCTGATTTGATCACTATACATTGTATGTATTAAAACATCACCATGTAGCTCATAAATATAATTATTATGTCAATAAAATTAAAAAAATAAAAAGGAACAAAATTCTGATTCATGCTACACCTAAACTCTGAAGACATTATGCTGTATGAAATAAGGCAGACACAGAAACACAAATATAGTATGATTCTATTTACATGAAGTACCTGGAATAGTCAACTTCATACAGACAGAAAACAGAATGGTGGTTACCAGGGGCCAGAAGGAGCGAGGAACAGGGAATTATTGTGTAATGGAACAGAGTTTCAGTTTGGAATGTTGAAAACATCCTGCAGATGAATAGTGGTAATGGTTACACAACTATGTGAATGTATGTAAGGCATCTGAAACTATACACTTAAATGTGATTAAAATGGTAAATTTTATATCATGTATATTTATGACAAAAGAAACTCCTTTAGTGTCTTCTACTTTAGGGAAACCTAGGAACTTAAAGAGAAAGTGACCATTCTCTGCTTAAAACACCACTATCTCAAGTCTTGTCTAGTGATGTGTTAAAGATGATATTTGGTTATAAGAATAAAAGTGAACCCATGTCACAGAATAACCTCAGAGAACCAAGAGACCACTCATCCTTCCTCTTCCCAGTCCCCTTCGCTACAGTCAGTGATGATAGGTGTGTGAAGGGCCCCTCCTCCTCAAGAACTTGCAAGAAAGAATCCTCAGTTGCTCTCTCCACTTTCCAGATCACTCCCTTCTGATGCTTCCACAACCAGTCCTCATGGCTCAAAGTACATCTAACTTCTCTCCTTCCCTCCTAGTCTTGTAAGACTGGATTGATAAAGGTCTTGACAAGACAACTTCTGGACATCTCTATTGAAAACCACCCACCAAAAAGACTCAGGAATTGGGAAAAACCAATGAGAATAATGTCCCCTCACTAATGTGTGCTTTACTTCTGAATTCCATTCTTCACGTGCAATTCTTAACAAGGTAGATTAGCTGGCTTTCCTAGCCCTTCTTGGATTTACTTTTTCTTTCTTTTTTTTCTTTTCTTTTCTTTTTTGGCAGGGTTTCGCTCTGTTGCTCAGGCTGGAGTGCTGTGGTGCCATTACAGCTCATTGCAGCCTTGACCCCCCAGCCTCAAGCAATCTTCTTGCCTCAGCCTCCCAAGTAGCTGGGACTGGAGGGAGTCACTTTAAATAGGTGGTTCAGGGGAGGATTCTTGCGGGAGGTGACATTTGTGACCTGGATGATGACAAGTAACCAACTACAAAAAAACTCTTTGGGGAATATGAGAATAATTGCAGTGGCCCCAGGTGAAAACACACCAGGGTATCTCTAGTGGAGGTGGCATGAAATTAGGCCAGCGAAGCAGGTGGGCATCAGGTCATGCAGGGTCAGGCCAAGGCAAGGAGCTGAGAAATTTTATTCTAGTGCAAAGAACGAATATTGAATTACCAGGTTTATGTTTCTAAAGATCACTCTGGCCACTTTATGAGAATGCAATATGATAGGAAAGAGTGGAAGCAGGGGAGTTACAGTAATCGTTTAGGAGATACTGATGGCTTGGATGAATGAAGGTGGAAACTAGTGATGGAGAGAACTGAATGGACTTGGGATGTATTTTGAAGGCAGGACTGTCAGATGTTGTGATGATGTGTTGTAGTAGGAGTAGAAAGGAAAGGAAGAGTCACCTAAGTTGTTTATTTTAGCCACTCTCTGGGTGGTTGTGACATTTATCGAGATAGAGAAGGGTGCAAGAGGTGTTAGGTACATGGTGGGAATTCAAGAGTTCTGTGTGAACAAGCTCAGACAGAGCATGCCTATAAAACATCTAAGTAGAGATGTCAAGCAGGCATCTGGCTGGGAGTGGAGCTCATGGGAGAGGTTATGAAGGTTTATGAAATTACAGATACAGGCTGGGTGCAGAGGCTACGCCTGTATCCCAGCACTTTGGGAAGCCGAGGCCAGTGGACTGCTTGAGCCCAGGGGTTCAAAAGCAGCCCGGGCAACATGGTGAAACCAAGTCTACACAAAACACACAAAAATTAGCTGGGTGTGGTGGTGCACACCTGTAGTCCCAGCTACTCTGGAGGCTGAGGTGGGAGAACTGATTGAGCCTGAGAGGTTGAGGCTACAGTGAGCCATTATCGTGGCACTGCACTCCAGCCTGGACAACAGAGTGAGACTCTGTCAAAAGAGATGAGAGAAGAGGGGAGGGGAGGGGAGGGGAGGGGAGGGGAGGGATGGAAAAGAAGAGTAGAGAAGAAAAGGAAAGAAGCAAAGAGAGAAGAGAGAAAGAAGGAGAGAGAGAGAGAAAGAAAAGAAAGAAAAAGAAGAAAAAGATAAGAAAGTTTCATATAAAAGACTAAAAGAGCTGCAATATTTGAAGAAAAAATTTTGTTTTGTAAAAAAAGAATTTACTTTGTAACATGGATAGTTCTGTGGTAGAATTTTTGACTCATGAGGAATGCCTACAGTAATATTTCACCAGGTCTAAAAACAGATCAGTATGAGATATCAGGTTGTCCTAGAAAAGACAGGACTGTATCTGTCACAGGGAGATTCCTTCTTTTACAATGGCCAATATACACAGCTTAATTGTACTTGTTCTTAATACCTTGAAATTCAAACACTGGCTTTTTTTTTTTTTTTTTTTTTATGTTCTTAGTGTTTGTTTTGGTGTTTTCATGCTTTTAAAATCTGGTCTGCAACTTTAGTCTTCATTAACCTGCACCTCAAGTTTTGCTAGTCTGTTTACATGGCCAAGATCAATATCTTGGCCTGTTTTATTGATTAAATGCAAAACTGATCTGTTTTGTGTTTAATCACTAAAAAATGGCCAATTTGAAAACTCCATAATCAACTATTCTGTTGCCTCATTTGCTGAACTTCTCAACTCCATGGAAAAGGGTACAATACTATCCTTATAAGTGGATAGCTGTCAACTTTTGTGGAAGTTTAGGAGGAAGTAGCCCAAGGGATGTTTGAGCAGCAAATTCCAAATTCTGATTCTCAGGCTGCCATTTCCAAGTGTCAAAGTAACTGCTAGTAATTTTTCTTCATGTCAATGCTAGTTGGGCTCATGCATCTCTCTATTACTCTTGGGATACATGCAGGAACTGACAGAAAAATGGAAAGACAGATTTTTCAAAAGCAAATTAGAGAATGTGAAGCTGGAACCCAGATCTCCCTGACAGATCCCGGTGAACTGGGGATGGCTGACACAGGGATGCCAACTCACAGATTCAGAACAATGGCTTCACAACCAGCCCTCCACATCCTTCATCTCCCAACATGTGGGATCTTGGTTTAAATGTTTTGTTTTGCCCAATTTTAAAAACTTTTCAAGTATTGTTGATATATTGATCATATACCTACTGTGTGATCTAAGGAGTTTTATTTTGTCAAAGCCCAGACAAGATAAACTAGGATATTGATCCCTACAGTACTTAGAAAATGTATTGGCGTAATCTATAAAGTTTTTGAAGGAGCTCACTCACCAGACTAGACTCAATTGCTAGCTTATTTTCTTCCCCCTTTGGTCAATACTTAGTACTAGGGTAAAACCCAAACCAGGATATTACCAGGCCATTTTAAGCTAAACTGTAATAAACCTAAATATGATAAGTGTGGATCTCAAGAAATGTGTTTTTATGAGTCTTTAGATTTTAAAAATCACTAATTTATAAGTCATTCAAACCCTGTTGACTAGAGATTATTAAGGTGATGAATTTCCTATTATTTTTTGTTAATAACAAGCCAAATTCTAAAGTCACAGAAAGAATTTTTTTTTTACGTTAAGATACTTCAAATTGAAAAATTTGCAAATTGAAAAAAGCAGGAAACCTACTTTTCTTTTCCCATACATTAACAGAAAAGGAAGACTATAAAGACAAAATATTTTCAGTCTCTCAGGTTGACTTACATCTATTTCTGTTTTATAACCAGCATCTGTATTTTTGTTCTTATGCACTAAAGTGAGTTGAGCATTCAATATACTCTATTTTCAAAAAGGATTTGAGGGGCACAGCACTACAAGCACTCGTATAATCATTCACTCATCTAAAGAAAGTGGACCTGACAGAAAATCAGGCACAACTGGGGGCAGAACCAATAGTAGGTGCCTCTAATATAAAAGATGAAAGGAACATAAATATGGCAAATAGAGGCATGAGCACAGAGCCAGGGCTATGCGGTGCCTTCCAGTTCCTAAAGAGGAAAAAAGCTAGGTGAACAGAAGTGAAGGGGGTTGAGACAGAGACACTCTTGGCTGGGTACTAATGAAACATTTGGAGGTTTCTTTTTTTGGTATTTATATTCTTACTGCTTAGATGCTGAGAATAAATGGCACGTCCTGAAAAGGGATAAAGTACTGGCGTACATCAAGAAAAGTTGCTTTAGCTGCAATACAGAGAATGGAATGGAGGTAGCAAGCATGGGAGTGGGAAGATCCATCAAAGGCCATTACAACCATGCAGGCCGGAACGGCAGACTTCCAGAAGAGAAAGGATTCATGCAGGATATAGATGCCTGAAATTCAGAAGTGAGATCTGGTGTGAGTCATCCATGAACAGGTATTATCTGAAGCCACTAGGATGTATTAGGCCAATCACAGACTGAGTGAAGCTTAAAGATAAATTTCAAAGGAAGCAATCAAATGTATCTTTAGCACCTCTGTTAAAATCGTAAAACCTTAAGCTTTATGGACATGTCACAAATCAAATAAATCATTTTCCTGAAATGCAAATATAATCTGAAAAAATAAAATATTGCTTTAAAATGGACCATATACTTATGTAATCCCCAAAACAAAATTAACATCTGTGTAATGAAACAATGTATATCAAAGCTATGTCAAAGAGGAAGGCTGCCATACCTTATAACCACATAATTAATAACCAACCAACTTTCACATAATACTCTCTCCTCATCCTCAACAGCCAGCCTGTGGTACGTAAATTACAATATATTGGCTAAAGACTTTCTATTTTTTCCACCCTCGGCATGTGTTCCATTCAGGAAGCTATGGAAAAATTCAACTGAGTACTAGACGGAATACTAGAAATAAGGGGTCCTTTTGACTTAGACAGGGTAACAGAATCAGATGTCACTAGAAAGGAGGGGAAAGGAAGAAAAGGAAGGTTGCATGTCGAGCATGAAGTGAGGGTTATGCCCTGTGTGCTTGGGGAACAACAGGGAGAAGGCTGGGGGTGAGGAAGAAGAGAATATAGATGCCCCTTGACTTAAGATAGGGCTGCCCAGCCCCCATGGTAAGTTGAAAATACTGTAAGTTGAAAATGCATTTAATGCATCTAACCTACTGAACATCATACTCATAGCCTACATTAAATGTGCTCCAAACACATTATCCTACAGTTGGACCAAGTCATCTAACACAAAGCTGACTTTATAATAAAGTGCTGACTACCTCACGTAATTTATTGAATACAAGAGAGCACTGCAGAGAATAATATCTTGTTTGCCCTCAAGGTCACGTGGCTGACTGGGAGCTGCTGCTGATGGGGCGCTGCCCAGCATCATGAAAGAGGATCCTCCCACACTTGTTACTAGCCCAGGAAATGATCAAAATTTAAAACCGGAAGTACAGTTTCCACTGAACACTTATCACTTTTGCACTATCATAAAGTCAAAAAATCACAGGTTGAGCCACCCTAAGTTGAGGACCACCTATAATGTGTTTTAAAATCAACTGCCAAAGTGGTATTTTCACATTTGGCTGATCTGTTGTTTCAGGGTGCATCTTACTCCACAGTGTGCGTTTTAAATATAAACACCTAATAAGTTTCCATTTTTCAATTGACTTGTATCATTTACACTTACTGCCTGGCATCCTGGTATACCCATATGACACAAACAAGCCATCTCCAGATTTCTTTCTTTTCCTTCCTCCACTGAATAGTCCCGTGCTGTTATTATTATCCTTCCCTACTGTATTAGAGCACAGAGATCAGGAGATGTTTCTTTTTTTTTCTTTTTAAGAGACAGGGTCTTGTTTTGTTGCCCAGGCTAATCCATGAACTAGGAGATGTTTCTTAAGTTGATCATGAATATTAGGAAGACCAAAGAGCAAGAAGGACCTCTATCATACTGACTCCGAGAACTGAGACACATATGCAGCTTCTACTCTGAGCAACTTCTCCTAGGCTCTACAAATGTGATACATTTGTCTACTTCAGTTTTCTCCTGTGACCTAAATAGCCCATTGTAGGTTTTTTATTTCTTCTTCTAATTTATAGCCACATTTCATGGAATAATAGTTGAAAAACATGCTATAACCACAAATCACTCTAATGAAGGGAGAAGTGAATGGTAAATAAAAAAATCATTTACACCAAGCTTTTACAAGCAGTGGGTCATTTCCCTCCCCCAAGTGGGCTTTGCCCTTTCTTGCCCTCCTTGTTTTGGCTCAGGGCGGGTGACTGACTCTGCATCACCCACAGATGAATAATGTAGGACCACTGTCCTGCAGAAGTCTAGGTAAGGGTATGGTTACCCAAAGAAAAGCAAACAGATTTTTCATTCCACTTCTGCCATGAAGCATGACACCTGCCAAAAAGACCACTCTCAGTACGCACCGTGCCCTCCTCTCCCCACTCCCCACTTGCACCTCTACCTCCTCCCCCGTGAACTATTCATTCTCCATGACACACCTTAAGTCTCATCTGACTTACCCTAGTGGAGCTTACCACTCTCTCCTTTCTGCCACATCACCCTATTTTTGCTTTACGATAATGCATGATGAAGTGTGTCCATTTGTCTCTCCCTTATGAGCTTCTTAAGGGTATATTTGTATCCCCCGTGGTAACCTTACAGTGTCTGTCAGCACTAATTAAATATTTGCTGAATTATTTATGTAAGAAGAGTAAGTGCCATCGTCTTATAGGCATCTTCACACACAATATCTCCAGGTCATGACTTCAAGCATTAGGTTGTGAGTTTATGGGCATACAGGAAACTACATAATTGGTAATCATTTCCTTGGAGTCACCGAATGCCATTCTCTTGAAAAGAAGTGTAGACAGATTTAGAATTTGAGGGGTTTCCCTTCTTCTTATAGCCAATCTGAGAGGAGCTAGAATACTTTGGTTTTATCTGTAGTCCCTGAAAGCACTTTATTTGGTCCACAAATATCCCCCTGAGAGGAGCATATACGATCATGCAAGGATAAGAAATGTGCCATGGATGATTCACAGCCTATCAAGGAACCTGCAAGACAGGCAGGGGCTGTGATAGGTTAGAGAGCAGTACCTAGCCCCTCAGCTGGCTGCTGTATCCCTTTTAAAAGGCAGACTTGTTCAGGGCCCCACATAGTTCACTAGTCCCAACACAGCCTTCTCTGAAAGGAGGACACACCACATGACTGTTCGGGGCATAGCCCACCTAATCATAAAGAAAAGGAAGACAAAGGGCAGGTCACCCTGGCTGTCCAGGCAGGTCAACCAAAATGGGCAAACAAGACTGGGCACGTGCCTCTTGACTGAGCCTCTTGTTGCTGGAGGTCGTGCTTTGATGAAAACCAAGTCATATTATAACTGCCACGGCCCTACCCAGACTCCCAGCTTGTCAGTATTTCAAGGCTGCAGGGACGAAGCCAACAGCAGCTTCCTAGGACCCCTGCAGCAAATCCATGAAGGCTCTATACAATCAGAGAACTGCTATGGTCTCCTGTGAAAAATTATGAATGGCTCTGATAACAATTCCAACCAAACTTCAGCCCTTCCCTGGCCCATATTTAAAATAAAAATAATTACAACTCTGTACATGAAAATCTAACTTCAGGAGAAAATCAGGTAATCAGAGGCCTCCTGTGACTAGGGAGTACTTGGACAGGGTATTTCAGGAACAGTTTCATGGTGATTAACTAACTTGCTTCATCTCAATGTAGTTGTCACTCTGAATTACCACTTAATGGGTGAAGTGTGCAGGCTATAACAATCAGTAGTACAGGCGTAAGGAAGCAGGACATTAAAAAAAATTAGCCCCTAAAGCAATTAATTGCAGTGAATTTTTCAAATAGTTTTAATACTTTGTCTTTGACCCCAGGGTATGGCTTGGGGAAAATATATTAATCTCAAGATAATAGCCAGTCAATTTCAGCTCTTCAATATCCACAGTGATATTAAGAATTCCAACCTTACACTTTTTGGTTGCAAACATTAATTAGGCATGATAATTGTGTGTCTCTGTGATATTTGGTGCTTTCTGAATGAGTCAGAGCTCAGGGAATAATCTGAATACAGCAGACAGCAATTTGCTACATAAATTTGCTCCAATAGCTATTAGCTCATTTTAGAATAGTCAAGACTCCTAGATTAGAGTTTTGCATTAAATACCAAGTTAATCACATCTACCTAACCTTTTATTTGCCCTTCCCAAAAACCCTTCTAAAGAAACTTCTGCAAGGCCTGACGCAAGTGTAATAAGGTGCAGGGTTGACGTTTAAAAATGTGTGTTTTTAACACAGTATCTTTAAACTATAGAGTTTCGTAGAATCTCTCTTAATAATTATCTTCCAAAATTTTATGTGATGGGTCAACAGGACTTCGTATTTGTTCTTTAACTTTGATTTCAGAGAAGAGTATTTCAATATGAACCAAATATTACCTATACACGACAGATTATATATTAAGGATATTCACCAACTTAGTGACATGTTTAGGTGCCAGTTTCAGTACTCCTTTAGAGATTTGCAGGGGCAAGTGAGAGTCTAGTGAGGTCACTGAAATTGATTTAATGCTAAGAAATTAAGTGGAAGGTTTAGTTTGGCACTGCACTTCACCATAATAAGGATGAACTCAACGCAGTGCAGAGACTAGTGGCTCCTCAAGGACACCAGCTAAAGAGTGACTGATGCCAACATGCTGCCTGGTGCTGCTGGCCTTGGCTGCCCCTTGATCACCATTCACGTTATTCTCCATTCTGCTGCTGTCTCTCCATTGATTCTTATCATTTTGTTTGAAAGCAGCAGCAGGAAACTTTCAAGCCACCTATACCACACCAGCATTCAGAACAGCACCCAGACCAGGCTCTAAAGCACAAAGCAGAAGTACAGTGCGTGAACTCACAAATAATTCACACTCTGAACGGTGGGATGGGGGCACACAGCACAGACACTTCATTGGTACCTCAATATAAAGGACTTCAGGAAAAACAAGAGATTCTGTGTTAAACATGTGAAACAGAAGAGGTCTTTGTTAGGTCTCCCTGAATCTATTCAGAAAGGAGAGACATGGTGAATGTCACTGGGGCAGGTGGTTGCGGGGCTCTGAGAATACAGTGAACTGCTGAGAGCATGAGACTTAACTATTGTCCATTCTATTTAATTCTCCTTTGTTATTTTTTGTTCTATTAGGAAACATGTACATTTATTTGAGCTTGACCAGCAATAAAGCTTAATGTAATCATTACTATTTCTACCGTACTTGAGCGGGTTTTGTGGGGGTGGAACACTGGCCAGGCTCCTCATGAGTCTGACACACATGCCCCAGGTCACATCGCCTTGTAGAAGGCAGATGCTGACACCACTCACAGATGGGCTGCCTGCCTGGCCTCCTTCCTGCTGCTGGCCCATGCCACAGTGGCCAGGCTTGTTTACTAACTGTGGGGCACTGAGGACGTCACCCAGCTACTCTGAGCCCATGTCTTCTTCCCTTTTCAATTAGCAGGCTAATATTATTGCTTTCCCTTCTCCCCTAGAATTCACTCTGTCCAAAGCACTCTCAAGCAGTGACTGCGAGCATCTTATTTAGCTTTCAGTCCAATGTGTTGGGAAAGAAATGAAACTTTTTATATGAGGAATGTGAGCCCTCCCTAAATTATCGGGCCCAGAGAGGCATTGGAATGAAGCAGCAGTCATGTCCCCATCTCCCCTTGAGCCAAGTATCATCTCTTGAAGCTGCTTGCTATGTGGACTCTAGATTGACGGCACTGGTAGCTATACATTAACCTCACAATGCTGCACACTGGACACCATAACCCCTACTCTGTAGTTCAACAATATACAGCCAATTGCTGATCAATGTTATTTATGCAAACTAATGAAAACTCCTAACAAACAACCTTGTATTCACCCACTCCTTTTTCCTCTTTTTGCCTTTAAAAGATTACTTGCAACAAAGATCGAAAAGGGTACTTCCGACCGTAAGCGGGAAGTGTTTCCTGGGCAGCTGTCCTCACCTTGGCTCAAAGAAACTCTTTAAAATTATATTTTGTGCCTCAGTTTCTTCCTTTAGGTTGACATTTCGTGCCCCATACACTATCTCCCCATGGTCACTGTGCTAACCTCAAATCCTATTTCATGTCCCATACACTATCTCCCCAGGGTCACTGAGCTAACTGTTCTCAAATCTGCCAGGGCATACTCCTATTGGCTCTTCCTGTCCCTTCACTGCCAGTGAGCCACATGGCCCAGGCAGAGTCGATCTTCACCCTGTTCTCATGGACATGTTTCTGGGGCTGCCACAAATGGCTGGTGGTGGCAGAGGTGCTGAGGCCCTGGACCCTACTCCTCAGGAATGACAACAGCAAAGTATCTAGGTCTTCTAAATACTGAAATGCCAACTAAGATACCATTTAAAACTAAAGCTTCTATTCTTTTTTGTTTATTAAAAAAGCTTGAAAATCACTGAAGTGGAAAGAATATGAGCTCATCAAACTCCAGACTAGCAGCTTATTAGGTGTATGATTTAAGGAACATTCTTTAAATTCTCTTCATCTGTTATTTCACTAACAGAGTGGGGTTGTTGGTAGGACTAAATACACAGCATCTATGGAAGGCCTCTGGCAGAGAGACCCCCATCCCAGAGTGCATTTTTAAAAAGGGGATAGCTGCCTCTTCCCTCTCTCCTATACCTACCAGACCTTGTATAAACTTATCTTCTCACCCACAAACTCAGTACAAAGTATGGAATGATCTTGTCATAGCTGAGGATCCCATGGAGGTTGTGGAGTTCTGTCCTGTTGTGTGGGTCAGCGATGCCACCTGTACTCCTCCATCAAAGAGTAGGCAGGCCACGGCCACCCTTGCAAAGCACCACGAACCCACTCAGTCTGAAGCAGCCAGTTCAGCATCTGGAATGCTTAAAAGATAATTCATTCTAAATCATGACCCCAGAGTTCCCAAAGAGCCCTGAGGGAGGGTGGAGGTGCCATGGGTGGCATTATGGGGATCTCATCTAACTGTGCAGCAGGGACAGCCCATGCCCTGCTCCCCATGTTGTTCTGGATACATAATGGAGCACCTGCTGGAGACTGAGGGTCACTATTTTCACAGGTAATTTGTACCCTGGAATAAACCTCTGAGGGTGGATAATTGTTTGACACCCTGGTGGGATGAGGAATATAATATGTGCCTCTATATCATGGGAAGAAAGTACCAAGTATTTAGAAACGTATAATTATGAATAACTATAATCAAGGTGGATAATAACATATACATCCAAGTCTAAGCATCTCAGTGGCTACACATGATGGGAATGAGAAAGAGGACAGATGAATAACACAGGAAGAGGGAGGGAGACAGGGTGAGAAAGGGAGGGTGAGAAACAGAAGCAAAAAGGCAAACGGGGCAGAAATGATAAAGACAGACACAGGGAAAGGCAAGACAGAGTGAATGCAACGGACACAGAAAGAGAAAGAGAAACAGAAACAGAGAGGTAAATACAGACAGACTGAGATGAAGAGACATGGGAACAGGCAGAAACAGACATATGGACAAAATGACAGAGACAAGAGAGAGCAATAAGGACAGAAGGTGGGGAGAAGAGAAGGAAAGGAGGGAGGGAGGAGACACAGAGATACAGATTGACAAAGACAGATAGCAAGAGAGACAGCGATTCACAGATGCACCCCAGTGGGCTAAGATACAGGTAACAGGAAGAAAAAGATGTAGCTACTATCACAGGTGATAAGGTGAAGGCTGTCTCAGCCCTTAATTCTGTTCCTCTGAGAGCTGCTTTAAAGATCCTCAGCACTTACCAAGGAAGCCGTTTCATTCAATTTCTCCTGTTTCTAACACTCTTTATCTTGGGAGTGGTAGCTCCCTGGGTTCCCTTTGACTAATTTACCCTTCCTTCTGTCTTCCGCCTTCAGTCGGGCACTGTCTATTGTGAGGTCCTAGAAGTCAGCACAGGAGATACAGTGGGGACCAGCTTACCCTATCCCTGTTGTCCTGGAGTGCAGGGTCTAAGAACTCTCTCTCCTTATAGCAAGCCTTCTCTAACATAAGGCTTATGTAGTTGCTCAGTGAACACTTGTTAATAATGGTATCCTTCTGGAAATATCTAAAAGGGTTCCTAATTATAGATTAGGATACATACAGTGTGATATCCTGCATAAATGTTGCTTAGGTCAAGCTCTCACCCTGGTACCACAAGCATTCTCATCAAGATTGCATTGTCCAGTGGTGGTCAGCTGTCCTCTTCAGAAAGCCCATTCTCCAGAAGGAGCTACTAAAAGGGGTTGTCAAAAATGGGTGCTCTGCTTATTCTTGATTAAAATAGCAGCCTATTGACTAGAAATAATGAATACCAAAAGTGGGCTAACACTGGTGAAATTAAAGGCATTCAAGATACCTGGATTATGTCAATATATTAAGGGTACTCCCCACCCTTGCAGGAATTTGTGAGATAATCCAATGTGTAGGTACTCTACCTACAGGGTCATGCTCTCAGTTAAAACCCCTCCTTGGTCCTGAGCCAATATGAACTCTGGAAGCTTCTTTCTCCCCAGTGCTGGCTGAGGAGTGGAGGTTGGGAGTAGGAGTGGTGGTATCAGTACCATGCCTATGGAAAATTACACTACAGGTAACTATAGGTTACCTATAGTGACCTATCATGGAAGTAGTGTTCAAAACATCTAGGAGACTAAAGAGCTAGGACTTCTCAAGCCTGCAAGACAGTTTTTTATGTGATACTTTGATTATAAGAATTTAGTTAATAAATGTATATATTGTATATGTGGCAGAATTTGGTCTGGGATTTGCTTTCATTATAATGTAGTAATAGATTTATTGGAGAGCAGACCTATAGTTCTCACCCATTTCAAACTCCTATGGAGATCCTAAGTAAAACTAGGGCTTTTTGCAGAAATGACTAATTTCATGTTTCAGGGGTGCGAGGTACAAGATGAACTTGGAATATCTTGTTATGCCAAAAATTTCTGATAGGCATATCAGAAATGATAGGCATATCAAAAGGATACAAGAGGACTCCCACTTCCAAGAAGACTAAGGAGGCATGTTTTTCCTTATTCCTCCCACTAAAGATAAGAACAGAAACCAATAAAATTTAAAACTGAAAAACAATAGAGAAAAATCAATGAAACAAAATACTGGTTCTTTTAAAAGATCAATAATATTGACAAATCTCTGTAATGACTGAGAAGTAATTAAACAAGAAAAAAAGACACAAGTGTCCAATATCAGGTAATAAAAGAAGGTATATCATTTCAGACCCTGAAAATATCAAAACAATGATAAGGTAATACTATGAACAATTCTACACACATAGATTTGACAACTTAGATAAAATGGACCAATTCCTGGAAAAGTACAAACTACCACAACTCATTCAATACAAAATAGACCATTTGACAAAATAGTCCTATAACTATTAAGAAAATTGAATTCATAATTTTAAAACTCCCCAAAAGGAAATCTACAGACCCAGATAATTTCACTGGAGAATTCTACCAAAGGCTTAAGGAATTAATACTAACTCTACACAATCTCTTCCATAAAATATAAAAGAAGGGAACACTTTTCAATTCATTTTATAAAGCTAGTATTACTCTGATACCAAAACCAAAGATAGTCCCAAAAAAGAAAACTACAGAGCAATACTCCTCACAAATACAGAAGCAATAATCCTTATCAAAACATTAGCAAATAGAAATCAGCAATATATAAAAAGAAGCATGTACTACCCAGAGATGCAAGGCTGGTTCAATATTTGAAAAAAATCTCTGTAATCCATCATATTACAAGAAAAAGAAGAAAAATTACACAGTCATTGCAATTGATATTTGACAAAGTATCAATTTGAAAAAGTATTTGACAAAATTCAATATACATTCATAATAAAAATTCTCAAAAATATTGGAATGGGGAGGAAGAAGAGCAAGATGGCCAACTAGAACCCTCCAGCAATCATCCTCCCCACAGGAACACCAAATTGAACAACTATCCACACAAGAAAGTGTTACCGAAACACCAGGGTCTTTCTCTAGGCCCTGCTGGTTACCATACAGAAAGCCAATCACTGAGACAACAAGTATTGCCAGGGAAGAAGGCTTTATTTGGGTGCTGCAGCCAAAGAGACGGGAGATCAGTCTCGAATCTGTCTCCCTGACCAACTGAAACTGGGGACTTATATAACAAGGAAGTAATGTAGCTACATGCAGGAAAACAGAAATTAGGGAGAGGTAAAGAAGCAGTCCTGATAAATGAGGGTTCTGGCCTTTCACTGTCCAGATGCAGTGACCTGCTGAGTCTCAGTTCCTTAATAATATCTGGGAGGCCTAAAGTTCAGTTACCCGAGGAAGGAACTCCGATAAGACAAACATAACTTTCTCAAGTTTTAAGAATAGAAGGGTCAGTTTCTATGTTTATTCAAAAGAAACCATAAACATCAGCTCTTTGGGACAATTGGGCGAGTTTCAAAAGGACCTTCTTACGAAACAAAAATCAGGACTGATCACAGTACCTGGTTTTAACATCGCATCAAGGAAAGAGGCACCGAAGAAGGTAGGAAAGACAATCTTGAATTGCTGACACTACCCTTCCCCCATCCCACAGAAATACCACATGGCACAGGAAGAGAGAATCTGTGTGCTTGGGAAGCAGACAGCACAGTGATAATGGAACTTTGCCTTAGAACTCAGTGAGGCCCTTCACACCACAAAGCAACACAGGGCAGAATTCAGCTGGTGCCCACAGAAGAAGCATTTAGATGAGCCCTAGCCAGAGAAGAATTGCCTATCCCAGTGGCCAGAACCTGAGTTCTGGCTAGCCTCACCACTGCAAGCTAAAGAGCTCTGGGGTCTTCAATAAACTAGTCCTTGTGGCCTAGACTGTACTTCCTGGACAAGTCCTGGTGCTAGGATGGGCTCAGAGTCAGTGGGCTTGGGATGCACATGATCCAGTGAGACACCAGGTTGGGTAGCCAAGGGAGTGCCTGTACTGCCCCTTCTTCAATCCCAGGCAGCACAGCTCACAGCTCCAGGAAGAGAGGGAAGAGTGAGTAAAGAGCGCTTTGTCTTGCAATTTGCATACCAGCTCAGCCACAGTAAAATAAAGCATCAAGCAGAGCCCTGATGTCCCCGTTCCAGGCCATAACTCCTGGATGACATTTCTAGACCAATCCTGCGCCAGAAGGGAACCTGCTGCCCTGAAAGGAAGGACCCAATCCTGGCAGAATTTACTACCTGCTGATTAAACAGCCCTTAGGCCTTGAATAGAATAAATATCAGTGGTAGGCAGGCAGCAGTCACCATGAGCCTTGGACAAAACCCAGTTTTATGTTGGCTTCAGGTGTGATCCAGCACATTCCCAGCTGTGGTTGCCATGGGGAGAGACTCCTTTGCTAGAAGAAAGGAGAGGCAAAGGACTTTATCTTATAACTTGGGGTTATAAGATATAAAATATTCAAAAGCTCAGACACAGTAAAATAAAGAACCAAGCCAACTCTTAAAGTCCCTGACTACAGGCCTTGGCTCCTACATGGTATTTCTAGACCCATCCTGGGACAGAAGGGAACCCACTCCCCTGCAAGAAAAGACCCATGCCTGTCAGCCCACCACTTGCTAAGTAAAGAGCCCCTGGGCCTTGAATAAACATCAGTGGTAGCCAGGCAATAGTTGCCACAGGCCTGGGGCAGTGTTGGCCATGGGCAAAGGCTCCTTCTGCTTGAGGAAAGGAGAGGAAAAAGTAAAGGGGACTTTGTCTTGCAACCTGGGCACCAGCTCAGCCCCAGTAAAACAAAGCGTGAAGTAGATTTTTAAAGGCCCTGATCTCAGTCCCTACCGCCTGGACGGCATTTCCAGACCCACCCTGGTCCAGAAGGGAACCTGCTGCTCTTAAGGGAAAAGATCAAGTCCTAGTAGGAGTAATCACCCACCGACTAAAGAGCCCTTGGGCCTTGAATAAACATCAGCAGTAGCCAGGAAATAGTTGTCACAGGCCTTGGGCAGGACCTAGTACTATGCTGACTTCATGTGTGACCCAGTACAGTCCCAGTGGTAGTGGCCAAAAGAGTGCTTATGTCACCCCTCCCCTAACTCCAGGGAGCTCAGCATGGAGAGAGGCTGTCTGTTTGGAAAGTAAGGGAAAAGAACAAGAGGCTCTGCCTGGTAATCCAGGAAATTCTCCCAGATCTTACCAAGACCACCAAGGTGGTATTTCTACGAGTTTGTAAGAGTAACAGTGCTACTAGGCTTGAGGTGCTGTCTAAATGCACTTATGGCTGCAGTAACCAAAAACTTAGATTTTCAAAGCCTTCTCAAGAAAGACGAGTACAAACAAGCCCAGACTGTGAAGATTAGAATAAGTACCTAGCTCTTCAATGTTCAGGCATCAACAAACATCCACAGGCATCAAGACCATCCAGGAAGACATGACCTCATCAAACAAACTAAATAAGGCACCAGTGACCAATTCTGGAGTGACAGAGATACGTGACCTTTTAGAAAGAATTCAAAAATAGCTATTTTGAGAAAGCTCAATGAAATCCAAGATAACTCAGAAAAAGAATTCAGAATCCTATCAGATTAATTGAACAAAGAGATTGAAATAAAAGGAATCAAGCAGAAATTCTGGAACTGAAAATTTTTACTGACAAAATGAAGAATGCACCAGAATCTCTCAAGAGCAGAACTGATCGAGCAGAAGAAAGAATTAATGAGCTTAAAGACAGGCCATTGAAAATACACAGTCAGAGGAGTCAAAAGAAAAAAGAATTAAAAAATAATAAAGCATGACTACAGGATATAGAAAATAGCTTCAAAAGGGCAAATATAAAGAGTTATTGCCCTTAAAGAAGAAGAAGAGAAAGACCTCAGGATAGAAAGTTTATTCAAAGAGATAATAACAGAACTTTCCAAACCTAGAGAGAAAGATCTATAGTCAAGTACAAGAAGGTTACAGAACACCAAACACATTTAACTCAAATAAGACTACTTCAAGACATTTAATAATCAAACTCTCACAGGTCAAGGATAAAGAAATGATTCTAAAAGCAGCAAGAGAAAAGAAAAAAAATTACATACAAAGGAGTTCCAATATGTCTGGCAGCAAATTTCTCAGTAGAAACCTAACAGACCAGGAGAGAAAGATATGATATATTTAAACTGCTGAGGGAAAAAGACTTTTATCCTAGACTAGTATATCCAGTAAAAGTATCCTTGAAACATAAAAGACAAATAATGACATTCCCAGACAAAAGCTGAGGGATTTTGTCAACACCAGACCTGTCCTACAAGAAAGCTAAAGGGAGTTCTTCAATCTGAAAAAAAAGGATATTAATGAGCAATAAGAAATTACATGAAGGTACAAAACTCACTGGTAATACACAGACAGATACAGAATATTATAACATTGTAATTGTGGTGTATAAACTTGCATACCTTGAGTAGGAAGACTAAGAAATGAACCAATCAAAAATAATAACTACAACAACTTTGTAAGAGATAGAAAGTATAAGAAGTTACAAATAGAATCAACAAAAAGTCAAAAAGCAAGGGGATGAAGCTGAATTGTTGACTTTTTATTAGTTTTCTCTTTGTTTGCTTGTTTTTGCAGAGGTAAGTTGTCATCGATTTAGAATAATGGGTTATAAGATGTCATTTGTAAGCTTCATGGTAACCTAAAATAAAAAAGCCTACAACAGATACATGAAAAATTTCAGCAAGAAATTAAAATATACCACCAGAGAAAATCACTTTCACAAAAAAGAAAAAGGGAAGGAAAAGAAAACCACAATACAACCAGAAAACAAATAACAAAAGGGCAGTAGTAAGTCCTTAATTATCAACAATAACATTGAATGTAAATGGACTAAACTCCAATCAAAAGATACAGAATGGCTGAATGGATTAAAAAACCAAGACCCAATGATCTGTTGCCTATAAGAAAAACACTTCACCTATAAAGACACACATAGACTGAAAATAAAGGGATGGAAAAAGATATTCCATGCCAATGAAAACCAAAAAACGGCAGGAGTAGCTATATGTATGTCAGACAAAATAGGTTTCAAGACAAAAATTATAAAAAGAAACAAAGAAGATAATTACATAATAACAAAGGGGTCAATTCAGCAGGTGGATATATGATTAATAATATAGGCCAGATGCAATGGTACATGCCTGTAATCCTAGCACTTTGGGGAGTGGAGGCGGGCAGACTGCCTGAGCTCAAGAGTTCAAGACTAGCCTGAGTAACCCTGTGAAACACCATTTCTACTAAAATACAAAAAATGAGCTGGGCATGGTAGCACACACCTGTAGTCCCAGCTACTCAGAAGGCTGAGGCGTGAGAATGAATTGAACCAAGGAGGTGGAGGATGCAGTAAGACGAGATCATGCCACTGTACTCCAGCCTGGGTGATAGAGCACGACTCTGTCTCCAGGAGAAAAAAAAAAAAGAACTAAAAATGTAATGCACCCAACACTGGAGCACCCAAATATATGAAGCAAATATTATTAGGGCTAAAAAGAGAGATAAACCCCAATACAATAGTTGCTGGAGGCTTCAGCACGTCACTTTCAGCACTGGACAGGTCATCCAGAGAGAAAAATCAACAAACATTAGACTTAATCTACACTATAGACCAAATGGACCTGCATTATAGACCAAATAAATATTCACAAAATATTTCATCCAATAGCTGCAGAATATACATTCTTCCATTCTTCTCCTCAGCAAATGGATCATGTTCAAAGATAGGCCATATATTAGCCACAAAACAAGTCTTAAAAATTTCAAAGATAGCCGGGTGCGGTGGCTCATGCCTGTAATCCCAACACTTTGGGAGGCCGAGGCAGGTGGATCACGAGGTCAGGAGATCAAGACCATCCTGGCTAACATGGTGAAACCCCGTCTCTACTAAAAAATAGAAAAAATTAGCTGGGCATGGTGGCACGCGCCTGTAGTCCCAGCTACTCAGGAGACTGAGGCAGGAGAATCGCTTGGAGCCAGGAGGCGGAGGTTGCAGTGAGCCGAGATCACACCACTGCCCTCCAGCCTGGGCGACGGAGCGAGACTCCATCTCAAAAAAAAAAGGAAAAAAAAATTTCAAAAATATTAAAATCATTTCAAATATCTTCTCCAACCACAATGGAACAAAACTAGAAATCAATAACAGGTGGGACTTTGAAAACGATACGAACATAAGGAAATGAAACAATATGCTTCTGAATTGACCAGTGGGTCAAAGAAGAAATTAAGAAGAAAATTTAAAAATTCCTTGAAACAAATGAAAATGGAAATACAATATACCAAAACCCATGGAATACAGCAGTACTAAGAGGAAAGTTTATTGCAATAAGCATCTACATCAAAACAGTAGAAAAACTTCAAATAAATAACCTAATGACGCAGATTAAAGAATTAGAAAGCAAGAGCAAACCAAACCCAAAATTAGTAGAAGAAAAGAAATCATAAAGATCAGAGAAGAAATAAATGAACTTGAAATTTTTTAAAAAGTACAGAAGATCAACAAAATGAAAAATTGTTTTTTTGAAAAGATAAAATCAATAAACCTTTAGCTAAACTAAGAAAAAAAGAGAGAAGACCCAAATAAATAAAATCAGAGATGAAAAAGGGGACATTACAACTGATATGACAGAAGTTCAAAGGATCATTACAGGCTACTATGACCAACTATATGCCAATATGTTGGAAAATCTAGAAGAAATGGATAAATTCCTAGACATATACAACCTTTCAAGATTGAGCCATGAAGAACTCCAAAACCTAAATAGATCAACAACAAGTAACAAGATCAAAGTCATAATAAAAAGTCTCCCAGAAAAGAAACGTCAGAGACCCATTGGCTTTACTGTTGAATTCTACCAAATATTTAAAGAACTAATACCAATCCTACTCAAACTACTCCAAAAAATAGAGGAGGAGAGCTGATTCTACTTCCAAAATGATTATTCGAGGCCAGTATTACCCTGATACCAAAACCAGACAAAGACACATCAAAAAAAGAAAACCTACAGGCCAATATCTCTGATGAATTTTGACGCAAAAATTATCAACAAAATACTAGAAAACCAAATTCAGCAACACATTAAAACATCCGTCGTGACCAAGTGGGATTCATCCCAGGAATGCAAGGATGGTTCAACATATGCAAATCAATGTGATACATTATATCAACAGAATGAAGAACAAAAAACATACAATCATTTCAATTGATGCTGAAAAAGCATTTGATAAAATTCAACATCCTTCATAAAAATCTGCAAAAATCTGGGTATAGAAGGAACATGCCTCAAAATAATAAAAGCCATATATGACAGACCCACAGCTAGTATCATACTGGACAGAGAAAAACTGAAAGTCTTTCCTCTAAGATCTAGAACAAGAGAAGGATGTGCATTTTCACCCCTATTATTCAACTTAGTACTGTTAGTCCTAGCTAGAGCAATCAGACAAGAGAAAGAAAGAAAGGGCATCCAAATTGGAAAGGAAGAAGTCAAACTACCCTTGTTTGCAGATGATATGATCTGAAAAAATCTAAAGACTCCACCAAAGAATTATTAGAATAGAAACAAATTCAGTAAACTTGCAGGACACAAAGTGAACATATAAAATCAGGGGCATTTCTATATGCTAACAGTGAACAATCTGAAAAAGAAATCAAGAAAGTAATCCCATTTACAAAAGCTACAAATAAAATAAAATACTTAAAAATAAACCTCGCCAAAGAAGTGAAAGATCTCTACAGTGAAAACTACAAAATATTGATGCAAGAAATTGAAGAGGACACAAAAAAATGGATAGATATTTCATGTTAATGGACTGGAAGAATCAATATTGTTAAAATGTCCATACTACCCAAAACAATCTACAGATTCAATGCTATTTCTATCAAAATACCAATGACATCTCCACAGAAACAGAAAAAAATCATTCTAAAATTTATATGGAATCACCAAAGACCCAGAATAGCCAAAGCCATCCTGAGCAACAACAACAACGACAAAAACCTGGAGCAATCACATTATTTGAATTCAAATTATGCTACAGAGCTATAGTAACCAAAACAGCATGGTATTGGCATAAAAAGTATTGGAATTATGGGAAGCTTCCTTGATTTGATAAAGAGCATCTATAAAAACCTATAGCTAACACTGCACTTAATGGTGAAAGATTGAGTGCATCCCTCCTAAGACCAGAATCAAGGCAAGGATGTCCACTCCTACCATTTTATTCAACACAGTGTTAGACATTCTAGCCAGAGCAATAAGGAAACAAAAGGCATACAGATTGGAAATAGAAAAAAAATAAAACTCTCCTTACTTTTTATATGACTGTCAAGAAAATCCCAAAGAATCTTCAAAAAGCACCTAGAATTAATAAGTAACAACTTAGATGAAATGGACTAACTCCTTGAAAAGCACAAAGTACACAACTCATACAATACAAAATATATCATTTGAATCACCCTATAACTATTAAAGAAATTAAATTCATAATTTTAAAATTTCCCAAAAAGAAATAACACAAGATTAAGATCAAAGGATACAAGATTAACATACAAAAATTAATTTATAATATTTATCTATACTAGCAATAAACATGTAGAAACAGAAATTTAAAATACAATACCATTTACAATCCCTCAAAAAAAAGAAAAAGAAATATTTAGATGTGAATCTAATAAAACATGTTCACGGTTTGCATACTAAAGATATGAAACATTGATGAAAGAAATCAAAGACACTCAAAATAACACATAGTATTGATGTATTGGAAGACTCAGCATAGTAAAGACATTGATTCTCCCCAAATTTATATGCAGGTTTAACACAACTTCTACCGAAATCTCAAAAATATTTGTTGGTAGATATAGACAAAATTATTCTAAAATTTATATGGAAAGGCAAAGGAACTGAAATAATGAAAATACTTTTTGAACAAGATAAAGCGGCAATCTATCCCATTCCAAATCTGCTTGTATAACCACAGTAATAAAACTAAGCTTAGATGAATCTGCAGATAATTATGCTGAATAAAAAAAGCCAATTTCAAAAGGCTTCTACAACATGATTCCATTTTTACAACATCCTTAAAATGAAAAACTCATAGTATAAGAGGGCAGATTAGTGGTTACTAGTGATTAAGAAAAGGGTAAGGGATGGGAGGAAAGTGGGTGTGGCTCTAAAAGGCCATGAAGGATCCTTGTGGTGATGGAAATGTTTTGTGTCTTAGCAGTGTCAGTGTCAATATTTCAGTTACGATATTATACTATGGTTTTCCCCATTGGGGGAAACTAGGTAAAGGGTACACAAAATTTCTCTGTATTATTTCTTGCAACTGCACGTAAATCCACAATTATTTCAAAATGAAAATTTTAATTAAAAATAAAAGGACACAAGAGGCAGCTTGAAGAGGTTCCCACTGGTAAATTAGGAAAAATTTTAGTTCCAAAATAATTCAGAGCTGTAATAAATTACAAATCATTGAAAAGAATAGGAATCCAAGAGTATATACATATGGCTGATAAATATATAGGCAAATAGGCACAGAGACAGACAAGGGAGAAGAAAGGGCTCTTGCTTACAGTAGAAAGTACGCAAGCTAGTAAATGTGATGAAAGTGCTGGAGTTAAGAAATAACCATTTTGGGCCAGGTACAGTAGCTCACACCTATAATCCCAGCACTTTGGGAGGCTAAGGAGGGGAGATCACCTGAGGTCAGGAGTTCGAGACCAGCCTGGCCAACATGGTGAAACCCTGTCTCTATTAAAAGACAAAAGTTAGCAGGGCACGGTGGCAGGTGCCTGTAATCCCAGCTACTTGGGAGGGTGAGGCAGGAGAATTGCTTGAACATAGGAGACAGAGGTTGCAGCAATAAGAAACAGCAAATTTATATAACCTGAAAGTGATTCCCCATAGTTCTCTATTCCTGGAAATGAAAAAAAGATAGTAACTGGCAGGGACGGGGAGAATATCAGACAATACCTGGAATGGCTAATCAAAATTAACATCACCACTAAGGGCAGATGGATATAGTGTGTCTTTTGATGTGATACCCTGAGAGGGATACATTATTTATGTACTATTCTGACTTGGGATGCAAAACCAACCCGAATGAGGAATCATCAGACACATCCAAAATGAAGAACATTCTTATTTTGAAAAAGAGAAGAGGTATAGATGCTTTAATAATATGAGTGTTATAAAAGAAAAAAAAGGCTGAAGGTCAAAAGATACTAAAGAACTATAAGACTAAATGTCATATGTGATTCTGAATTGGATTCAATACATGAGAGGAAAATACAGTGCTATCAAGGATGTCATTGGGTTAACTGACAAATTAGGTACGGATGGCATACAACTAGGTATAGTTTAAATAAAACTATAGTATCAATGTTGAATTTCTTGACATTGATAACTGTAGTGTGGTTATGAAGAGAACATCCTATTTTTAGGAAATACACGCTGAAGTATCTGGGCATAAAAGAACACTAATATATGCAACTTTCAAATGGCTTAGGAAAAAACAGACAATAATAATGCTAATGAGGCAAACTAGTAACAATAGATGAAACTAAAAGAGATAAGGGGATTCTTTGCACTATTCTCACAATTTCTTTCATTTGAAATTATTGCCAAATAAAAAATGTTTTAAAAATTATTTGGCTATAATTACTCACCAAAAAGAACCTAAGAAATGTACATGCCAATTTGGATAAGATACACTCCTAAAAAGCACAATAATTAAGAGCACAGGCTTCTGAGTGAAGACAAATTTAGCTTCAAATCTCAGCTCTGCCATTATTAGCTAACACTGACCTCAAGGGATCTCCATTTTTTTAATCTGTAAAATGGGGGAAATGATTCCTATCTCATAGAATTACTTTGATAATTAAATTTTATGTATATCACAATCTCTGGCATATCATAATCATTAAACAAAGCTGCTTGTTATTTTAACAGGTTAGGAGTGGTGGCAATGGTGGTAGTGGTAGTGGTGGTGGTGGTGGTGCTGGTGGCTGCTATAGGCCATGGAGATACAAAGATGACCAAAACATGGTTTCTGACCTCAAAGAACTCTTAGAGCTGAACCACAAACAACAGTCTGTAACATAAGTGAAAATAAATTGGTACTGGAACAGAAACAAAAGCATATTTACTCCTGGGGAGTTGGCTGGGAAGACTCACAGGGAAGGTGACACTGAAAGTGAGCCTTAGAGGGTAGGTAAGGATTTCACCAGGTGGAAGTCAGGGCAAGTGGTGAGGGTTTTTCTGACAGTAACAGGTTATGCTGAGAGCTCGGGGCACGTGTGGGAAATAGTAAATATTTCCACTGGGGTGAGAGTGGGGGAAAGTGCAGAGTGGGGCTGGAAAAGTACACCTAGACCAAGCTATGAAGTGTGAGGGGTCCTGAATGTAACTCATAGGGTCTCTAATGTGTTCTGTGTGCTGTGGGAGCATCACTGGAGGTTTCTAAGTGAAGAGTAACATCAGGAATTGCAGTCAGAAATGCTGCTTTGGTGGTCACTCAAAAAGTTAGTCTCGTAACTTTTAGGAGTGGGGCACTCCACTGGGGACTCCTAAAAAAAGGCCAAGAAAACATCATCCTTGGCATGTCTCCCCTTTTTTTAGTATGCCGCATCCAAAGCAGGATTATCAAAATAGTCAACAACAGGTAAGGCTGGCTAGGCCATGGTGCAGACATACAGACAGGCAGACACACACACACATACTCTCACACACTCACACACGAGAGTGGCTTCCAGGAAGGAGTGGTCAAGGGATTTTGGGAGAGCTAACTAGCATGGCAACCAGAACTGAAAGCTGGCAAGGGTCCCAGAGGCCCCCTGTTGTACCAGGCATTTACCCCATTAACTGCATCCTAGGGTCCAAGGATGGGGCCAGGATGCCAACAGACACATGGGTAGCTCAAGGGGAGCAGGCAAAGGAGAGGGGAGTATTTCTACATTTTAACAACCAATACCAGTGCCTTCCAGCTGACCATGAGATCTGCCCCCACCCAGGGTTTCTCTTCACCAGACCATCTACCCTCAGATTCTTTAACTCTGGCTGGCTCAGAAGGACCAGAAACGTCTCTCTGGCCAGCAAAGCCCCCTTGAAAGTAAGGCTTCCTGACCACACTAGGCGGTACTATCTGTGTTTTACATTGTACAGGCAAGGTGCTCCATATGGTCTACACACAGGACTGGACTTAAAAATGAGCTATGGGCCAGGCATGGTGGTTCATGCCTGTAATCCCAGCACTGTGGGAGGCCAAGGTGGGTGGATCACCTGAGGTCAAGAGTTCAAGAGCAGCCTGGTCAACACAGTGAAACCCTGTCTCTACTAAAACTCCAAAAAAATAATTAGCCAGGCATGGTGGTGGGCGCCTGTAATCCCAGCTACTTGGGAGCTGAGGCAGAAGAATTGCTTGAACCCGGAAGGCAGAGGTTGCAGTAAACCGAGATTGTGCCACTGCACTCCAGCCTGGGCCACAAAACAAGACTCTGTCTCAAAAAAAAAAAATTAACTATGGATGCTATATATGAATTGTTACATTTCTCTGTGTTAATTTTTGCACATTTAATAAAGAGAGATTAAAGATTTAATTCACTTTTTAAAAGGACAACATAATCAATATATGGTTCTTTTGGAGCTTGTATCTTTTCATCTAACTAGTTTGGAAAGATTCACGCTTCTCCCATGTGTAGTAAGAGGAAAGGAATGTGTTCTCATAGAATATTCTCCTTTGATACATTAAAACCTTTAACTTTTAAATTTACTGGAAAGTTATTTGAAAATATGGCTGATATTTAAATCAGCAAGACAAAAAAAGTAGCTCCATCTGGACAAAGAGAGACATTTATTTAGTGATTGGAACAGCCTGTTGTTACCTCTGAGGCAATGGAGGTGAAGCTGCTGCTGAAATGCACATGCTTATGGATCTCACTGCCATTGGCTGTCAGGAGCCAGTCCCCAAAGGCCTGGTCTTCACCAGCTGACTGGTTACCGTGGCTCTGATTTGGCAGGAGCTCTGCCAGGTCCCAGTGGTATGATGGCGTGGCCCCAACCAGTGCAATGAGGATGGCCTCCGTGGCCACGTAGAGCTGAAAGAGCAAACACACAGAACCAAACACTGCAGACATTTGCCTCAATGTTGAAGACACTTAGCAGGCTTGCAAACCTTGAAAGATCAGTTTCTTGCTTTTGAATTTTTATGAGCTACAGATATAAGCCACATCAGAAACAAAGGAGAAAAACATGAAAAAGAACCTTTATGATCTACCACAAACAGAATCATTGGCAATCCCACTTGTAAAACGCTTTATACTTTTTCAGAGGGTTTTCTTTCTTTGAGATATTTCTGATGCTAAAGACACTGTTTATATGCTTATATGGTTCAAAAGCAGAAGGGCAGGGAAAACATTATTTGCTCTGATTTAAAAGAGTAACATTCCAGCTATTATCTCTTCAACACCATATCTTCAGATCAGATAAGCATTCACTAGGGGGCTAGGAGTATCTTGGCCTTGGATTCATGATCTAAACAAGAGACTTTCTGTAGTATAATTGTCACAGAAAACAATATATATTATATTGTTTTACTAAAGCAGGTAAGCATAGTATGTACTAGAGTAGGCACTATTTTAAAATATGACATACAGCTCATAATAAGATTTTGAGAAATTCAAAGTCCCAGCTATAGATACTCATTTTGTAATGTTGAGTTGTACTTAGTCTTGGTTTGATCTAACCATAGTTGTCGTCCTGCAAAGAAAATATATTTCATGCATTCATTCAAGAAATATGCTTCACACATTCATTCAAGAAATATTTATTAAACACATATGCCATTGTCACTAATTGTTCTGGGCTTTACAGCTACTTGCAATTGGGTTTATGTTAAGCCCTATTGCAACCTTTTTGTGCTATGGATTTTCAGTATTAACTCCCATTGTTGGATGATTATTTCAAGTTTAACATTTATTAAGAAAACACATAATTAGTCTGCTCCAGAGCAAGACAATCTAAAGAAACTATCCCTATTAACTTAGAACTTGATATCTTAAGATACCTTTAATCATCACTGCTGCAGTCCCCGCATTTTGGGAGGCTGAGACAGGTGGATCACTTGAGGTCAGGAGTTAGAGACCAGCCTGGCCAACATGGTGAAACCCCATCTCTACTAAAAATACATAAATTTTCCAGGTGTGGTGGCGGGCACCTGTAATTCCAGCTACTCGGGAGGCTCAGGCAGGAGAATCGCTTGAACCCAGGAGGTGGAAGTTGCAGTGAGCTGAGATCACACCACTGCACTCCAGTCTGGGTGACAGAGTGAGACAAAAAACAAAAAACAAAAAAACAGATGTGATGTTTCCATTCTGGGTAAGGCTGAGAGGATCTAAGGCATTCTCAATCTACTTTGAGTCCATCAACGATGGGACTCTCTGGAGAGGTACAAAGCTGCCATGGGTCAGGATGCTGGGTGATTTCTTATACACTGCAAGGGAAAGTAAGTTCCTAGACCGGCTCCTATTTGCATACTATTACAGAAGTTTTCGAATAGGAGGTAATCAGCTTATAAAAATAAAAACCTTAATAATTATAAGAACAGACAGATTACACATTTAGCAGCAGCTATAATTACAGAGCCACTTACACCCATTTAGGAACTGCCCCTGATTAGTATAATCTGCTGAAATTTAATTGATGGGTGTAAAGCAATGAAACACATGGGGCAAGGGAACTCGGGAGGACAGGATTTGAAACACAGGTTCTAGTGAATGCACAGCCTTCAATTAGGAAAGCAAACTACTTATGTTTCTAAATGTACTCTTTCCTACCTTTGTTCACACCATTCGCTTCACCTGGAAGGCACTTTCTCCTGCTGCAAATGTTTGAACTTTCCCCATCCTCCAAGATGCAACACAGATATCACCTCCTCCATGAAGCCTTCCTTACTGTCTTGCTTGTATCTCCAACCCCTCCAGAAGTCCTCTCCTGTTTCTTGCTGCTCACTCCTAAAGCTCCATCTAGACTTTTGAGAGCATGAACCATTTCCTTCACTGTATTATATTTATGTATTTGCTTATCTTATTTTGTCTGATTGAAACATACTCTCCTTAAAGGCAGGATCTATGTCTGATTCACCTTTGGTCTTCCAAAGCAAATAACCCAGGGCCTACACACTCAACAGGTGAATGAATAAATGACCAGGATGGAATACCAATAACAGCACATGCCTTTATAATGCTAATTATGTGCCAGGCACTATTCAAAGTTTCTTTTGAATATATGTTAACATATCTTTTTTTTTTTTTTTTTTTTTTTTGAGACTGAGTTTCGCTCTTGTCACCCAGGCTAGAGTGTAATGGTGCGATCTTGGCTCACTGCAATCTCTGCCTCCCAGATTCAAGCGATTCTCATGCCTCAGCCTCGGGAGTAGCTGGGATTACAGGTACCTGCCAACACGCCCAGCTAATTTTTGTATTTTTAGTAGAGATGGGGTTTCACCATGTTGGCCAGGTTGTTCTTGAACTCCTGACCTCCAGTGATCCACCCACCTCAGCCTACCAAAGTGCTGGGATTACAGGCGTGAGCCACCATGCCTGGCCAACATATATTTTTATCTGGATTGTTCTAGGATAAGCAATCTTCTAGGTAGAAGAAGAAATGCTCCAAAGGGTCCTCTAATCTGAGGCATCATCCATTATGAAGGATACCATTCTCAATAAAGCCAGTTTGGAGAAAACAACTCAAAAACAAAGTGATGTTGCTATATACCCTTATTCATAATATAGGGAATAGTGAAATCTACCTAATCAGTATTATCTGTATTCATCAGTATTAACTAGTTTTCTTTCTAGCAACCTGCAGGCAGAATAAGCACTTTCCATTTCTCTCATCTTCTCTGTTCTCCTCCCACTCTTCACAATGTCTTCCTCATCCACCTCCTATGCATGCACACACACCCACACAAACACACACACACACACACACACACACACATACATCCAAGGCCCTCACAGAACACACAAGTCCACAGCTTTATGCCACCAGAAGAGTCAGAAACTTGCAACTCTTCTATGCAGTGCCAGCCTCAATAAAACGGTGTTAGCCTTTTTGTCTCCTCCAGTACCCATGGTCATGCTTACTTTTGCTAACCATAAGGGAGACAGAAGAAGCAGGCAGTAATGATACTGTTTCATAAATGCTATGAAAGGGGTACTGTGAGAAATTATGTCAGAGAGGCAATGCTTAAACACTGCATTCAGATTAATACTGGTCCTCGGCCAGGTGCGGTGACTCATACCTGTAATCCCAGGACTGTTGGAGGTCAAGGTGGGTGGATCATTTGAGGTCAGAAGTTTGAGACCAGCCTAACCAACATGATGAAACCCTGTCTCTACCAAAAATACAAAAAAAAAAAAAAAAAAGTAGCTGGGCATGGTGGCACATGCCTGTAGTCCCAGCTACTTGGGAAGCTGAGGCAGAAGAACTGCTTGAACCCGGGAGGTGGAGGTTGCAGTGAGCTGAGATTGCGCCAGTGCACTCCAGCCTGGGTGACAGAGCGAGCCCCCCCACAAAAAACAAACAAACAAACAAAAAACAACTAGGTCCTCTATTCTACAGTCACTTACAGGGTCATATGGTCATAGAAGGCTTAGCATTAACTAGCCATGGGGATGCATCACCTACACACAGAATATGGGGGTGGTTCTCTTTGGTTTGCTATCTTTGGCTATGACAAATTCACACAGCTCACATCCTATTCCTTTCCCCTAAAAAAACAAAAATATTCTCTCATTCTTCTCTCTACTATTATCTACAACTACCATGGACACATTCACCCACATAGTTTTGCCTAATAAAATTGCACCCATCAGCAGATGGGCCTTAAAGCCACAAAGAGCAACCACCATCCATTGTCTACCAGAGTGAGAATAACAACATCTCAAATAAATCATTATCTTCTCTAGCTCTACCTCTAGGGAAGGAGAACAAGTGCCACAGATGGCTGGATTTTTTCCCCCCTTTCAATGTAATTATAAGTAGAAAAATGACTAAAATGCACTAGGGGATTGAAATTTTTAAGTTTCAAGAAGTGAAGGTTTTTAAAGTAATTTTATATTAACACCATTATGAGCTCTTACAATACTTCTCAGGAAACCAAAAAAGTCTCCTATAAATTGTCTCATCACAATACCTTGTGCTATGAAGTCATGGTTCAGTATGATGTTTATTTTTTAAGTAGGCAAAATGAGACACAGAACGATTAAGTAAACTGTTCAATTTATATATAACACTAATTGCAAAAGCAGGATGAGAACAAGAACCACTTAACTTTGGGGCCAGAGCTTTTTTCGGAGAAAATAGAGGGAGGAGGGAAATCAAAGATTATTTTATTGTTGCCATTACCCTTTTTTTTTTTTTTTTTTTTTTTGAGACAGAGTCTCACTCTGTCGCTGAGGCTGGAGTGCAGTGGCCGGATCTCCGCCTACCAGGTTTACGCCATTCTCCTGCCTCAGCCTCCCGAGTAGCTGGGACTACAGGCGCCCGCCACCTCGCCCGGCTAATTTTTTTTTTTGTATTTTTTTAGTAGAGACGGGGTTTCACCGTGTTAGCCAGGATGGTCTCGATCTCCTGACCTCGTGATCCGCCCATCTCGGCCTCCCAAAGTGCTGGGATTACAGGCTTGAGCCACCGCGCCCGGCCACCTTTAGTTTTTTTTAATGCATTTAGTACTCAGTTACCTAACCAACTCAATCCAAAGCATTACATAAGCCAGACCATAATCATGAAGACAGGATTATATGCCCATTGTCCAGCACAGAGTGGGTATTCAATCAATATTTGTTGGCTGACTTACTAATACTAGCTATTTTTTGTGTGTAAAATTTGAGACACACTAACACACCCGGAGTAACTGGTGCCTCTAAATACTGTTTTTTCCCCATTTTAATCTGTCTACATTATGACACCAGATCAATCTCCCTGAAACTCCTCCTGAAACTCTTCCAGTCAAAACATATTAATGGATAAATAATAAGTTTTCTAGCATTCCAGATCCTCCACCACATGGTCCAGGTGCTAACTAATCTGCATTCAAGCTTCCTCTACCAGCCTATTCAATTCCCCCAACATGACTTATTCATTGTGTGGTGTGAAGGCAGTAGAATCTGTTATCCCGAGTCTGAATCCCAGCTCTAATTAAACCTTGAGCAAATCCAAACCTCTCTAAGTTTCGTTTTCTTCCAGTTAAGACCAGACACTAATGGTACATCTTTATCCAAGTCATTAATATCGAATTCACCTATCTTCAGTGTCAAGTGGGATTCTTCCATAGTCAACAGTGAATGGCACAGCACTGTACAAATAGTATACAATAGTGCTTCCTAAATTTAATGTGACTCCCTAAGTCTGTGTGGGGCTAAGAGTCTGCATTTCCAACAAGCTGCAACAACCAACAACCACACTCTGTGTAGCAAGGGCATAAGTTATTCCCTCTTCCACACTTATTCCAATTTTATGTTTTTCTACCTGAAATGACCTTCCCATTTCTCCCTAAATCCAAGCTTCAAAGTTCAGCTCAAGTTCAGATATCTCTCTGACGGCTTCAACAAATCACTCTAGACTACACCGTCTCCTCTCTTAATTTCTAAAGCATTAGTTGGCTGTACTATTTACTGGGGAAATACTGCTTTGTATCATTATATAATGTGTAGATATAGTTCAACTCTAACTTTCAATGATGTGTCATCTCCTGAAGGAAAGAAACTCTAACTTATACTGCTATTTCCCTCTAAAGAACCCAACACACTGCTATATACATAAAAGTCTATCTCATATATATAACAAATATATATAGTCTATCAAATACATTTTTTAACTAACTCCTTGCATAATGGTATAACAAAAAAAAAAAAAAGAGATGAAAAACAACTAGTAACTCTGTTACCTAATTTTTGTTCCAATCACTAATTAAGACTAGGCCAGGTGCAGTGGCTCATGCCTATAATCCCAGCATTTTAGAGAGCCAAGGCAGGAGGATCACTTGAGTCTAGGAGTTCAAGACCACCCTGGGCAACATAGTAAGACTCCACCTCGATTTAAAAATAAATTAAAAAAAATTCTGGACAAATTATTTAATCTGCATCTGTTTCTCTCTCTCTCTCTCTCTTTTTTTTTTTTTTTTAGATGGAGTCTCACTCTATCACCCAGACTGGAGTACAGTGGTGCAATCTTGGCTCACTACAACCTCTGCCTCCCAAGTTCAAGCAATTCTCTGCCTCAGCCTACCAAGCAGTTGGGATTACAGACGCCCATCACCACAGCCAGCTAATTTTTGTGTTTTTAGTAGAGACAGGGTTTCACCATCTTGGCCAGACTGGTCTTGAACTCCTGACCTCGTGATCCACCTGCCTCAGCCTCCCAAAGTGCTGGGATTATAGGCGTGAGCCATCGCGCCCAGCCTTCTCTCTCTTTTTCAAGTAAAATGGTAATACCACCAGCTAACCATCCCTTCTTCTTCAATGGTTTAATTTTTAAAAAACAAACTTGTAACAAGCACCAAAACTTTGCAACACAGTATGTTATACACCTCAGATGGTAAAATGGATAAAAAGCAGTCCTTTCCTTCAAGGCACATACATTCAAGTGAGGACAACAAACAGTCATGTGTCAATACATCACTCAACAACTGGGATACGTTCTGAGAAATGTGTCGTTAGGCAAGTCCATCATTGTGCAAATGTCAGAGTGCACTTACCCAAACCTATCTATAACCTCCCACACACCTAGGCTATATGGCATAGCCTATTCCTCCTAGGCTACAAATCTGTAAGGCATGTTACTGTACGGAATATTGTTGGCAACTACAACACAGTGGTGAATATTTGTATTTCTAAACATACCCAACATAGAAAATACACAGTTAAAGATTTTTTAAATGGTATACCTGTATGGGACACTTACCATGAATGGAGCCTGCAGGACTGGAAGCTGCCCTGTGTGAATCAGTGAAATGAGGAGTGAATGGATGTGAAGGCCTAGGACACTACTGTAGACTTTATAAACAATGTACAATTGGGCTAAATTTATTTTTTAAATTATTTCTTCAATAATAATTAAACTTACTGTAGCTTTTCTACATTTTAAACTTAAAATTTTTTTAACTTTTGACTCTTGTAGTAACACAGCTAAAAACACAAACACATTATATAGCTGTACAAAAATATTTTTTCTTTATATCCTTATTCTATAAGCTTATTTCTATTTTTTTAAAATTTTTTGAACTTATTTGTTAAAACCTAAGACACACACACATTAGCCTAGACCTACACAGAGTCAGGATCAATACCACTGTCTCTACCTCCACATCTTGTCCCAGTGGAAGGTCTTCAGGAAAACAACATCTGAAGACATGGAACCCTCATGGTGCCTCATCTCCTATCACACCATGCCTTCTTCTGGACTGTCTCCCGAAGAATCTGCCTGAGGCTGGTTTACAGTTAACTTTTTTTTTTTTTATAGGTAGGAGGAGTACACTCTAAAATAACAGTTAAAAACATAGCATAGGAAATACTAGGCGATAGGAATTTTTCAGCTCCATTATGCTCTTATGGGCCCAGTGTTGCATATGCTGTCATTGACAGAAACATCGTTATGTGGTGCATGACTGTATATCCAAAGCTATGAATGCAAGGCGGACTGTGAGGAATGCTGTATTAGCCATAGTGGAAATGAAGTTCATGAGAGCACAAAGAATGGAGATGTGAATTCCACCTAGGAGAATCAGGAAAAGGTTGTTAATGTGATACTTGAGCAGGTAGTAAAGGCTGCTAAGGAGTTAATGAAAACAGAAGTCAGGAAAAGAAATTATTTGGTAAAAGCAATAGCCTGATCAGAGTCAGGAAAGTAAAGAATATATCTTTACATAACTGGGAAGAATTATATGGCTAGCTCAGCTTTTCCCTAACTTCAGTCATCTGAGTACCCCTTGCAAGTTTTCACATGCCCATTTTCTGTCTGCTACTATTTACTCAATAGTCATCTTTAAAATCAATTCAAATGTTTTAATTTCAGTAAATTAACATAAAATAGAATTTCATATCAATACAGACATCACTTGGCAGGTGAAACTACAAAAATATGCACAATGTTAGAACGTCAAGTGTTAGCTAGTATGTTTTTATTTAAGGTGGGCCACAGGAGATATTTTCAGGCTAGATTTAGGAGAGGGGTGAAAGTGAAGGAGCAGCTGTTTTTGCATTTTATGCCCAGGCTGGGGCAGGTGCCTTCGTGCCTCACACAGCTTACCACTTATGTGCTCGTCCACCTCATTGGCGTGGCACAGTCACGAAGCTGCAACCGCTCCACCTTCCCGTGGATCCTCCTTCAGCTGCTCTGACTCCTTGCCCAGGTACATGTTTAATTCTATGAGGAAAGGCAGCCACTTCATCAAGGTTGGAGGCAGGGAGAATGACACAGATTCCAGTCACTTCTGATGGGCTCCAGATCATATCTTCCTTTCTTGACCGCCTGCCCTGCAGACTTCAAGCTCCAACATCACACACAAAGACAACAGCCTTACAGAGACTGCTGTACCAGCTCCCGCAACAGTATACAGTCAAATCTCCATAATGAATGATGCATCGATTATACATATATAACCCTACATAAACACACATACACACACATGCACACACACACACATCTCCATCCTAGGGATCCTGCTTCTCCAATAGAACTATGACTGACACAACATTAAACAAAATATGGCAAAATATCTGCATTTATTAAATCTGGAAGTAAGTACATGTGTGTTTGTGCTATTACTCTGTATTTTTCCATCAGAAATGTCTCATAATTTTAAAAGAAGTTTTAAAAGAAAATGAATAAATATAATAAAACAGAATAATGTTAAGTTCCAACTAGATAATGTTTGAAGCTCCTCTAATTCTTTCATTCTAGCTCATTCCCTTTGTTAAAACAGAAATATATGGAAATGTTTTTAGAAGTGCTAACAGCAAATGAGACTTTCTCCTTAGATAAACAGGACTAAAGAAGGCTTGAGAAGGGCATAACTCTCTCACTTTATTAATAGTTAATGGTATTTAATACAATTTCCATATATCTACCATGCAGGGTATTCTGCAGAGAATGCAGAAAGAGAGGATTAGAAATAACTGATGGATTACACAGAATCAAAAATAAAAGTGAAAAGATATCCCTAGAAAGAGGGCAGAAACATGTCTTCCTCTTGGACATGTTCCCTAACAGAGAAGGTATTTAAGATAGGTGAGGATGAAAAAAAATTTTGAAGTAAAAGGAAACGATGTTTAGAAAATTTACACCAACTAACCTCTATTTTATCCATGAAGTTGGGACAAAAAGTATCTAGGTAGAACTAGACGAATGGAGTCAGGAGAAGTCTGGTCTTGAGAAGAGGGATAAACAATCACCTGGCAAGAAGTAAAGGTCAGAACAGAAGAAAGAACTAATACCATGGGCTGTGTGGGTTTGTGAACTTGAAAAAGAGGAAGCATAACATATGCAACACAAGAGAACGGAATAGCAAATTACAGTATGGCCATATATTGAAATACCATGTTACGGCCACTAAAAAATACGTAGCTATTCCTTTATGTGCATAACAAGGCATTCACAACATTGCTGAGAGACAAAAATCCACTTACAATACACATTTCTGCAAAAAAGATGGATATACAGTATTTATATAATAAAGAGTCTGGAAGGCTATACACCAAAATGTGAGCATGCTTTACTTTAGGGTGGTAGAATCACTAGTGATTTGTATTAATTTCTATATTTTCTCTTTATTCTACAATCACCATATGCCATTTGTTGAGTACTGTATTGTGTCCGATGAAGGCAGATATCAGTTCCTATGAGTGTTTGGTCAAAGAAGTCAGAGAGGAGAGTCCTGAGCTGTGAGCATCTTCGGATTTGGGAGTCTTTTTCTTCTAAGGCAACTTCTACCTGTGGTGATGAACTAAGCCAGTATTCTGAAACCTAGGGTCAACACTGCCACAAGGCCAATTAATTGCCGGGCATTGGGAAACTCTGAGAAATCCTAAACTTGCAAAACAAATTAAACTTTCGTGATCCAGTCATTTCCAAGCGCACAGTAGAGACTGAGGGGTCATTCGCCTAATAACAATTGCCTAATAATGCCATCTTGCAGCAGAGTAGCACAGCATTCAAGCCTAGTGTTTTTTCTGCCATATTCACATTGCCCGTCTTCGTGACTTTAATGACTTTTTTTGTGCTATCTTGGGAAATAATACCTTCACTGTCAAGGCACAAGTCAAACAGCCATGGATGGCCTTGGAAAGCATTCGGCAGGGGGGTTGGGTGCTGCAGAGGCATCAGGCTAGTTGCTTCCCATGGAATGTCCTAATTCTTGAGACATCCAGGCCCAAAGGAGCTCCTTAACCCTTTTGGAGGCCTCCTGTATCTCTACAACCTCCCTGGATGAAAATCTCTGACAGATCAGCAAGTTTATCTGCTTTACACTAGGGGGCAGTGTCTGTCTATGGACAACAACAGTTTTCCTGAGGGTGTGGGGGCCAGTGTGGCTTTGGTTTCTTTGACCAAACTACTGTGTGTGTCTCTTTGCCCAACCCACCTAAACTGGTGAAAGTCATAAGTTCCCAGATCACCATAAACCCTCAGGAGACCCAACCTCCTGGCCACTGTGTGAGGGCTGATAGAAATAAAATTTGACAGTAGGAGCAGCATAAAACTTGCTCAAACTGGCAGAGAGCCCTGGTAAATGGCCACATGTTTTGGAGTCATGAGAGGGTCTTACTAAGACCATAGGTTCTCACCATGGCTGAAACCTCAGTGATGGTGAGAACACCCTGGGGATGACAGCTGGTCTTTATAACTGAACAAGGGCTTCACTAATGCTTACGGTGTGAACTTCATCACTTGCTTATGCCAGGGAGGTTAGAAGAACCAGCTATGATCTCAGTCATATCTCACCAAACCTAAGAATTTCTCGTGGAGGGAGGGACATGGTGCCACGTATAAGCAGACAGGGGAGATAAGTTGTGATAGCATTCTACACGAAGTTTAACAAAACAGGCTGAATAAAACTCACTCTACCCCACCCTCCTGTGCTTAAAGGACCACAATTCACAGCCATAATTGATCAAAGGAATATTGATTTTAAAAAAAGAATGAACCGTTATTCTCATACAGCAAACTATAGTATTCTCTCCTAGATATGCATATCTTCTTCCCTTTACCATCTTTTCACTTAAAAATATTTAATATGGAAAAGCAAAAACCAAGATTCATGAAACTACTATCACAATCAACAAATGATAACAGATGCAGTCTCCTTTGTACCCTCCCCTAAGCCCACCCCTTCCCTTCCTTCCCAAGAGGCAACCAATCTCATGAATTGGGTGTGGATCTTTCTACTCTGTGTTCTTATATTTCTACACTGTTTATATATATTTATGAAACAAATATAGTATTGGTTTGTGTGTTTTTAAAATTTGTATTAAGAATATGTGTCACATGGTATGTACTGTTCTGCTTTTTTTCACTTAACATTGTGTTTTAGAAATTCCTCCATACAGTCGTATACAGATCTAGTTCATTTATTTCAGATGTTGTATTCTATTAGATTTATACCACATCTTATCCAGTCCTGTTTTGAAAGTCAGGTGGTTCTAACTTTTGTTACAATAGACAGTGTTGCAGTAAACATCTTACACATATCTCCCTATGCACATGCTCAAGGGACGATGTAGGATATGTACCTACGAGTTCAATGCTAGGTTTTAATTCTACTAGATGGTGCCAACTTGTTCTCTAAATGGGGTATAGTTTCTATTTCTCATTTCATCACACTCGTACTGTTAGATTGTTTAATGTTTGCTAATATGGTAAGTGTGAAATGGCATTTCACAGCCATTTTAATATGCCTGTCCCAGATGACCACTGAACTTAAAACATCTTTTCGTGTGTTAACCATTACAGTTTCCTCTTCTGCAATCATTCCACTTTCTAAAATGCCGTGAAAAGCTATTTATTGCATGGATAATGTTAATGTACTGGTCATTCCAGGATCTAAAAAATAAGATTATTAAGAGTTTATATAAAAATAATGCATTCTTGAACACCAGAATCTAACATGAGATTCATAGCACAGTATCACAATGTTGCTGGCAAATGCTTGTTATAGATTACATGTTCCTGATAGTAAATGGGGGTTTTAAATTCTGCACAAATTATACTACAATGTATGATTCATGAGTTTGAGGAAAATGACAAAGCAGGAGCCTCTGGCTTAGAACAAAGAAGTAAGGTCCATTTTCATTTCACGTCTAAAGAAATCAAGAAACAATGAATTGTATTTCAACCTTCCTCCTCCAGAGAGCCTAGACAACAAGCAAACACATACACAAACACAAAATAGTGATGATGGCAGCAACTCGGAATGACCATCAGAAGAGAAACAGTAATACACTAAATAGAATTATTCCTATTTAAATATCACGGCTAGCTCTGATCCTAGGAACAGCAAGTACATTTTGATGGTAAGAATGTTTCTAACTGTAAAGCTTATTGCTTATTCATTAATCAACCATTTTTACATAGGCAATCTTTTTCCCTTCACTTTTTGTTTACGTACATTAATACCACATATCACCATTTTCAGGGCATTTGCATCTTATGCTGAGGAAAAATCTGCAAAATCGGCATCTGTTCTTTAGTTATCTCCTAGTTGAATGCTATTGAGATTCCAAAAGTTGTGTTTGCGAGGAGTATGAAGGCAAGTCTCCTAGCCAAAGGAAACTGGATAGTGAGGTAACTTTTAATGATGTACATGATGGTACCAATAATTCAAGAAAACAGTTAACCAAAAACCCTTTAGAATTGGCATTGCTATGTGGTTTTGTCCTCCTAGTTTGAACATGGATGTGTTTGGAGTAAACGGAAAATCATTTTTAAAAATAATAATAATGGTCCCAGAAGAAGGAAAATGTTAAAAGGCCTGTAAAGTTTCCACCTCTGTCCTTCTGGTTTTGTGCCTCTCAACTGGCGTTAATCATTACCAAATAGCAGATAGGGAGAAGGCTCCCACTGGAGCAGAGGCTCCCTCTCTCTGGTCTTCTTGCTGTGTTGTTGGTCTGCCCCTTGCTTGGGCAATGGTACAAAAACTCCTTTGATTTTAAAAGCAGACAAACCCCCTTTCATTTAAGGTAACTGTGTAAAAAGGGCTTCTTACTCTGCTGGGGGAAGCAAAATCTCACCCCCAAGAATGATGAAATCACCTGTGATACAACTGAGCAATGGGACTCCACAGTACTCCTACCCCACAGACCAGCTGCCCTAACCCAAAACATCTCCAACAACAGACCTGGTAGAGAGGTCTTTAGGGATATCCACTCTCATACCCAGGATAGCCCTGGGTGGCTCTACAACCACCTGGATCGTGTATCTCAATGGGGTAACTGAGTCCTTAAAAACATGTAGCATGTGAAGGATTCACTTTTGCCTAGGCTGGCATCTCCTCCACCGGTATAGGCACAGCTACAGGGCATCTCCCCACCCACAGCTACAAGATAAACAACCAGTCACTCATCCCCAACACTCTGAGACCTGGTCCTTGTACAGCAAATACTGAACATAAATCAGCCAAGGTCTAGTGAACGGTCATGGACATGGGTTTGGAACTTTTTGATAGCAAACTCTAACTGCGTCAACCATAAATAAGTCAAAGAAACTTAACATGTCCTAAACCCAGAACACTGGCCTTTTTAGAACCTCACTCCACTGAAGACAAACTTACTCCAAGTTAGTGGATACTTGGCTAGGCAAATAAGAAAATGATAACAGGAAGTGAAGGGTAGGGATAGAGAATTGGGGAACTGGGATTGTTCAAGAAAGGAAGTAGGTTCCTGGAATTCATGGCCGGAACAGAAAATGGGTTTTCTCAAAGAAAGTTATAAATAAAGATCAGGCATCATGGTTGCAATTCTACTTTCTCTGTATTAAATACTCTTATCTAGCTTGAACGTTTTTTCTCCCTGGGGAAAGCTTGTTTAAAGCTAGAACAACGAGCTCAAAAGAACTTCAGAATACTGCATATTCGTCAGCTGGGAACTGTTCTGCTAGACAAAGAACTGACTCCATCATTTGAACCGTTCGTTTCTGGCTGATGATGAAATCAACTGAACTTCCAAACATTTTAATCAAGAAGTCAACCCCTTCCTTCCCCCATCTTCCTGTTGAACCACTGCCATATGCAAGCTTTAAGCAACTTGTGGACTGGTGGCTATCTCCATGACCACTCTGCACTTCCTGCAGAATAACTATCATCACATGTTAACTAAATTACTTAACTGTCTGCCTGCCCCACCCGCAGCCACTGGAATGCAAGCTCCGGAAGGCAGTGAATGATTTGTCCACCATGGCATCCCTATGTTCAGCACATCCTAGCCCGTATTAAACGTGTTGACTGAAGGAAAGAGTAAAATGGCTGGCTCACAGCAAATACTAAGAAAGGATTTGTGAGTGAAATGCCTTTGGCATATTGAGAGAAGCGGACTAATGTCAAATGAGCCATTTAAGTTGGTGAAGGACTAACCTTTGCCTGGCGCAGTTAATCTGTAGTGACCTTTCGCATATGGAATCGATATTTTCAGGCTGGGGTGTACAAGCAGGTTCTCAGAATTCTTTATAATGAAGAAGTGATTCCATTTGATAACCACACATGGTAGATGGCACTATTCGGCTTACAGGAGTCTCAGCCCAAGGCTGGCGCAGGGCCGAACGAGCCAGCAGAACTTAAATCAGAGGGAAATAAATTCTAGGCTTTGAAAGCCCCTGGAAGAGTAAGTCCCCTCAAGCCCAGGAAAAGAGGAAGAGGATACCCAGCGCAGAGGGAGGCGATCCTAGACACAACCTTTTGTCTGCAGGTTATCAAGACTGTGTCCTAGATTCCAAGGTGACAGTGCCACAGGTAGGGTAACAATTCCCTTCATATTTGCAGCATGTTACAGGCAACAGCGTAGGGCAGGTAACACAATTTTGCATCCCTCTTTAACCAGCATAGCAGCTGAGGAACCTCCCCCAACACGCTCCTTCCAGCACTCAAGGCGGCAGGGTGGAGGGCCCGGCTGAACCCAAGAGACTCTGAGGCCGGCCGGCGACCTTGACGCTGCGGGCCGGGCCCAGGCCACCGCGCGGCGCCTCGCCCCTGCCCCACCCCGAAGCTCGCCACACCTCGGTGTTTGCAGAGCCTCGGCTTCGGCCCCGGCGGTCCGGGAGCGGACGCCTAGCCCTGGGCCGGGCGGCCCTGAAGAGGGAAGTGCGGCTGCGGGGCCGCGGGGACTTACCTGCAGCAGCACGGCCAGCAGGAAGCACAAGTACATCTGGTAGATGCCCATCTCCCCCACCGCCTGGAACGCCTCCTCCACCTCCATGGCGGGCCGCGCGCAGGAACCCCGCCACCCCGCCGCCCGCTCAGGCGCGGCCCTCCCGCCCGGCGCGGCAACCCCTGGGCGCCCGGCACCGGCTCTGACCCGCCGGGGCGGGGATGGGAGCGCGGGCGGCGGGGCCGGGGCGGGCCGGGGCGGGGCGCCTGCGCGGGTGGCGGGGCTGTCAGGCTCCAGCGGTGGACGCGGGGCGGGGAGCGGAGCCGGGCGACGCGGGGCGAGGGGCGAGAAGGGCGTTCGAGATCCGGGGCTGGATGCCCTGGACCCGGGCCTCTGGACTTCCTGTTTAAAAAAAAAAAAATGGTGTTTTGGTGTGTGTTTTGTTTTGAGAGGGATCGCTGTATTCCCTCTAAAGTGAGGAAAGAGGAAGTGGGCCGGGCTGAGGGCCTGAGAAGAAACGCCCGGACCGCGTCCGCGTGTGACTCAGGGCTCTGCCTACAGGGGACCCCGCAGCTGGCCGGCGGCCTTGCGGCTCTCAGCTATGCCTGTCCTTTTGCCCAAACCAGTTTAATGCAGGGGCTCGGGGAACCCTAGAGCCTTCAGGGAAAAGTGCTGTCTGTGCAGCATTTCTTTCCAGTCCTACTCTGTGCTAGCCATGGGTTAAGTACACTGGTAGGTAAGCAAATTCTTGTAAAACCGCCGGATACATTTGCTTATAGAAGTACGCACGAGGTACAAAGGAAGTGCAAAAGACGAAGGATTAATCTGTGGGGCAGCAGGTGATGCCTGCCAAGGTACTTAAAGGATAAATGGCAGTTTGTCAGGTGGAAGTTAAAAAAAAAAAAAAAGGGTGGCAGGGCCAAGGGACGCTGGTGTCCCCTCATGGGGGACGCGTTAGTCCCCTCATGCCCACACTCCCTAACCTCATTTTCTTTTTTGTTTATTATGTGTTGTCTTTTTTAACAGCTGCATAGTATTCCATTGTCTAGACCATGACTCCTAGTTTCACATTGAATAGAAATGGCGACCAACTAATGTCCTTGACCTGCCAGCATCCTTCTTATGCTTCCAAAAATTTCCGTTAATTGTGATGTCTGTTGCAGCGTATTGGTAGCTAGGCTTTACTGGTCAACTGCTTTCTTATTTTAGCAATTAAATGAATGCTCACTGTAACTGAATTTATCAGTGGGTTGGAAACTGTAAACTATAAACTCTAAGATTTTTTTCTCAAGGAAACGTTTTCTGTGTAGGTACTACTAATAGTTAAAAAGTTTCCTTCTTTGGCTGTTTCCTACGAATCTTCATTGTTAATAAATCCTGAAGTTTGACAAGTGCTTTTTGCATTTATTGACATGATCCTATTGTTTTTCTTCTTGAATCTGATAATCGGGTACATTATGGTAATAGTTTTTTTGGTATTCAACTTTACTGGAATAAATCCTATTAATACTTGCTCATGATATTGCTATTTATTGCCAAATTTAATTTGCTAGTGTTTTGTCTAGGGACTTTACATCTGTGACTAGCGAAGTAGGCCTATAATTTTCTTTTCTTCCTGATGCTCATGTCTGGATTTGGCAGTAAGATTTTATAGCGCTTTCATAACATGAGTGTGAGTGTTTGGTAAAACTCTCCAGCAATCATCTAGACTTAGCTTGTTTTGCAGGGGGAGCCTGTTTATTACAGATGTATAGATATGGGTCAAGATAGATGTGTATAACTAGATATATTTGTATGGCTTTGCATTGCTTCTTGAACCGCTTTTTTTCTAGAAATTATTCTTTTTTATCTAGTTTAGAAATTGTTTTTGGAATAAACTTGTTCACATTGTTCTCTTGGAGTTTTTAAAAATAAGGGTCTAACTGTGTTTAGGTCCCATTTTTCATTCTGAATAGTGTTCATCTTTATTGTTCCAATCTTACCAGTCTTGCCAGAGGTTTGTCTACTGTATTATTTTTTTAAAGAATTAGTTTTGTGAATTTTTTTATTTCTTTTTTGTTTCATAGATTATATGAATTCTTTCCTTTTTTTTTTTTTACTTTTGTTACTCTGTAATTCTTTCACTAGCCACATGACTTGAAAGTGTAGCTTCTTTGCTTCTAATGTTTCTTTTTTTAAGAATAATTATATGGGGCTGGGTGCAGTGGCTCAAGCCTGTAATCCTACCACTTTGGGAGGCCAAGACAGGTGGATCACCTGAGGTTAGGAGTTCAAGTCCAGCCTGGCAAACATGGTGAAACTCCATCTCTATTAAAAATACAAAAATTAGCGGGACGTGGTGGCACAGGCCTATAGTCCCAGCTACTTAGGAGACTGAGGCAGGAGAATCGCTTGAACCTGGGAGGCGGAGGTTGCAGTGAGCCGAGATTGTGCCATTGCACTCCAGCCTGGGCAACAGAGTAAGACTCCATCTCAAAAATAAATAAATAAATAAAATAATTATATTTAAGGCTGTACTTACCTTTCTATAGGATTTTGCTCCATCCGACAAGTTTTGTCATGTGGTACTTTTGTCTTTACTTTTAAATATTTCATGACATTGTAATTTCCTCTTTAACCAATGAGCTATTTTTAGTGCATTTTTTGTTTCCAATTAAAGGTTGCTATTTTTTTTTTTTTACCATCTTTTTAGTGTTGTTTGTAATTTATATGCTTTGTAGACAGAGATTATATTAAATCTTGGAAATTGTTGTAATTTTCGTGTGATCTAGTATGTGATTTTTCTTTTTTCTTTCTTTTTTTTTTTTTTGACAGTGTCTTTCTCTGTTGCCCAGGCTGGAGTGCAGTGACTTGATCACATCTCACTGAAGCCTTAACCTCCCCTGCTCAGATGATCCTTCCACCTCAGCCTCCCAGGTAGATAGAACTATAGGCACACACCACCAAGGCTAATTTTTACTTTTTGTAGAGATGGGTTTTTGCCATATTGCCCAAGTTGATCTCAAACTCCTGACCTCAAGTGATCTACCCACCTCAGCCTCTCAGGGTGCTGGGATTACAGGTGTAACTCACCATGCCCAGCCCTGGCCCTTTTTTTTTTTTTTAAATGTTTCACACGTGTTGAAAATAACGTATATTCTCCACTTGTTGTGTGCAAGGTTCTCTATTAATCAAACTTGTTGATCTAATTTTATTCAAGTAGTTATATTATTACTTAATTTTTCTCTGCTGAATATATCAATTTTTAATAAATATATCAAAATTTTCCACAATTAATATCATTTTTGAGTGTATGAAGTTCTCTGTCTCTGCGTGCTCATAAAGGTACTAATTGAATCTTTTTTTATCATGATGAAATAGCTCTTTTTAGTGCTTTTGGCCTTTTTTATTTTGTCTCATATCAATATTGTTGCATCACCTTTTCTATTGTTTGTATTTTCCTTGTAATCTTTTTATTCTTATATCATCTTTTTACGTTCATCCTTTAAGTTTCTCACTGCTTAAGGCATGTGTCTTAGCCTATTTTGGCTCCTATAACAAAATACCTTAGATTGGGTAATTCATAAACAATAGAAATTTATTGCTCACATTTCTGGAGGCTGGGCAGTCTAAAATCAAGGCACCAGTAGATTTGGTATCTAATGAAGGACTGCTCTCTGCTTCAAAGATGTCACCTTCTTGTCACATCCTTACAGCAGGAGGACAAGAGAGCTCTCCGGAGTCTTTTATGAGGGCACTAATCCCATTCATGAGGATGGAGCCCTCATGATTTAATCACTTCTCAAGGACCCTACCTCTTAATACTATCACATTTGGTATTAGGTTCCAACAGTAATTTAGGAGGACACTGCTGTCATTTGAATGTTTCCCCGCCAAAATTCAGATGCTCTCAATGCAAGAGTATTGGGAGGTGTGTAGTGACCCTCACCAGTGAGAACTGAAGTGGGAACTGCTCCTAGAAAAGCAACCAGGCAGGGTTGTCCTGTTGGGTTTTAGACTTACTGAGGACCTGTTACCCCTTTCTTCTTTCTTATTTCTCCCTTTTGGAATAGCAGTGTCTATCCTATGCCTGTACACTATTGTGTTTTGGAAGCACATAACTTGTTTGATTTCAAAGGTTTACAGCTGGGGAGGAATTTGTCTCAGGATGAACCATGCATTGGTTCCCATATCTCTTAACTTTATACTTTATAAAGTTGGTGCTGGAATGAGTTCAGATTTTGGGGGCTATTGACATGAAATATTTTTATGCGACATACATTTGGGTGAGGCGGCAGGGGCAGAATGCTATCGTTTGAATATGTTCCTCTCCAGAATTCAGATGTTTCCAATGCAACAGTATTGGGAAGTGTGGCCTTTGGGAAGTAAATTACTCATGAGGGTTCTGCCCTCATAAATGGGATTAGGTGCCTGTATAAAATGGCATGACAAGGGAATTTGTCCCGTTTGCCCTTCCACCTTCTGCCATGTGAGGATATAATATTCCTCCTCTTTGGACAGTGCAGCCCCCACCAGACAAAAAACCTGCTAGCACCTTAGTCTTAGGCTTCCCAGCCTCTAGAACTGTGATAAATAAATTTATTTTCTTTGTAAATTACCAAGTCAGTGATACTCGGTCAGAGTAGCACAAACAGACTAAGACAGACACTAACATTCAGACCATGGCAGCATGTTTATGAAAGGAGGACTCTTTTTTCCATCCAATTTGATAGTGTCTGTCTTTTATTTTATTTTTATTTTTATTTTTTATTTATTTATTGTTTTGAGACGGAGTGTCACTCTGTCACCAGGCTGAAGTGCAGTGGCATGATCTCGGCTTACTGCAACCTCCGACTCCCTGGTTCAAGCAATTCTCCTGCCTCAACCTCCTGAGTAGCTGGGATTACAGGCACATGCCACCACGCTCAGCTAATTTTTGTGTTTTTAATAAAGACGGGGTTTCACCATGTTGGCCAGGATGGTCTTGATCTCCTGACCTTATGATCCACCTGCCTTGGCCTCCCAAAGCACTGGGATTACAAGTACGAGCCACTGCACCTGGCCATCTCTGTCTTTTAATAGATGAGTTAAATCCATTTATATTTATTGGGAGCGTTATATCAGAAATTCTTTCTACCAACTTATTTTGTTTTCTGTTTATCATCTTCTTTTTCCTTTCTGGCCATCTGTTAGATTGTTAAAGTTATTTTTATACTGCCTCTCTCTCTTTTGCTCTTTTTAAGAGCTACAGATTATTATTATTTTGATAGTTATTCCTACATTTTTAACATCCACAGAACTATGCACTTTTCCAGTGTTTGTAATTATCTAATATATCTCTCTCCTTTTCAAACTGGATAAAAACCTACACAAGATTCCAAGGGTACTACTGTATCTGAGAAAACTTAGAAGGACCTAAAGATGTCGTGTTCTGGAAAACTTTGTTGACCCAAGAAGAGACGATCATGAAGCCAAAAACACTGACGTAGAAGATTCCTGTGAAGTTTTACTTTCATTGTTAAGAAAAATTATCCTAAACTTGGAAATAATAACAAAGCAAGAAGAGGTGGGTGTGGGTTTTTTGTTTATTTGTTTGTTTGTTTGTTTGTTTTCTTGAGATGGAGCCTCACTCTGTCACCCAGGCTGGAGTGCAGTGGTGCGATCTCAGCTCACTGCAACCTCCGCCTCCCAGGTTCAAGCAATTCTCATGCCTCAACCTCCCAAGTAGCTGGGATTACAGGCACCCACCACCATGCCTGGCTAATTTTTTATTTTTAGTAGAGACCATGTTGACCAGGCTGGTCTCGAACTCCTGACCTCAGGTGATCTACCTGCCTCGGCCTCCCAAAGTGCTGGGATTACAGGCATGAGCCACTGTGCCCAGCCGTGGGTGTGTTTTTTAATGTAGTAATGGAGCATTGTTTAACCAGTTGGCCCCAGGATTATTTAATTCTATAGGAGAATGTTCCTGCATTTGACTTTACTATTTACTATATTAATAAGAGCTCAGGCACTGTGCAGTGAGTTGTCAACTTATAGATTTTTTTAGTATGTGGTAGAGATGTAAGTGATTATGTTCAGTAAGAAGGATAATCTATGATTTCATTACCCTGTAGGACATTAACGGGTTTTGTATCTAATCTAGCAATCCTACTCTAGCATTCTTTTTTGTGTGTAAATAATAATTTCTTCAAATGCTCTTAGAACCAGCTTATCCTGCTGGTTCCCTCATCAATTATTGAATGGAATAAAAGCTTTGACATAGATTCATTCTATATTGGTAAGAGAGTCATGTTTTTAACTTTTGAGGATTTTTTTTTTGACACCATGATGTGTTTGAGTGAAAAATATATATAAATTAATATTTTATATGACATACAATTAATAAATTGTTAATTAGATGTTAGATTAGTTCATCTTACTCCCTGAAAGTATATATTTTAAGTGCATCAAAAACTCTTCTATATATTCAGTGTTTATTTACCTTGTATTGGGATCTACATGCCAGAAGTAATTGATGATTGTGAGAACAGAAAGTACAATCTGGGGAGTGTCTGAAATGATGTCGGATGCATTGACAGAGACCAGGAAGGGGCTGGAACTTTTTCCTACAGGTGATGGGAACCACTAAAGTGTTTTAACTTGGAGTGATGTGAGTTTTAAAAGATGATTTGACAGCAGTGGAAAATGCATATAACACCAGTTAAGACATTATTGTAATGGCCCAAACAGGACCCAATGAGGGCTTAAAACAGAACAATGATAACAGGAATGGAAAAGTGAAGTCAAATTTAAGGTAAAAATCAGCAAAATTGACATTTTGCAGGTGCAAAAAAAGGGAGAAATCATGAACAACTCCCATGTTTAGTCACTGTAGCCATACTTGGGGAGTGGAGGTGCTATTAACTGAGACAGGGAACACAGAAGGTGGATTAGTTTGTGGTGACAGGTTCAGGAGCCTACAATAAGAACAGTGAGACTGACAGGCATTGCTCCTTTAAATGGTCATTGCCCCTTTAAGATTCTGCCCTTCCCCCTTAACCCACCCAGGCCCCTGCTGGATTTCCTTGCCCTAATTTACAGACAGCACCAAAGCTTCTGAGCATGCGCCCAAGGAAGAGCTGGACTAATTAAAGCTCTCCTGAGGTTCAAGGTATTGCATCTGTGCCTCTTAGCAAAGAGTTCCATTTTTGAGAGCATATTTTCTCCAGCTAACCATTTTTTCTCATTTTTCTTTTTAAATCTTTTTCTTCCATAACTTTATAGTATCTGTATCTTTTTTTTTTTTTTTTTTGTATCACTGAAGAAGAATGAACATCTGGGGTTTTTTTTTAATAATAATAAATTAAAATAATGTTTGCAATATAGCATCTATCAAAGATACTGTTTGATCCATGAGAGAAAAAAAGATTAACTTAATTTGATCAGTTACATAAATCTTGGGAGCAAATATAATCAATCATGATCATGTTCTTTTTTTTTAATTACAAAACCTGTGCACCTTACTACTGTGTCATGTCTGTTGTTTCATTGGTAATTTGGTGTCCCAGATGGCTACTGAAATTTCGTGTGTAAGATAATAGACTTTCTAGATGTCACATATTGTTAGAAATCCTTGGAAATCAGTGTTCTATCCCAGCCTAAATGCACTGCCTTTTTTAAAAAAAAAAAACCTGAAGAACATTCCTCCCTCTTCATAAGCCTTCTTTCATGCTGAGATAACACTTTACAGTTAGAATGTCACAGCACCATACCTTAATAAAGATAGCTAAAGTACACATACCTCTGTCAACATTAAGTTGATATAAACATAGCAAATATGATGAGAAGAAACAAATCACTAGGGAGTCAGGAGATTTTGTGGGTAGATGCCTGGGGAGAAAGAGCAAAAGACAAAGGGAAGAGAAGCAAAAAGAAAGTGGAGTTAGCAGTGAGGTGAACGTCATCTGGTCTTCCAAACCAACAATGGTCATTCAAAAAGATTGTTAAGTGGGTGAAAAACATATTAAAATAGATCTACATTTAATATGGAGAAATTGGCCATTTCCAGGTCTCAAACCTTAGCAATAAAACAAAAGAGTATAAATAGAGTTAGGTATAAAATTTAGGAGGTTAAGGTAGAGAGATATGAAATATAAGGAAAATTAACCATTAATTATATTTGAATTTAGATACTGCTTGCTAAGAGTCCAATTTTACATGTTTTCCAAGAGGCACTAAGCTTAGATAATAGTGCATTCATTTAATTCAGCAGATTCGTTTCTGAGTGCCCATATGTAATGAAAACGTCAGTGTTGTTACTGTTTTTGTTGCTGTTACCGATGCTATTTCTTACACGGGAGAGTTATATAACTAGGGAATACTGAGTGACATGATGAATTTGCTATATTCATGGAGTCAATAAATAGAGTGATTCAGTAGAATGGATGAAAAACTTGGCCTATGCAGGGACAAATGCCTCACAGTTTCCCAGGATTAAAATATAGATGCTCATTGGAACTTCCAGAACCACTTCTATTTGTTGAGTATTGCACAAGGATGACAATGACCTATATCAAAAATCTCAAAGCCAACTGGGCTTTTTAAATTAAAACCAGCAATTTACATTGCTTTTATTTTTTTCCATTTTTATTTATTCTTATTTCTGGGTTTTTTTTTCCATAAGTTATTCGGGTACAGGTGATATTTGGTTACGTAAGTTCTTTAGTCGTATTTTGTGAGATTTTGGTGCACCCATCACCCAAGCAGTATACATTGCACCCCATTTGTAGTCTTCTATCCCTCGACCCCCTCCCACTCTTTTACCCCAAGTCCCCAGAGTCCATTGTATCATTTTTATGCCTTTGCGTCCTCATAGCTTAGCTCCCACATATCAGTGAGAACATACGATGTTTGGTTTTCCATTCCTGAGTTACTTCACTTAGAATAATAGTCTCCAATCTCATCCAGGTTGCTGCAAATGCAGTTAATTCATTTCTTTTTATGGCTCAGTAGTATTACATCATATATATATACACCACAGTTTCTTTATTCACTCATTGATTGATGGGCATTTGCGCTGGTTCCATGATTTTGCAATTGTGCTGCTATAAACCTGAGGGTGCAAATATCTTTTTCATGTAATGACTCCTTTTCCACTGGGTAGATTCCCAGTAGTGGTATTGCTGGATCAAATGGTAGTTCTACTTTTAGCTCTTTAAGGAGTCTCCACACTGGTTTTCCATATGTAGGTGGGGATGTACAGCAATGTAGAAGTGTTCCCTACACCAACATCTACTGTTTTTTGATTTTTTGATTATGGCTATTCTTGCAAGAGTAAGGTGGTATCACATTGCGGTCTTGATGTGCATTTCCCTGATCATTAGTGATGTTGAACATTTTTTTTTTCTTTTTTTCTTTTTTTTCTTGAGACGGAGTCTTGCTCTGTTGCTCTGTTGCCCAGACTGGAGTGCGGTGGCATAATCTCAGCTCACTGCAAGGTCTGCCTCCCGGGTTCACCCCATTCTCCTGCCTCAGCCTCCGTAGTAGCTGGGACTACAGGTGCCCACCAACACACTCAGCTAATTTTTTTGTGTTTTTAGTAGAGATGGGGTTTCACCATGTTAGCCAGGATGGTCTCGATCTCCTGACCTCATGATCCACCCGCCTCAGCCTCCCAAAGTGCTGGGGAGCATTTTTTCATGTTTATTGGCCATTTGTATATCTTCTTTTGAGAATTGTCTATTCATGTCCTTAGCCCACTTTTTGATGGGATTGTTTGCTTTTTCCTACTGATTCGTTTGAGTTCATTGTAGATTCTGGATATTAGTCCTTTGTCAGATGTACAGATTGTGAAGATTTTCTCCCACTTTGTGGATTGTCTGTTTACTCTGCTGACTATTCCTTTTGCTGTGCAAAAGATCCTTAGTTTAATTAAGTTTCAGCTATTTATCTTTGTTTTTATTGCATTTGCTTTTGGATTCTTGGTCATGAAATCCTTGCCTAAGCTACTGTCTAGAAGGGTTTTTCCAGTATTGTCTTCTAGAATTTTTATAGTTTCAGGTATTAGATTTAAGTCCTTAATCCATCTTGAGTTGATTTTTGTATAACGTGGGAGATGAGGATCCAGTTTCATTCCCCTACATGTGGCTAGCCAATTATCCCAGCCCCATTTGTTGAAAAGGGTGTCCTTTCCCCACTTTATGTTTTTGTTTGCTTTCTTGGAGATCAGTTTGCTGTAAGTATTTGGGTTTATTTCTGGGTTCTCTCTTCTGTTCCATTGGTCTATGTACCTATTTTTATACCAGTACCATGCTGTCTTGTTGACTATGGCCCTATAGTATAGTTTGTAATCAGGTGGTGTGATGCCTCCAGATTTATTCTTTTTGCTTAGACTTGCTTTGGGTATGCGGGCTCTTTTTTGGTTCCATATGAATTTTAGAATTGTTTTTTCTAATTTTGTGAAGAATGATGGTGGTATTTTGATGGGGATTGCACTGAATGTGTAGATTGCTTTTGGCAGTATGGTCATTTTCACAATATTGATTCTACTTATCCATGAGCATGGGATGTGTTTCCAGTTGTTGTATCGTCTATGATCTCTTTCAGCAGTGTTTTGTAGTTTTCCTTGTAGAGATTTTTTGACTCCTTCGTTAGGTATATTCCTAAATATTTTAATTTTTTGGCAGCTATTGGAAAAGGGGCTGAGTTCTTGATTTGATTCTCTGCTTGGTCGCTGTTGTTGTATCGAAAAGCTACTGATTTGTGTACATTAATCTTGTATCCAGAAACTTTGCTGAATTCTTTTATCATTTCTAGGAGCTTTCTGGAGGAGTCTTTAGGGTTTTCGAGGTAAATGATCACATGGTCAACAAACACTGACAGTTTGACTTCCTCTTTACTGATTTGGATGTCCTTTATTTCCTTCTCTTGTCTGACTGCTCTGGCTAGGACTTCCAGTACTATGTTGAAGAGGAGTGGTGAAAGTGGGCATTCTTGTCTTGTTCCGGTTCTCAGAGGGAATGCTTTCAACTTTTCCCCATTCGGTATTATGTTGGCTGTGGGTTTGTTGTAGATGGCTTTTATTACATTGAGATTATGTCCCTCATATGCCAATTTTGCCAAGAGCTTTAATCATAAAGGGATGCTGGATTTTGTTAAATGCTTTTTCTGCATCTATTGAGATGATAGTGTGATTTTTGTTTTTAATTCTGTTTATGTTGTGTATCACATTTATTGACTTGCATATGTTAAACCATCACCGCATCCCTGGTATGAGACCCACTTGATTGTGGTGGATTATCTTTTTGATATGTTGTTGGATTTGCTTAGCTAGTTTTTTGTTTTTTGTTTTGTTTTGTTTTGTTTTGTTTTTGGAGTCTTGCTCTGTCGCCCAGGCCAGGAGTGCAGTGGCATCCTCTCAGCTCATTGCAAACTCCACCTCCTGGGTTCATGCCATTTCCCAGTCTCAGGCTCCAGAGTAGCTGGGACTACAGGCGCCCGCCACCACGCCCAGCTAATTTTTTGTATTTTTAGTAGAGACGGGGTTTCACCGTGTTAGCCAGGATGGATATTTTGTTAAGGATTTTAGCATCTATGTTCATCAAGGATATTGGTCTGTAGTTTTCTTTTTTAGTTTTGTCCTTTCTGGTTTTGGTATTAGGGTAATACAAGCTTCATAGAATGAATTAGGGAGGGTTCGTTCTTTCTCTGTCTTGTGGAATAGTGTCAAAAGGATTGGTACCGATTCTTCCTTGAATATCTGCTAGAATTCTGCTGTGAATCCGTCTGGTCCCAGACACTTTGTGTTGGTAACCTTTTTTTTTTTTTTTTTTTTTTTGAGACAGTTTCGCTCTTGTTGCCCAGGCTGGAGTGCAATGGTGCAAACTCAGCTCACTGCAACCTCCATCTCCCGGGTTCAAGCGATTCTCCTGCCTCAGCCTCCCAAGTAGCTGGGATTACAGGCATGCACCACCACACCCAGCTGAATTTGCATTTTTAGTAGAGATGGGGTTTCACCATGTTGGTCAGGCTGGTCACAAACAGTAATTTTTTAATTACCATATCAATCTCACTGCTTATTATTGGTCTGTTCAGAGTATCTAATTTTTCCTAATTTAAGCTAGGAGGGTTATATTTTTCCAGGAATTTATCCATCTCTTCTAGGTTTTCTAGTTTATGTGTGTGAAGGTGTTTATAGTATCCTTGAATGATCTTTTGTATTTCAGTGGTGTCCGTTATAATATCTCCTGCATCATTTCGTAATGAGGTTATTTGGATTTTCTTCTTTTCTTGGTTAATCTTGCTAACGGTCTTTCAATTTTATTTATCTTTTCAAAGAGCCAGCTTTTTGTTTCATTTACCTTTTGTATTTTTTTTTGTGTTTCAGTTTCATTTAGTTCTGGTCTGATCATGGTTTTTTTTTTGTTGTTTGTTTTGTTTTGTTTTGTTTTGTTTTTTTCTGCTGTTGGGTTTGGGTTTGGTTTGTTCTTATTTCTTTAGTTCCTTGAGGTGTGAGCTTAGAATGTCAGTTAGTGCTCTTTCAGTCTTTTTGATATAGGCATTTGGTGTTATGAACTTTCCTCTTAGCACCGCCTTTGCTGTATCCCAGAGGTTTTGATAGGTTGTGTCATTACTGTCATTCAGTTTGAAGAATTTTTTAATTTCCACGTTGATTTTGTTTTTGACCCAATGCTCATTCAGAAGCAGGTTATTTAATTTCTATGTATTTGCGTGGTTTTGAAGGTTCCTTTTGGAGTTGATTTCCCTTTTTATTCCACTGTGGTCTGAGAGAGTGCTTGATATAATTTCAATTTTCTTAAATGTTTTGAGACTCTTGTGGCCTATCGTGTGGTCTATCCTGGAGAAAGTTCCGTGAGTTGTTGAATAGAATGTGTATTCTGTGGTTGTTGGATGAAATGTTCTGTATATATCTATTAAGTCCATTCGTTCCAAGGTGTCATTTAAATCTATTGTTTCTTTGTTGATTTTCTTTCTTGATGACCTGTCAAGTGCTGTCAGTGGAGTACTGAAGTCCCACACTATTATTATGTTGCTGTCTATCTCATTTCTTAAGTCTGTTAGTAATTGTTTTATAAATTTGGTAGCTCCAGTGTTAGGCACATATATGTTTAGGATTGTGATATTTTCCTCTTGGACAAGGCCTTTTACTGTTATATAATGTCCCTCTTTGTCTCTTTTAACTGCTGTTGCTTTAAAGTTTGTTTTGTTAGATATAAGAATAGCTACCCCACTCACATTTGGTGTCTATTTGCATGAAATGCCTTTCCCCCTGCTCTTTACTTTAAGTTAATATGAGTCCTTATGTGTTAGTTTAGTCTCCTGAAGGCAGCAGGTAGTTGGCTGGTGAGTTCTTATCCATTCTGAGGTTCTGTATCTTTTACATGGAGCATTTAGGCCATTTACATTCAATGTTAGTATTGAGATGTGAGTTACTATTGCATTCATTGTGCTATTTTTTGCCTGTGTACCTTGGATTTTTTGATGTTTTTGCCTTTTAACTTGTTTTTTTGTTTTATAGGTCCTGTGTGATTTATGCTTTAAAGAGTTTCTGTTTTGATGTGTTTCCAGGATTTGTTTAAAGATTTTGAGCTTCTTTTAGCAGTTCTTGTAGTGGTGGCTTGGTAGTATCAAATTCTCTCACCAATTGTCTGAAAAAGACCGTATCTTTCCTTCATATATGATGCTTAGTTTCACTGGATACAAAATTCTTGGCTGATAATTGTTTTGTTTGAGGAGGCTGAAGATAGGGCCCCAATTCCTTCTAGCTTATAGGGTTTCTGCTGAGAAATCTGCTGTTAATCTGATAGATTTTCCTTTGTAAGTTACCTGGTGCTTCTTTCACCGCTCTTAAGATTCTTTTCTTCGTCTTAACTTTAGATAACCTGATGACAATGTGCCTAGGCAATGAGCTTTTTGTGACGAATTTCCCTGGTGTTCTTTGTGCTTCTTGTATTTGGTTGTCTAGGTCTCTAGCAAGGTGGGGGAAGTTTTCCTCGATTATTCCCCCAAAATGTTTTCCAAGCTTCTAGAATTTTCTTCTTCCTCAGGAACACCAATTATTCTTAGGTTTGGTTACTTAACATAATCCCAGACTTTTTTTGGAGGCTTTGTTCATATTTTCTTATTCTTTTTTATTTGCCTTTGTTGGATTGGGTTAATTCGAAGACCTGGTCTTCGAACTCTGAATTTCCTTCTTCTACTTGTTCAATTCTGTTGCTGAGACTTCCCAGAGCATTTTGCATTTCTATAAGTATCTCCAATGTTCCCTGAATTTTTTATTGTTTTTTTCTTTAAGCTATTTTCCTTGAATATTTTTCCCGTCAATTCTTGTATCATTTTTTGGATTTCCTTGCATTGGGCTTTGTCTTTCCCTGTTGCCTCCCTAATTAGGTTAATAATTAACCTTCTGAATTCTTTTTCAGGCAAATCAAGGATTTCTTCTTGGTTTGGATTCATTGCTGGTGAACTGGTGTGATTTCTGGGGGGTGTTAAAGAGCCTTGTAAGAGTTGATTTTCTGGCTCCTTCTCATTTGGGTAGGCTCTGTCAGAGGGAATGTCTAGGGCTGAAGGCTGTTGTTTAGATTCTTTTGTCCCACGATGTGTTCCCTTGATGTAGTACTCTCCCCCTTTTCCTATGGATGTAGCTTCCTGTGAGCCAAACTGCAGTGATAGTTGTCTCTCTTCTATGTCTAGCCACCCAGGGAGACCTGGCTCCGGGCTGGTACTGGGGGTTGTCTGCACAGAGTCCTGTGATGTAAACTGTCTCTGGGTCTCTTAGCCGTGGATACCAGAGCCTGTTCCAGTGAGGGTGCAATGAACTCCGTGAAGGTTCTTAGCTTTGGTGGTTTAATGCTCTATTTTTTGTGCTGGTTGGCCTCCTCCAGAGAGCATCAGCTATGGTAGTATGGAGAGGAATGGATGGTGGGTGGGGCCCTAGAACTCCCAAGATTATATGACCTTTGTCTTCAGCTACCAGGGTGGGTAGGGAAGGACCATCAGGTGGGGTCAGGGCTAGGCCTGTCTGAGTTCAGACTCTCCTTGTGGGGGTCTTGCTGTGGCTGAGTATTTAGGGTATCTCCTGGGTCCTGCAGGAGCAGTCAGCTTCCTTCAGAGGGTCTGTGGGTCCTTTCGGGATTGCTGGCTTGTGCTAGCAGTCGATCTGGAGCTGAAATTCACAGTGCAAGCCTCTGCACGCTGCTCTGTCCATCTGAATAATCTAGTTCTGCCTCCCGTCTGCCATAATGATCTCTCTCCCTCTCCATTGCTTTTAGAAAATAGGAAACCTAAGTAGATTACAGAGAATCAAGTTTGATACACTTAATCTACTCAGGCTCAGAAAGGAGAGGTCACAAATCCTAAACCATTCTGAAAATCATCAGTATTGGAATGCATTCAACACATGGTTGCTGAGGACCTACTCTGTACTGAGCACTGTTCTAGAGATAATACAGTGTTAAACCTGACAAAAATTCTCGCTTGTGGAGCTTGCATTCCAGTGAAGACTTTTCCTTCTTGGCAGCAGTTCTAGGTGGGATGGGTGGGATGATGGCAAGGAGAAAGAGAATGAAGTTGTAGATTGTGGAAATTGCACACTTGCTCTATTATCTGATCATGAAATAAAAACATAAGCAATGTGATATCCAGGCCTTATGACTCACGCCTGTAATCTCAACACTTTGGGAGGCCAAGGTGGAAGGATCATTTGAGTCCAGACATTCAAGACTAGCCTGGGCAACATAATGAGACCTCATCTGTACAAAATATTTTTAAAAATTAGCCGGGCATGGTGGCATGCACCTGTAATCCCAGCTACTTGGAAAGCTGAGGTGGGAGGATCTCTTGAGCCAGGAAGGTCAACATTGCAGTGAGCCCTGACCGTACCACTGCACTCCAGCCTGAGTCACAAAGCAAGACTCTGTCTCAAAATTAATAATAAAATAATAAACCAAAAAAACCGATAGCAATGTGAACCAAATAGATTTTTATAAGGATGATATCCATTAAGTCTTCTTCATTCTCATGGCTCTTGTCCCTGTGTTTAGCTGCCTTAAGAATGTAGCCAAATCTTATCTCCCTCTAGTGAAAATCACTTAGTAGAAAGTTACATTAATGCACAAATTCACAAAGAGAATTTGCATGATTTTCAGAACCAAATTAATCCCTAATTTACTGGCATACAGCTCTTTGAGCCAAAAGATCATATTGCATTTTAAACAATATAAACTCATCCTTTATCAGTCTTCATTTGCATAAGAAGCATCTTATTCTCAGCCAAACAATGCAAATCAAATCCTGAAAGTTATTTGTTCCAGCACAAGACTTTGAATATTCTGTTTCATTTTCTACTTCTACAGTTAATCTGCCAGAGCCAAGATTATTCCTTCATCTTTTCTTAGTCCCTGAACCTTTTGCAAAGCCAATGAAAGTGATGGGATTTCTCAGAAATATGAGGGTACAGGAAAATGTGCACTTATACACAAATATATTTTGAATGCCGCTTTTTAAAAAAATCACCAAGTCCAACCCCCATATGATAAAAATGATAAATTAAGGCTATGGGAAGTTAAAAAATATGCTAAAGATGGTTAAGAGACATACTGAAAGTCACACAGTCAACAGAGAAGTACATGAAACCAAGTTCTCAAAAGTTTGTGTTTTGTTCTGCCAGTACCTGAGACCACTCTCAGATATATAGGTCCCCAGCTCTGAACCACTTTGTCAATATTAACGTAGAACAGCATTATCTTTGTAACACATTTGCACTCTGATTCCTTTGTGAACAGGGTTAATGTGTCCTGTGACCCACAATGATTTTAGGGTTGCCACTTGAGCTGAACAGGGCCTTCCCTCCCACCTTCGAACGCAGAAACTCTGGGTGGGCATCCAGAGCAACTCAGCAACATGACTGCCATCACAAACATGTGCAGAAAGAGTTCTGACCTGTTGTGTTGGATGCCAGAGAATGGAATAGTTTTGTAGCTCTCCTTTGTGGCTTATTCCTTACTGAACAGCCATTCTGCTTTTGACCTGAAAAACTGGGCCAGGGAGATGCTGTACCATCAGGCATATTTCTTATTGGACTGTGAAAGTCTAGCATATGGCTAATTACAATTTACACCTCCTTAAGTGCTCTAACAATCCACTAAAGGCTGTTTTGTCTCTTTGGTTTACTGTTTGTAGCACTTTTTGCAGGCGAAGCAGTAAACAATTCCTTTGGAGGTACTTTTTAATTTCAAATGATGATGGAAGATGATGATCTTCTGTCTGGGTTGTTAATGATATATTCTCAGCCTGATCTGTTAAATGACTGTGTTTCTAATGATGTGTCATTTGCTTTTTACAGTGTCCTGGTGACCGGTTTTCTATTTCTTCATCTTCCTTCCATGGTGGAGACATGCCCATTGAGGATAAAATAAGAACTAAGGTAGGTGAAGGAAAAATAAAGAAGATGAGATTTTAGGAACAAAATATCTATGACATAAAATGCACTAATAGAAGTAATAACTAATAAAGATATTTGAAGTGACTTGTTTCATTTTTGTATTCTTATTTTTGTCATTGCCCTTTTCAGCTGTATGTTTGTGAGACAAAATTGTGCTCTGTGGCAAGAAGATGGGTGTCTCTTAAAACAGCATAGAATGGAAAAATATTGCCTCAAAGTTAATGTAGTTTTTAATTTGTTAGATATTAAAATGCAAGCTGATAACTAGACATCACTTAAAAAGAGAGGTTTTCTATTTAATGAAGTGGTTTGCACGGGGAATAGACGTTCTGACAGAGCTGGTCTATTGATGTTGGATGTAGAAGGCAGGATGAATTTAGTCCCAGGGCTCTCTACTGGCACTGCCAACAGGTGACCAGCTGGCACCAAATATGAGCATGACAGCTTGGTGCACTCAACTGAGACCCACGTTTCTATTTTCCTTCATCCAGGGAGTAGCTAAAAACATGATCTCTAATTCCCCTACTGGCATGGAACAGGGCAGAAATAAATGAATTTCCAGTTAACAATTCTAAGTAAAAATGTGTCCAATAATTTATAATTTTAAAGTTTAAGCTTAGTAGTGTTTATAAAGTGATCCATGGACTAAAGTAATGTAAGCCTCATGAGTTCTCCACCATATGAACATATTTAGAAAAGCTGACAATATGAGAGATTTCAAATTTGCAAATTCATCTTTGAGATCAATGTTAATGGGATGAATATCTTTAGGAAAAACTTATACCTCCTTGATGCAGATACACAGCAAGGAGAGAAGACTCAGCCCTTCTCCTTTAATCCTAAATTGTTTGATTTGACTTAAGCCCAACTTAGCTGTGATAAAGATTTTCACAAATATTTCATATGAGTTCTTGAAGTTTAATGTTTTCCTTTTCATTAATATTTCTCTTTTAAAATATATATATATATTTCTCTTTTAATTTTACAGGTACCTTAAAAGGTGCCCTTAAAGCTCCCAAGGAAGGGTTTAAAAGAGGAAAAAAGGAGTTATGACAACCTGCTTCAGTGAGGCTCAGGATTATTACACCTCAGGGTCAGATGGGCCAATCAGACAGATGGACCTGAAACACCAAGGTGTGTCCCTTGAGCCCCAGCCAGCTGCTCTGTAGGAGACCAGGAAGTCTCAAACTTCCTACAAACAGTGGCTGTTTAGGACAGAGGGGCATCTGGAGTTCAATCACAATCATACCCACCTCCCTACTTCTCTGGCACCTTTCAAGAGAATATATATTCTTTCTTTAGGAATATATATGATATGTTCCCCAAGAAAATTTTAAAATACTTGCATACAGAGAACCAAAAGTACAAAGTTACATGAAACAAAATACTTTACAGAAAAGAGGCGAGAGGGCTGGTTATAGCATTGGTTGGAGGGGGAGTCTTATGAAAAAAGAACTTTGATATGATTGCTTGTAGTATTTTTTTAATAGCTTCCACTGCTCGTTATACTCATTTTCCTTTAAATACATGAACATATTTACAATAACTAACTTGAAGTCCTTGTCCCCTCATCTGCTGCTCTATCATCCTTCATTTCTGGATTTGTTTCTATTGACTAATTTTTCTCCTGGTTATAGGTCTCAATTTCCTACTTCTTCTCATATATAGTAATTTCTTATTGGATACTGTAAGTTTCTTATTGGATACTGAAATTTTTTTATTGAGCATTGGAATTTGTTGTCTTAAGGGGTGGTAGAGTTTTTTCTAGCAGGCAACTAATTTACTTGTGCATTAGCTTGAGTCTTTGGAAACTTGTTCTTAAGCTTTGTTGGAGTGAATTTAGAGTAACCTTTACTACAGGGCCAGTTTACTTCTCCTAGAAAGGCATGATTTCTGAAGTTTCTGTGAATGCCCCACATGTTCAAAGTAGACTCTTCAACTTGGCTTTTGCCTCTTTCATACCTTGGAACTGCTTTTTCTGAGATAACCAGTAACTTCTAAATCCAAAGGATACTTTTCAGTTTTCATCTTACTTGACTTCTTGGCGGTGGCATTTAACACTGTTAACCACCCCTACGCTCTGGAAGCACTCACTTCTGTAGCTTTTGTTTCATGACATTCTCCTTGTTTTCCTCTTACCTCCATGATTATTTTGCAGGTTTTCCATCTCCTAGCCAATCCTTAAATATTACTCAGAGATGTTTCCTCAATCCCTTTTCTCATTTTGTTCTATATTCTCTTTCTCCAGGGAATCCCATGATGTCTGTCCCATGGCTTCCATTACCCCCGATTTTACACTGAAAACAACACAACACAAAACAAAACAAAACAAACAAACAAACAAAAAACCTGTGTATTCTCAACCCCAGACCTCTCGTCCAAGCTTCAGATCCCTGTCCTCAATGCCAACTACTTCCTCAGTCTCTCTTTTTGGATATCTCACACATATTGTGTTCAAAAGTGACCTTATGACTCCAGCCCATGCACTACATCTGCTCCTCTTCCAAGGTTCCTGTCTCATTAAAAGATAGCATCCTGTTCCCCATACAAAAAAAAGGCGGTGGGGGGGACTCATTCCTGAAACTTCACCTCTGATATATATGAATCATCAAAGATAATCCTTTTTTTCCTTCTAAATATCTCTTGAATCTGTTCCCAAGATCCAGTAAGAAACTATTGGTCCTGCACACCAGCCGGGTTCTAGAGAAGAAGAGGTATACTTGGCATGTTGATGTAGCAGGGCTGAGACAGCCTCAGATGTTACCCACAGCCAGATTGTTTTAGAAGAATTAGGACATTTTCTAAGCATTTAGAGAATAGTCGAGACATGGTGTAGGGATCAGTGGACCTGAAAAAGTATCAAGATGGGACAAAAAGGGTACAGCAGAAGTCTGAGTAAATCATAGGCTCCATGGGACCAAGGGTGTGTCAGTGGATTCCAGAGTAGATGCACGAGCAAGGAGACCAGAGTATCCACCCACACCCACCTTGTACAAGATCCAAACAGACCTCCCTCTTCTAATTAAGCTGTAATACTGAGGAAGGAATGGAGAGACCTCAAATTGACTAAAAGCAAATGTTCAGCTTCCAGAAGAATGGGGGCTTGAAGTTGAAATTAGCTTCACTTATATAAAAAATAAAATTCTGCTTCTTGAAAAGGAATGAAAATCATACCCAATATGTGAATAATACCAAATACCATTGCTAAATACTTTATATTTAACCTGAATTGTGAATAAGCATAGATGCAAAGATCAAGTAGGTTCTGCAATTAGGAATCTCCACTGCCATCATTCTCTTCTAAGCTACCATCGTCTCTTGCCTAGATGTCAGTAATCATCTCCTGAATGTTCTCTCGAGTTCATTCTTCTTTACCTCCAGTCCCCTTCTCCACACCAATATGTAATGATTTTTTTTTTTTGAGACGGAGACTCACTCTGTCGCCCAGTCTGGAGTGCAGTGGCATGGTCTCAGCTCATTGCAACCTCCACCTCCCAGGTTCAAGCAATTCTCCTGTTTCAGCCTCCCAAGTTGCTGGGACTACAGGCACGTGCCACGTCTGGGTAATTTTTTGTATTTTTAGTAGAGATCGCGTTTCACCATGTTAGCCAGGATGGTCTTGATCACCTGATCACATGATCCGCCCACCTCGGCCTCCCAAAGTGCTGGGATTACAGGTGTGAGCCACCGCGCCCGGCCTGTGATTGTTTTTTTGTTTTTTTGTTTTTGTTTTTTTTAATGCAGACTCGATCTTATCACTCATCTGCTTATAACCTGTTAACACTTTCTCTGTTCCTAGAGTCCAAATGCATTTACCAGCACCTCCAAAACCCTGCACTCCACTGCAGTTACCCCTCAGGTTCCCTTTCCTCCATTCTCTCCTTCACTCTCCCCACTCCAGGGGTAGTGCATTGGACTTCTTGAAGCTTCTCTAGTATGCTGAACCTATAGGACCCTTTCCTCCTGGAATACCCCTCTTCCTTCTCCCTCTATACCCACACCAACCTGTTAACCAGCCTGGCATCATTCACTTCCCTGCTTAAGTGCTACTTCTGCCTTGAAGCCTTCTTCCTTTGCTCAGGTCAGGCCAGAACCTGTGACACACTTTTATTGGCTCCCTGTCATTTTACCTCATAGCACTTTACCATACCTGGGCTCCATGAGAGGAGAGATGGGGCGTGCCAATCCTCAACACCCGGAACACATACAGCACCCCAAATGGCTGTCTGGCACAAAGAGGGCATGCAATGAATGTTGAATAAATAAAAAGAGTCCAGAAAACTAATTCTCACCAAAATGTTAATTGATAGTGGTTTAAAGGACTTCTTAAAGGGTAGAGGATATCGAGGTAAACTCTGCAAACTTTAAGGAGTGCATCTCTACCGGCAAAGATTAAATTATTAGCATATTTCGTGCTAGAGGCTTCCTAGTTCCTGACATTTCAGTCTGTTCACTAAGAGAGAAGGGAACAGAGATATTCCTTAAATCCCTGTGTCATCTGTCCCCTGCCTGCCTCTCTCACTTCATCTTGTCCCACAGCTCCTCCCCTCTCCTGTGCTCTGCCCAGATGGGATTTGTTGCAGTTCCTTGACTGGTAAGTTCTTTCCCTATCGGTCTCTGGTCCCTCCATGTGGGATGCTCTCTCCACCCCCATCTTGCTCTTTACAAGGAGAGCACCTTTACAACACAAATGCCACTGCCCAAGAGAGGCCAGCTCTGTTATTCCCTGTTGTTGCACTCTCTTTGTGCCTGTCAGAGCATTTAACCACAGTTGGTAATTTCATGCATTTATTTATTTACTTACTTTAGTCTATCTCCTTTACTAATCTGTAAATAAAGGCAGGGACAACATCTACTTTGTTCACTGTTGTTTGCCCAGAATCTAGCACAGGGCCTAGGACATAGTTGGTAAATCCTATTTATTGAATAAAGGAATATTTACAATAAAGCAGAGCTGATAAATTTATTGACTGTCACGCCATATGTATCTTAAAGGGAAACTGGAATGTTTGTGTTAACATTATGGAGGTTTGCCAAGCCAGACATAAAAGTAAATCTAAAGTTGCATCTGAAAGATTACTTAGCTGAAGGTGGAGGGAAAGGGAAGGAAAGAGGAAAGAAAGGAATGGGAAGGCTAGAGAATGGGATAAAAAATAAGCAGAAGTAAAGGAGCAAATGCAGATTGGAACATTTTCTCTGATGTGTTCTCCCAAGAACTTTGTCTTAGAGATTTCTTTTTTCTATGCTTTAAGCCTATACAAATTAACGTGAAGGAAAAAAATATTCAGCCTGTAGATTAATTTTGCCAAGTAAGTCATTGGGCTCCTGTATTCATTTCCTATTGCTGCTATATGTAACAAGTCGCCACAAATGTTGTGGCTAAAAACAACAGACATTTACTCTTCTTACAGTTCTAGACGTCAGAAGTTCGAAATGAGTCTTACAGGGCAAAAATCAAGGGGTCTGCAGGAATGGTTCCTCCTGGAAGCTCCAGGGGAGAATTCTTCCCTGCCTCTTCCAGCTTCTGGGGCTGCCAGCATTTCTTGGCTTATGTTACTTCACTCCACTCTCTGCTTCTGCGGTCCCATTACCTTCTCTGTGTGTGCTTTCTCCACTTGTGTGGTCAAATCTCTTTCTGCTTCCTTTTGATTACACAATTACATTTAGGGCCCACCTGAATAAGCCATGCTCATCTTCTGCTATCAGGATCCTTAATTTAACACATCCGCAAGGCCCCTTGTGTGGCTGTGTACTCACGGGTTCCAGGGATTGTTATGTATGGCTTCGAGGCCCATTACTGAGCCTACTGCAGGTCTATTTCAAATGTGAATTTCTATCTCACTGCCTCCTGAAACCAACATGTGTTTGTTTGTTTGGGGTATTGGCTTTGTTTGTTTTTTAGAATTCTAATAACTACTTTTTTTTTTTTTTTTTTGCCTTCAGAGCTCTAGCAATTTTCAATGCTAATCAAACTTCAACTGTCGGTATAATGCCTCATATTTCTCCTAGATCCAAAACTTGATTTTTAGAAGGGAGAGAAAGTATATTGTAAGCCAACTTCAACTTTGTTTCCTCTCAGGCACCTGTAAAGAACTACCTGAGACTGGGTAATTTATAAAGAAAACAGGTTTAATTGACTCACAGTTCTGCAGGCTTAACAGGAAATATAACTGGGAGGCCTCAGGAAACAATCAGGAAGGCAGAGGGGAATGAGGCACATTTTCCCATGGTGGAGCAGGAGAGAGAATAGGAGCAAATGGGGAGGGGCCACACACTGTTAAATGCCACCAGATCTCATGAGAATTCTGTCATGAGACAGCACTAGGGGGATGATACTGAACTGTTAAAAACCACCCCCATGATCCAGTCACCTCCCATGCCCCACCTTCAACATGTAGAGATCACAATTCGACATGAGACTTGGGTGGGGACACAGAACAAACCGTATCAGCATCTCTTTCGAAAGGGGTCTCCAGTGAAACTAAACATAAATTAAGTCTTTACCTGATTAAAAATCTCTTTTAGAGATGTCAGAAAATAAAACTTCCAGAGATTTCTATTTGGCAGAGTTCTGAGCAACACCCTTTAATTTGTTTTGGGTCTTATAAGATCTAGTTCTGTTTGTCTAGAGGCAGTAGAAATTCACGGCAGGGAGTGTTGTGTTTTTCTACTTCCACTCCACAGAACTGGAACTTGAAAATCAATTTGAATGGTGTTTGCTCATTAAGCTGTTATTTAATAACCCTGAAAACCAGCCAAACTGCATAACCCCAGGTAAAAGTCAAGTTACGCTTAAGGAAATAACTGTAATGACCACTCCCTGAAGGTACATAAGTGTCTGGCCTCCACTGAAAGCCTGAGTGCAGAGCCTGGAGCTGCTCCTTGAAGGAGACCTTAGTCTGTGGCCAGGCAGGTAGGAAGCTATTTCTGTAATGAGCCCCGGCCTTCTCAGCTCAGTTGTTATGGACATATATTAGTTACTCTCAGACCAGTGCTGTCCAATAGAAATATAATGTGAGCATTATATTTAAGCATGTCATTGAAATTTTTCTAGTAAAAGCAAAAAAGCAAGTGAAATTAATTTTAGTAATATGGCTTGTTTAATTCTGTATGTTCAAAATACTGTCATTTCAACATGAATCAATAAAATGAATAATTATTGAGGGTGGGCACAGTGGCTCACACCTATAATCCCAGCACTTTGGGAGGCTGAGGCGGGTGGATCACCTGAGGTCAGGAGTTCAAGACCAGCCTAGCCAACATGGTGAAACCCCATCTCTACTTAAAATACAAAAAATTAGCCAGGCGTGGTGGCAGGTTCCTGTAATCCCAGCTACTCAGGAGACTGAGGCAGAAGAATCGCTTGAACCCAGGAGGCAGAGGTTGCAGAGAGCCGAGATGGTGCCATTGTACTCAAGCCTGGGCAACAAGAGCAAGATTCCATCTCAAACAAACAAAAAAGAATAATTATTGAGAGAGTTTATATTATTTTATTTTTCATATTAAGTCGTAATTCTGGTGTGTATTGTATGCTTCTATGACATATCAATTTGGACCAGCCATCTTTCATGTGTGCAGTAGCCCCAAGTGGGTAGTGGCTACCATATCAGACAGTGCAGTTACAGCCTTTATGGTTGATTAATAAAATTATATTTGGTCATTAGTTATTCTTCTGCCATCATAAATAAACTCTTTTACTCCTGTATATACTTTCTGGTTTTGTTGTATTTTTTGCTTATTAGGTTTCTTTTTAGCTATTTTTATTTTCCTCATTGGGAAACAGGAAGTTGAAACAGGAAGTTCCACCCCTTAAGAGAAGAGAACACCCCTTTCTGTTAAGGGGTGGAAGTTGGAGGGTAACCCATGTAATAAAAATGAGATAAAATGATTTTTATTCCCCTAGTTAGCATCACAGAGTTAGCATCTCTGAGCCCTTCAAAAAGATATCCTCCAAGTTCCAGAATGTGGCCTTGGCCTGAAAAACAGCACATGGGAACAGGTGATGAAACTATACTTCAACTGCTCTAGCAAAACCCAAATGCCTCCCAAGATAGCAGCAACACCTGTCAACATGAGATCGGGACAGCTCAGTCTCTGCATGAAGAAATAGTCTTGAACTGGGATGGGATTCTGGAAATCTGGCTTTACTAGCTAGTTGGGAGACCTTGGGTAATTTATTTATTTAAATTATTTGAACCTCAGAGCACTCTTTACTAAAATGATGAAGTTAGAATAGATCAGTGGTTTTCTAACATTAAGCTGTGAACTCATTTTTCAAACAAAACTACAGAGAATCCCAGTACTTCAAATAGATCCAAGTAGAGCTTCTCTGATACCAGTAATGACAGGAAGTTATAAGGATTGGACCAGCAATCTACTGCCTCTGTCTTCCTTTTGCATCTGAGGCACAGTTTGAAAACGTGGATAGAGAGTCTCCACTATAGCTTTCAGCATTATGCTTTCTAATTCTCTGCCATTCTGCATTGTGCTGTATCAGCCAATACTCCCAGTTAGCTCAAGCTGTAGACTAAGAACAAAGTAGATCGGAGATCATTTCCCCAGGAGACTTGCATAGGTTCTAAGCACATTTTCTTTGGAGCCCCACTACCCTACCCTACAGCATATCAAATACCTAATTTGCTTTGGTTGTTTTAGAGACTTTTTTTTTTTTTCAGGTCTCAAGTATTTGTAAAAGTCCTTAAAAAACCCATGGGCTAATGTGCAAAATCCTCACTTTCCTTTTTGCCACTTTTTAAAATTTGAGACAGGGTCTCACTCTGTCACCCAGAATACAGTGCAGTGGCTCCATCATGGTTCATTGCAGCCTCAACTCCTGGGCTCAAGCAATCCTCCTGCCTCAGCCTCCCTAGAAGCTGGAAATACTGGCACTTGCCACCATCCCCAGCTAATTTTTAAATTTTTTATAGAGACGAGGTATCCCTATGTTGCCCAGACTGGTCTCCAACTCCTGGCTTATGCAATCCTCCTGCCTCAGCCTCCCAAAGTGCTGGGATTACAAGTATGAGCCACTGTTCCCAGCTACTTTTTGCAACTCTTCTTTAATTCCTATATTACAGCTAGAATATAAAGATAACTAATCTAGGATATCAAAACCGTGAATGAATGAGCAAAGGGATATGTGTGTTGTATAAAAATTGCAGTAGAACCAAAGTTCAGTAAATATAAAAATATCTGATCTGAACCTGGATATTTTAGGATATAGGTAGGATATATATTGCACATAATAAATAATATATGACTTTGTTACTACTAAGAAAAAATATGTCTAATTATTGGACAAATAGCAATCATTAGAAGATAAACTTTTCTTTTTTTTTTCCTAATCTGCTGCCTGATTTTATATATATATATATAGATAGATAGATATATAGATAGATAGATAGATAGATAGATAGATATAGATATATATATATATTTTTTTTTTGAGACGGAGTCTTGCTCTGCTGTCCAGGCTGAAGTGCAGTGGTGCGATCTTGGCTCACTGCAAGCCAAGCTCTGCCTCCCAGGTTCACGCCATTCTCCTGCCTCAGCCTCCTGAGTAGCTGGGACCACAGGCGCCCACCACCACGCCCGGCTAATTTTTTGTATTTTTAGTAGAGACGGGGTCTCACTGTGTTAGCCAGGATGGTCTCGATCTCCTGACCTTGTGATCCACCTGCCTCGGCCTCCCAAAGTGCTGGGATTACAGGTGTGAGCCACCACGCCCGACCCTGATAATATTATAAATTTAGGCAATATTTCACTTTGTAGCACTACCAGAGAATGAAGTATTCTACTTGAACAAAAACCCAAATAATCCTTTTACTAAAAAACCATGTAGATTCTCCATTTAATTAAGCCTTGTGGTATTTTCCTGAGGTTTTCACTGAAGACTGCTTTCTTCGAAGCATTCCCTACCTGAAGATTACAGGTGAGACATGGGAGGCAAGTTTTCCTATATCTGATGAGGTGGTAAACTTTATTTCTTACCCTCAATCTCAGCCCCGGATATGCCAAAAAGGGAAAGAGAGGGATGAATTGCCCAAACTATCAAACCAAACGGACAATAACAACAAAAATCAAGACAGAAAAAAACAAACATAAGCAAAGGTCTTAAGGATTTAGGAAAATAACCAGAAGAATGAAAATAGAGTGTGTAACTTTATTTATTTGTTTGAGATGGAGCCTCACTCTTATTGCCCAGGCTGGAGTGCAACAACGCAATCTCAGCTCACTACAACCTCTACCTCCCAGGTTCAAGCGACTCTCCTGCCTCAGCCTCCTGAGTAGCTGGGATTACAGGCATGTGCCACCACACCTGGCTAATTTTTTGTATTTTTAGTAGAGACAGGGTTTCACCATGTTGGCCAGGCTGGTCTCGAACTCCTGACCTCAGGTGATCCACCCCCATCAGCCTCCCAAAGTGCTAGGATTACAGGCATGAGCCACTGTGCCCAGCCAATTTTTGACTCTTAATTATGGTTTCCATCTCTCTGCTGAAATCTCTCAACACTTCTTGCTCTTCAGCCAAGCAGAATTTTTAGCATGCTACTCATAGTTATTTAAAGTTCCTGCCTGATCGTTTAAACATCTGAGTCATATCTGAATCAGATCTTTGATTGTTTTATGTCTTCCCCTTGATTATTCTGTCTTATAATTTTTGAAAGAATGCTAGACATTGTATGTAGAAGAGCAGTGGAGACTGAGATAAATAACATTTATGTCCAAAAATAGATATGCTTCCTTTTGTCAATAAGGAGAGTTAAATTAATCTGGTCAGGTGTTTAACTGAGTTTGGTACCTTCAGTGCATCACAGGATTTCTGTTAAATAAAAAAAATCTAAACATTGGTAATAAAAAGTGATAAAGTGGGCTGGACATGGTGTCTCATGCCTGCAATCTCAGTGCTTTGGGAGGCTAAGATGGGAGGACTGCTTGAGGTCAGGTGTTTGAGATGAGCCTGGGCAATATGGCAAGACTCTATCTCTACCAAAAAGCAAAACAAAACAAAAAGCCTCTTGTGGCATCTCCAAAGTCACAAACAGAAAATAAATAAATTAATTAAAGTAAAAAGGTGGTAAATTGGGAGAAGATATTCCCAAAATCCCAATATCTAACACTAGCAAGTGCTATATATCTAAGATATACACAAAACAACTTTAAATCAACAACAAGAAGAAGTCAGGAAATTCCATAGAAAAATAACATATAAGCAATAAAATAGACATATTGGCATTTCTTGGATGAGGATATTGGAATAACTAATGATATGAAGACATGCTCAATCTTTCAACAGACTTGAGAATTGAGATACCACTTTTCACCAATCAGATTCCCAATTTTTTTTTTTTTTTTTTGAGACAGAGTCTTGGTCTGTCACCGAGGCTGGAGTACGGTGATGCAATCTTGGCTCCCTGCAATCTCCACCTCCCAGGCTCAAGCGATTCTTGTGCCTCAGCCTCCTGAGTAGCTGTAATTATATGTGTGCACCACCACACCCAGCTAATTTTTATATTTTTAGTAGAGATGGTGTTTCTCCATGTTGGCTAGGCTGGTCTCAAACTCCTAAAATCAAGTCTTCCTCAGCCTCCCAGAGTGCTAGGATTATAGGCATGAGCTACCATGCCCAGCCTAGATTGGCAAAAATTTTAAAGTCTGATAACACTGAGTGTTGATAAACATTTGGGGAAACAAGAGCTGCTAACACACGTGTAAATTTGTGAGCAGATAGCCAGTCTATGGTGAGTAAACAACCCATTCCTGGGCATAAGCCTTGGGTAAACTCTTGCACAGGACTGAAAGAAACATTGTCCAGCAAATATTAAGCACTGAATAAAATGTCCCTTTTTTTTTTTTTTTTTTTTTTTGACACAGAGTCTCACGCTGTTGCTCAGGCTGGAGTGCAATGGCGCCATCTCAGCTCACTGCAACCTCTGCCTCCCAGGTTCAAGCAATTCTCCTGCCTCAGCTTCCCAAGTAACTGGGATTACAGACGCCCACCACCATGCCCGGCTAATTTTTGTCTTTTTAGTAGAGGTAGGGTTTCACCATGCTGGCCAGGCTGGTCTCAAACTGAAGTAATCCACCCTCCTCAGCCTCCCAAAGTGCTGAGATTACAGGTGTGAGCTACTGCGCGCAACCTGTATAAAATGCATATTAAACGAATGCATGAAAGTATTCATCACAGCATTGTTTGTAGTGAGTGGACTTGAGGCAACCCAATCGTCTAATCCTAGAAGCGCAAGAAGATAAAACAGATGTGAGGAATGTATTTGGCAATAGCTAACACTGGTGGAAATACTGCAGTGTGCCAGGCAGTCTTCTAAGTGCCTCATGTATATTAACACAATTATCCTCACAACAATGCTATAAGGTGTTTCTTTTAGATAGAAGAGATTAAGTTAGATTAAGCTGGGGGTCATGCAAACAGTAAGAGTCAGAGTTGAGTTTGAACCCAGGCACCTGGCTTCCAGAGCCAAGCTCTGAATCCCCCATGCTGAGGGGCTGCCTACCTTCTGTACTGCATGTCCCTGCAAGAAGGTGGTCTGATCTGTTCAGGAGTTGAGCTGAGTTTAGTACCTTCAGTGCACCACAGTGCATCTGTTCAACAAATAAAATCTAAACATTGTTAATAAAAATGTTTCTACCTAGCCCTTTCTATTACTTACCTTCTTTTCATCTTCAAAGGGAAACAGTTTCAATTTGTCCTCCAGTAGCTAGGAGCACACCTCAGCTAGCTTGCAAATGTTTCTTCCTCTGTATAGTCAGTACAACCGTATCCTTCCAGGCTCTTCAAATCTCTGAAGATCTTGTAAGAAGCTGGGACCTCAAGCAGCCTCTCTTTCGCTCCTAGTCTTCTTGAAGTTCATTTCCAAATAACCTGAGGTATTCTGGTGCTTTCCTCCAAGTCCCTTTCTCCTGGGGTGCAAGCACATTCCACCCCACCAGGATCTTTCAGACTTGAGTCTGAATGATATCTTAGTGCCCAACAGGCTTGGGATCATGTGAATGCCAATCATTGCACCGGGCTGTGATGTAGTAGTCCTTCAGAGGAGAGCATGGTCTACACTGAAAGACCCCAAACTATTAAACTTTGGATTTGTTTTGTCTTATTTTTACAAAATGTTCTACCTTCTCTTTCTTTACATAATTATTGTCTCTTTTAGTCCTGTCCCCTTTATCACTTGCTAGTCGGTGTGTTTTTCCTTGCAGTGTTCTTGAACTGCCCATCATCTCAGCCAGTTGTGGGAAACCAGATGACCCAGCTTGGTAGAAGTGTGCCTAAAGAAGTTGTTGGGTCCTCAGCCAAACTCTGAAGGACTCTGTGTAGGAGCTTGGTGGAAACTGTTTTCAAATGTAAATTCTAACACTTGTTGAGTCATTGAATGCATAGCCTGTAGCCCCTACTGTACCAGGTTATCTTACTTCATCCTCAGGACCTCCTTGGGAGATAGGTACAAGTGTCCCCGTTTTGCAGATACTGAAGCTCAGCGGGGCAGTAAGGGCCTTGCCAGAGGTAAAATAGTTAAAAGGCTGCAGAGCTGGAATTCAGCCCAAGTCTTTTGGCACAACTACCTTGAACTCTTTCATTCTCTTTTATTTTTGCTGATTTCCATGCCCAAAATTGCCAGTTAATTAAACTATATTTAAACAGTACATTTCCGGTTTTAATTTTTCTTTTTTCCAAAACCACATTACCTATTATTTGAAATACCCTCTTACTTTAGAATATTCAGTGGCGTAGTATAGATTAATTATGAAATGGAAATTTACTGCAAAGAAAACAAATCACTATAGCAAGAAGCACAATTCATTTCTTTTCAAAGAAAGCTCTATTTCCACCAGCCTGGGTCTTCTTTTGTGGAGGAGTCTCCTTTCCTTGGAGCAGATTTGTTGATTTTGCAAGTACTTACTATGGTGCACTATGTACTAGACATTATCCCGGACCCCTTACAAATAGTACCCCGCTTAGTTCTACAGGTAGAAAGTAATAATATCCGTGGTTTTACAGATGAGGAAACTGAAGCTCAGAGAGATCAATCTATTTGTAAGTGGCGCAGGCAAGGTTTGAACCCTAGAGGTTTGTCTCTAGAGTCCAGAGGCTTAAGCTTTGCACCACAGTTTCTTCATTACTAACCTATATTCTGTGCAATGCTGAGCAAGAGAAAATAGCAAATAAGAGATAAAAACAGAGGAATCCAGGAGACCCTTCTCTGCAGGTTGGTGGAAGGAGCTTTGAAAGCCAAACAGCCTGAGACGAAACTCTTCTCAGAGCCTCCATCAACTCTTCAGCTGCTATAGGGGATTATTATCATTGGGTCACAAAGGGAGAGAGGTCTTCCCTTTCTTTGCTTTGGTGTGAAGTAGGGGTGTTAGTCTTTTAGCTAACCTATGCAAAAACGACTGCCCCGTCTGGCTTTTCCCACTCAAACCATCTGCCTGGCATTTTAGAGGTGAGATCCAGGTGTGTGTTTAGAACACCTTAGACTTAAGAGGGGGAGGCTGTTGAATCAGGAAAAAAAAAAAAGCACATTTTTTATCAGGAAGTACACTGATGTTTTCATTTCATAGTCATGAAAAAAAATCATAGAAAAGAATTTCATTTTGCTTCTGCTTTTGGATTTTATAGAATGAAAAATCCTCTCAATTCTGCCTTTATCCACAGAGGGGAGCAGAGGGGTTATAAAAACCTTGGGTTTAGCACAAAATAATCAAGTTTTACCCTTCAGTGTCTGGTTTTTATGTTTGTGGATTATCCAGGCTTGCTTTCTATTTCACTTTTCTCTTGGTTCTAGTTGTTGGATTAGTTAGGTCACAGGAGGAAGAATGAGGGAAAACTAAAAAGATGAAACAAATTAGTTCACAAGTTTCCTTTTTAAAGGTTGATGAGAAAGAGAGTTTCAAAAAGTATAGTGGGTTTAAGGAACAGGGATCCACTAAAGTTTCCAGGAAAATTCAGAAAATCCAGGAAGCCCCAGGTCGTTCTCTCCCTCCCTTTCCTGTTTTTCCTCCCTCTCTCAGAATATCACTATGTCTCTCTGCCCATGTTTTGCATCCTCTTCTCTCCACCAAACAGCTTCCTCACCCTCTGTTTCAGAGAGCATAAACTTTACCTCCTCCTAGCATTAGCTTTCATGTGACTTTTGAATCAGTTTTACATCAGAGCATCCTTTTACCTTCAGCTCTACTGCTAACACCCTCTCTTTCTCAGTTTCCCAATTCCTAACTTAGATAAGACCTATCTGAATGACCCATCTTTCTAAGACAGGCTGCATAAGCCACAGGCCAGTCAATAAATTGATGACCTTCAGGCAAGTAGTTCCTTGCTCATTAATTATGGAAATTAGTATAAAACATGCCTGCTTCAGCTATAGAGACTGGATGGAGGTGTGAAGTTTCTCTTAAATGGGGTATATGGGTGATCCAGCATGATAAACAAGTCCAGTGCAAGGCAGGTCCAGCTTAGGTAACTCCAAGCCACACTTTAAAGGTAACCTCAGGGTTTGTGCCACTGACCTTACCGTACATTAAAAAGTGATCAATATCTTTATGGTCCTTTGGATAGACAAAATCCTGTGGATAGATTCCAAGATAGATGTCTTTGATATCAACTTCAACTTCAGTTGGCTGAGCAGTATTATGGAGACTTTGGAAGGGCACAATCTATTGCTTTAATTTCTGACAACATAAGTAAATGAAAATAATGATCTAGTACACTGGAAAGTTCCCAGGCCTTTGCAGTCGAGTAGCACAGGGTCATTTGCTATTGTACCCTATGTTACTGATCCACATACCAGCTTCCTTATCTGTAAAATGTAGATAACACAATGAGAATTAAATCCATATTAAATTACTTTTCATAGTACCCGGCTCATAGTAAGTCCTCAATAAGCGGTATTTGTGAGCAGCTATGCCTCTTTCCCAGAACATTTTTCAGGACTCGTGTGGCCTGAATTTCACTGATAGGAAGCCATTAAAATGAACCAGAGACTTGGTAAAGCCTACATTCTAGTAAAGGTGTATTTGCCCTCTGGCAATCTTTTGAAACCCACTGAAAACACCAAAAAGAGGCAGGGTATAGTGGTTCATGCCTGTAATCCCAGAACTTTGGGAGGCCAAAGTGGGAGGATCACTTGAGGCCAGGAATTCAAGACCAACCTGGCCAACATAGCAAGACCCCCATCTATAAAAAAAAAATACATCAATAAATAATTTTTTAAAAAATTTTAAAACACCGAAAAGAAAGCAAACCTCACTTTCAACACATCACTTAAACAGCCATGTTATCAGTCAGATTTCTTAGCTACAACATCAGAAATTGATTCTTGCTTATATAAGCAGGGAAAAGAGAACCAAAGAGATATCAGGCAGCTCACTGACTCACTGGGAGGGCTTAGAGAATCAGGGTCAGAGAATGACTAGGAACAAATGGAGGTGAGGAAGTGAGAGCCACAACCAAAATCACACCAATGGGACTACCTGGTGAGAAGACTGCTGCACAGCTGAGTCATGGATATACTGGCGGCACCACCACCAGCGCTGGATGGTTGATGCTGCCACAGGGAACTGTTGGCCTGGAAACTGCAGGAGCCAGTCACTGAAATAGATTCTCCACTGTCCCCAGTTCTTTGCTTCACTCACACATTCACTCATTTCAGGTTCCGTGGCAGCCATCTTGGCACTGTTAGCAGAGGCATCACCAAGCAGCCAAGGAAGGAGGGTGCTAGGAAGAACCTGGTTCTTGGATGATTCTTTTTTTTTTTTTTGAGATGGAGTCTCACTCTGTCACCCAGACTGGAGTGCAGTAGCACAATCTCAGCTCACTACAACCTCCCCCTCCTGGGTTCAAGTGATTGTCCTGCCTCAGCCTCCTGAGTAACTGGGAGTACAGTACACGCCACCATGCTTAGCTAATTTTTGTATTTTTTAGTAGAGGTGGGGTTTCACCATATTGATCAGGCTGGTCTTGAACTCCTGACCTTGTGATCCACCTGCCTCGGCCTCCCAACGTGCTGGGATTACAGGCGTGAGCCACCGCGCCTGGCCTGGATGATATCTTTGAGCCACTGAATCCACCTGTGGACTGCCTTCCTCCAGACCTCAATGATTTAGGTTGTTATGATTGGGTTATTTTTAAATGTATCGCTGGCATCGTTACTTAAAGTCAGTTGCACCCTAACTAATATATTCCCTTGAAATAGTTGAGCTCAAGCAGCCTGATCTATTCCAGAGCTCTCCTTTTTCACCACTGTCATGAGAAGTCTAAAATGGGCCAATAATTCAGCTGCTAATTCAGTGGAGCCATTACTTTATTCCCCGTGATGATTCCTCCTTTGATTCTAAATGCTGTCTATCAGTGGAGCCCTGAGTTATGGAGAACATAAGCAAAACCTCCCACATGGAAATGGGTCATAACTCCAGCTTCCACCCTCTTGATCCACAGATGAGTATATTCTTGCTATGGCAGAAATGGCACCAGGAATTGACAACTTGTTCAAAAACTAAACTTCACCCCCTAGAACCACACTGTAACTCACCTGCCTTTCTTTCTAATAAGACACTATAACGGTTGCTTTGAAGGGCAGTTCCATTCCTCTGTTGTAGGCAGTGTGGTTATGGGTAGTAGTGGTTATGAGTAGTAGCAGTTACGAGCACAGGCTCTGGAGCTGAACTGTCTGGGTTCAAGTCTGAGACCCCACTTACTTACTGAGTGACAAGAGTCAGTCTATTAACCATACTTGCTTTAGTGTCCTCTTCTTAGAAATTAATATAATTATGGTAATTATCTCAAAAGGCTGTTTTAAGGGTTAAATAAGTTGTCACATGGGAAGTTCTTAGAGGAGTGCCCAGTGTGTAAATGTGAGTTGTCATTACTGTTCTGTAAGGCCAGCAGCTTCGCATGATGAGGAGCAAGTCCTATAAATTCCATTTATTGCCTTACTTCTTTCAGAGAACAGTCAGTTCTTTGGCCAGAACCAGGTTGGTGGGACGCCTGTTGGTGCCCTCGGCATCCGTTGCTTCTACAGATCATGAGGGCAGAACCATGAAGCATGGTGAACAGGGATGGCAACTCTGAGCCCAGGGCATAGATTTGTTCCAGAGAGGATGGACTGCTGCCTTCCCGCTTGCAGTAGGAGTCCAGTGTTACTGAGGACTGGCTGGGTGCCTAGGGAATATGGTTGCATATTCAAACCCCAGGATTAGTTAACACTGAGAACAAGTTGGTCGCTCAGAAGTGGCGATAGCCAGCGACAGTAGCACCTCTTCCCCAAGGACAGAAGCAAAGTCCATGATGGTAAGCCTATGAATATACTTGCTCTATCACTGGGGCCCATGATGGTTATTCATGAACCTATTGAACAAGCCTTGGGAGACAGAAACATTTACTCGGATGACTGAGTAAAGAAGATCTGTCCTCACCAATATGAGTAGGCATCACCCAATTCACTGAGGGCCCAAATAGCACAAAAAGGTGGAGGAAGGATTGATTCTCTTTCTGAATTGGTACATCTATCTTCAGCCCTTGGACATCTGTGCTCTTGGTTCTTGGGCCTTCAGTCCTGGACTAAATTATACCACCAGCTAAGAAATGGCAGATCATGGGACTTCTTAGCCTCCATAATAGCATGAACCAGTTCCCATAATCTCTCTCTCTCCTCATATGTGTGTGTGTGTGTGTGTGTGTGTGTGTATCCTATACTAGGATATATAGAGATATACCTTGATATAGTTTGGGTATTCATCCCCATTCAAATCTCATGTTGAATTGTGATTCCCCAGTGCTGGAGGTGGGGCCTGGTGGGAGGTGTTTAGGTCATGGGGGTGGATCCCTCATGGTTTGGTGCTGCCTTCGAGATAGCAAGTTCTCACAAGACCTGGTCATTTAAAAGTGTGTGGCACCTCCTCACACCCTCTCACTTGCTCCTGCCTTTGCCATGTGGTGTGCCTGTTCTCCCTTTGCCTTCTTCCATGATTGAAAGCTCCCTGAGGCTTCATGAGAAGCTGAGCAGACATATCAGCACCATGCTTCCTGTAAAACCTGCAGAACTGTGACCCAATTAAACCTCTTTTCTTTATAAATTACCCAGCCTCACGTACTTTTTATAGCAATGCAAGAACAGCCTAACGTATATCTCCTGCTGGTTCTATTTCTCTGGAAAACCTAGATTTACACACTTATATAAAGCAGGGGTTGACAAATATTTTCTCTGAAGGGCAAGACTGAAAATATTTTATGGGCCATACTCAACTTTAACATGGTGGTGGTAAGATATAAGATAAGCTATAGATAATATGTAAACAAGTGAACATTTATACTCATTCATTTGGACACTGAAATTTGAATTTTATATAATTTTCACATCATAATATATCCTTCTTCTCAACCATTTAAAAATGTGAAACCTATTCTTAGCTTGTAGACCATACAAAAACACGCAGTGAGACAGATTTGACCTGTGGGCGAGAGTTTGCCAACTACTGGTGTAAAGAATTATAATTATATTCCTAAAAGGTTTTCTCATGCCCAAATGTTCCTCACTTGTTTCTGAGATTAACCTGCTGAGGCAGGTAGAGCAGAAATTATTAGCTCCATTATTAGCCCCATTTTGCAGAGAAGCAAAAAGTCTTAGTAAACTATAACAACATTCTAAGGATCATAGTTAATCAGAAACAGAGATGAGCTCTAACCTTGTCTCTAGGATTTTGGTACTCTTATCATACCATGCTCTCAGGGAGATATTCATCTTTATGACAAATTTTTAAAAAGCTATCAGCTCTTGGCTATGTAAACCCAGGGAAGGAACTGCTCCTGTTCCCACGCATAAAGCAAGAGCTCTCATAACTAGGGACTTAATTAGCACTCTGTCTATCCGATGCTTAGGGTTGATTTGTATTTACTATGAGAGAGAAATCCAGCTCTGAAGTTGCCAGCAAGGCCCTGTCCCCAGAAACAGTCCCCAAGGACTTTGAATCTCCACTGAAAGCCCTTACGGCTCCCCGATACTGCATCTAGCACACCCCAGGTCGTGGCCACTAGCCTCTGATTAGTTTTCTATCATTATGTGTCCCAAGGAAGAAATAAAGAGAGAGACAAATGAAAGTGCACTATGAAGTATGGGTTTGTGCCCCGCCTATACTCAAGAGACCTGGATTCCTCCCTTGATATGCTGCTTACAGGTTGGCTATTATAGCACCACCTTAACTGAGGGGCCCTAGGTATGGCCCCATGATTTGAATACCAACTGCTTCTTGGATGTAGTCCTCTAAGTCATAGGAAATAGTACAATTTTCATTCAATTGGTAAGTTATTTTACATTCAAAAGTAATTATTTTTTAGAAATTAAAATGACCAATATTTATATGTACATATATTTGCAATGTATAATCTATGTACTATTCTATAATTGTATGTGTACCCAAGTAGCACAAGCTTTAAAGATATATGAAGACTTAGGTGTAGGTATGATCTTAGCCTGTGTGGGCTGCCATAACAAAATACCACAGACTGAGTGGTTTAAACAACAGAAATTAATTTTTTTTTTTTTTTTGAGACAGAGTCTCACTCTTGTTGCCCAGGCTGGAGTGCAGTGGTGCTATCTCAGCTCACTGCAATCTCTGCCTCCCAGGTTCAAGCAATTCTCCTGCCTCAGCCTCCTGAGTAGCTGGGATTACAGGCGCCCACCACTGTGCCCAGCTAATTTTTGTACTTTTAGTGGAGATGGGGTTTCACCATGTTGGCCAGGCTGAGAAATTAATTTCTAACAGTTCTGGAGACTGGGAAGTACAAGATCAAGGTGCTGGCCCATTCAGTTCCTGGCATGGGCTCTCCATCTGACTTGCTGTGTCCTCACATGGCTCTTCCTCAGTTTGTATGCGTAGAGTAAGAGACAGAACAAACTCTCTTGTGTCTCTTCTTATAATGGCCCTACTTCCATCAGAGCAGGGCCCCACCCTGATAACCTCATCTAATCCTAAATATCTTCCACAGGCCCCATCTTCAAAGACCATCACACTGAGGGCTAGGGATTCAACATCTGAGTTTGGGGGTAACATAAACATTTAGTCTATAATAGGTACTATCTTCAATAATATTTACAAATATCAAACTTCCTCTTTTGTTAAACTTAGGGGAAAAAGCCATCCATCCATTCATCCATTAGCTGGTTATTTTAATGATGTTTGAGCACCTACTGTGTGCTACACCTATGACCTTTCAGAGATTAAAAGCCTCAAGGCTCAGAGTTCCTGAAACCCAGATTAAATATCCCCTTACCACTTTTCTTACTGGCTTTCATTATCACCCATCTTTTTTTCATGCTTGGTTATTAAATAAATTTCCCAAGGTGTTTTAAATACTTTTTCCTTAGATCTCTACCTTTCCTTTTAATGTGGCTCAGCAAATGGAAAATGACAACTCCTGTGTGCACTCCATGCCTCCCAGTGTGACTTCTCAGCATGTCTGCTATTGCAATTAGTTTTCACCTCCTCAAAGGAGAGGGCCTCTCTGCCCACAGGTGCTGTATTTGGCTGTTAGGTGCTTAATAATTAATTGCTTAGATTTATACTTTTTTCTTATTAAATCTAATAGGCATCTAGTTCATTTATAAGACTGATTCAGATTTTAAAAGGGCTGTATTTTTTTTTCCCAAAAAACCCATAAATTATAAACTAATGTCTATACAACATGGAAAGTTATGTTTAAGGGCCAGATGCGGTAGCTCATGCCTGTAATCCCAGTATTTTGGGAGGCCGAGGCGGGTGGATCACGAGGTCAGGAGTTCAGGACCAGCCTGGCCAAAATGGTGAAACCCCATCTCTACTAAAAATACAAAAATTAGCCGGGCCTACTGGCAGACACCTGTAATCCCAGCCACTTGGGAGGCTGAGGCAGAGACTTGCTTGAACCCGGGAGGCGAAGGTTGCAGTGAGCCGAAATTGTGCCACTGCACGCCAGCCTGGGCGACAGAGCAAGACTCCATCACAAAAAAAAAAAAAAAAAAAAAAAAAAAGATAGTAAGTTATGTTTAAAAGGAATATATAAAGTGGTTTCCCATAATCACCGCCACCCTAATAGAAATAGGATCAGAAATTCTGTAGCTCTAGCAGGAAAATAATAAAGGTTGTTATGTTATTCAGAAGTAGCTTAAAAATAAACAAATTAATTAATTAAAAAGGTTATTATGGTCTTCACACACACACACACACACAAAAGAAAGAAAGAAAAAGGGGAGTGTGTGTTCATACCAAAGATTTTCTTTTTTTCTTTTTCTTTTTGAGATAGTTTCGCTCTGTCACCCAGGCTGGAGTGCAGTGGCACGATCTTGGCTCACTACAACCTCCACCTCCTGGGCTCAAGTGATTCTTATACCTCGACCTTCAGAATAGCTGGGACTATAGGGGCACACCACCACATCTGGTTTTATTTTTAGTAGAGAAAGGGTTTCACCATGTTGGCCAGCCTGGTCTCAAACTCCTGGCCTCAAGTGATCCGCCCACCTCAGCCTTCCAAAGTGGTGGGATTACAGGCATGAGCCACTGTAACCGGCTTCATACCATGGCTTTTCTTACCTACACATTCTTTCCATCTATTTGTACTCATTAGTCTCTGTGTGAGTGGTTCTCAGGCGTGGAGTGGTGGCACACTCATGGGCAGAATCAGTTGTGGGAGAGTGCCATAAGTACTTTGTTACTTATACAGCTTTTAAATATGCAAACAAATTACTTTGTCCATAAATTAAAGCAGAGTCAAGATTTTTCCTTCAATATCATCACTATAAGGAGACAGGAGGCAATAAGGCATGGCAGGTGAAAACACTGTGGTTTACATACTGCTGAGGTTCACAGTCCAGCTCCACTAGTGGAGCTGAATAATTTTAGTCAAGACACACTTAGGCCAGGCTCAGTGGCTCATGCCTGTAATCCCAGCACTTTGGGAGACTGAGGCAGGTGTATGACTTGAGCCTGTTAGTTTGAAGCCTGGGCAACATGGTGAAACCTTGCTTATACCAAAAAATAGACAAAACTTAGCCAGGCATGTTGGTGCACCCCTGTAGTCCTAGCTAGTTGGGAGGCCGAGGTGGGAGGATGCTTGAGTCTGGGAGGCAGAGGGCAGAGATTGCAGTGAGCCGGGACCATGCCACTGTACTCCAGGCTGGATAACAGGGTGAGACCCTGTCTCAAAAAAAAAAAAAAAAAAAAAAAAGACACACTTAAAATTAACAAGCTTCAATTTTTTTCATTTGTAAAATGGAGGTTATAATAGGGTTTAAGCTATAGATTATGAGAATTCAGATATGAATAAGTCAGCAGAGTACTTGGCATATAGCAAGCACTCAATAAAGGTTGGCTAAAATAATACTATTTTCAATACAACTACTACTTAGTATTGTTATTAAGAAGTCATCTAATGTAGTTGTTAAGAAACTTTCAGTTCAAATACACCTAGTCAAGATCTAACTCTGCCACTTGGTAATTCCGTGACCTTGGATAACTTGCTTAACTTCTTTCAGCCTTAGTCTCATCATATCAAAAAAGTGTATGGGGTGTTGTGGAAGTTAAATTGGCAATAAGTCATGCAAACAAGAAAATATAAGGGCTCAACAGATAGCAATTGTGTAATAAAGGTTATCAATGATAATGATGACAGTGCTTGCTTAAGTGTTAGAAGGGGGAGAGGAATTATGTTTAGGAGTGTTGGATCCATATTCGTTTGGTCAGGAAAATATATTATTATCGATAAAAGAGCTAAAACATGCTTTATTGAGAGGGAGTGGTTATCCTAGCTTACTTGAGAACTAACAAGTTCATAAAGACACTGGGTCAACTCTTTTTATGCAATTTCAGACCTCTAGCAAAGCCTAGAAACCGGTGATAAACTTTGACTGCATATATGTAGGCCAGCAGTGGGAGGTAATTGCTTAGTGCTTTAAAGAACACACAGTTTTGAAGCAAGGAAGGAAGGAAGAAGTCTTAGAAATTATGTAAATCCAACTCCTTTACTTGATAAATGAGGACACTGAGGCCCTTAATGAAGAAATTGAGGCAGTAAAATGCTTTGCCCAAGGTTAAGATCAGGCACTTAATCTCAAAACATGATCATAGTCTTTGTTAAAAGGTGATTAAGAATAGGATGTATTTTGCATCTCTGAATCTATTTCCATGTTTGTATATTAGTGTGACTGGAAGTTTTTGTTTAAAGATTGTGTTTGCATGCCAACTAAACACTAAGAGAGAGTCAGAATCTTTAAAAACATCTGGAGGTTTCATCTGTTATTTTGTATATAAAAATTATAAGAGAAGGAACATTAGTATTTACTAAATAAGCACTTCCCAAGCATGAATCAATTTTACATAAAGTGTCTCTAGTAAACTTCACAACAATATTGGAAAGCAACCTGTCCATAAGGGCTGAGTCCAGAAAGCAGAAACTACTCTCGGCACCTTAAGCAGAAAGGGAATTTGATGCCTACAAAAGCGCTGAAAGGTCTAAATGGAGCGGCTTTAGACAAGACCTCCAGGAATGGCTCCCAGTTCACTACCATAGAACTAGCCTGCCCAGGGACCAGGCGTGGTGGCTCACGCCTGTAATCCCAGCACTTTGGTAGGCAGAGGCAGGCGGATCACCTGATGTTTGAGACCAGCCTGACCAACATGGCAAAACCCAGTCTCTACTAAAAATACAAAATTAGCTGTGCGTGGTATTGGGCACCTGTAATCCCAGCTACTTGGGAGGCTGAGGCAGAAGAATCGCTTGAACCTGGGAGGCGGAGGCTGTGGTGAACTGAGATGGTGCCATTGCACTCCAGCCTGGGCAACAAGAGCAAAACTCCATCTCAAAAAAAAAAAAAAAAAAAAAAAAGAATTAGCCTGCCCAGGGGACTGCTCTCTCTACTATAGGTGGAACACTAGGCATCCAGAAGGTGCCATGCCTACTGCAGACTCATAGGTTGTGATGTCAAAGCCATGTAACTGGAACATGACTCTATCACCAGCACTGTTGGCCCCTGAGTTATGCTACAGCTGCTAGATCCTTCCAGCAAAAGTTGATGCCCTTCACTGCCCTTCAAGCCGCTTCATATTTTCCCATTTGATTCAGTTTCAAAGTCAGTTCTCATAGTACATATTTAATCGCTTGATCTAAGTCACATCAAGAGCTTTAGCTGCAAAGGAGTCTGATAAACACAGGTTTTAGCTTTTCAAGCCTCTGTAGAACAGTATGTCATATTGGAAGGAAGTTTCGACAAATACCAAGTAGGCCTTATACCTATTTTTAGAATTATAAAGCCACTATTTTGACAGATTAAGTAACTTAGCTAAAGTCACACAGCAATTAATAAAAGGAGAGAGGTTCAAAATAAGACCTCCTGGCTCTAATGCTGTCTATACCTATATCCTAAGCAGTTTGTTGTTATCTCTGGCATAACATTTATTACAGAACGTTAGCTGTATACTCACTCATCTGCTTTGATTAGGACAAGCTTATCCAACCCGCAGTCTGTGAGCCACTTGTGGCCTAGGATGGCTTTGAATGAGGCCCAACACAAATCAGTAAACTTTCTTCAAACATTATGAGGTTATTTTGCGATTTTTTTTTTTTTTTGAGACAGAGTCTTACTCTGTCACCTCAGCCTTCCGAGTAGCTAGGACTACAGGCGCACCACCACGTCCAGCTAATTTTTTTATTTTTAGTTGAGGTGGGTTTCCGCCATGTTGGCCAGGATGGTCTCAGTCTCTTGACCTTGTGATCTGCCCACCTCCATCTCCCAAAGAGCTGGGATTACAGGCGTGAGCCACAGTGCCCGGCCTTTTTTGTGATTTTATTTAAAGCTCATCAGCTATTGTATTAGTGTATTTTATGTGTGACCCAAGACAATTCTAATGTGGCCCAGGGAAGCCAAACAACTGAACACCCCTGGATTAAGAAATCCCTTAAGGTAGAGACATTTGTGATTCATTATTACACTCAGGGTCTCCCAAATACAGTGTTCATGCCCATGTGTAATTTCTTCCCACATTTATTCTAGGCTTGGCTAAATGATTTGCTTTGGCCTAAGAGACGTCAGCAAACATGATGTAAGTTCAGTGTCTGCACATTGGCACATTGCTCTCATCACGTTAAGAAGTCCAAGGAGCCAACCTGAAGATGAAAGACATACGGAGAGAAAGGTCCAGATCCTCAGTTGTCTCAACTGAGCTCAATCCCCGGGAAATCCCCCAACTGAATGCAGTACCATAAGTGAGCTCAGGTGAAACAGCAGAAGAGCTTTCCAGGCAACTCACAGAATCATGAGAAATAGTAAATTATTGTTATTAGTCTCTAAGTTTTTGAGCTTTTTGTCATACAGTCATAAATAATTAAAACACATGCCTTATTTATTTTTTATCCATGTACTAATATGTTTGCTTATTCATTTATTTATTTGGCAATTATTTAAATATCATAGGCACTGGGATATATAATGCCTGTGATAATGCTAAGCACTGGGAAATATAATGATAGACAAGACAGAGACTGTGCTGTGAAGAAGCATCCAATAAGGAGTAGGAACAAATAAAGATATGATTATAGTACCATGAGGTACAGGCTATGAGAAGAGTAAACACGGGGGGCTATGGAAGAATCTAATAGTGACACCTTACTCAATTTGGGGAGCGGTGTCACAGGAAAATGCCTGATGTCGATATTCTGTGCATATTTCTTTTCTGTTGTAACACAGGAAAGAGAAATTCAGCAATTTGGTCAATGTCACTCAATTATTGGACTGATATAATTTCTCCTGAATCTCATTTGACAACTCTGTATGTAAAGGTTGTTTCTTTCCATAGCTGGTGGGTTTTTTTGTTTTGTTTTGTTTTTTTGAGACAGAGTCTCGCTCTGTCACCCAGGCTAGAGTGCAGTGGTGCGATCTTGGCTCACTGCAACCTTCGCCTCCCGGGTTCAAGCGATTTTCCTGCCTCAGCCTCCCAAGTAGCTGGGACTACAGATGCCTGCCACCACGCCCGGCTAATATTTGTATTTTTAGTAGAGATGGGATTTCGTCATGTTGGCCAGGCTGGTCTCGAACTCCTGACCTTGTGATCTGCCTGCCTTGGCCTCCCAAAGTGCTGGGATTACAGGCGTGAACCACCATGCCTGGCCTTTCATAGGTATTTTTATTTTTGTTTATTTAGTTGGTTTTGTTTTGTCCACAGTGGAAATTCATTCTCATCAATAAAAGCTAGGGTCTTGTGATCCAAACCACTAGGTTTTCTGCAAGCATAATTTTTAACAATAAATTAACCTGCTTTCCCACCCAATAATTCTTTACTAAAAATTAAATAGTAAAATAATGATTAAATAATTTTAAAGTAGCTAAGTTTAAATATAAAAAATTATACTGGAAAGATATATTCATTTATATAGCAAGATTTACCTTATTTATTTATTTATTTATTTATTTATTTATTTATTTATTGAGATGGAGTTTTGCTCTTGTTGCCCAGGCCGGAGCGCAATGGCGTGATCTTGGCTCACCGCAACCTCCGCCTCCTGGGTTCAAGCGATTCTCACACCTCAGCCTCCCAAGTAGCTGGGATTACAGGCATGCGCCACCACGCCTGGCTAATTTGTTTATTATTAGTAGAGACGGGGTTTCTCCATGTTGGTCAGGCTGGTCTTGAGCTCCCAACCTCAGGTGATCCACCCACCTCGGCCTCCAAAAGTGCTGGGATTACAGGTGTGAACCACTGCACCCGGCCTAGAACAAGACTTAAAAACACCAAATATTGAGGTACAATTTGGTACCTTTTCACTTTAATTATTGCCAGTCACTGTGTCATCCAACTGTTTTCTTCCCATCAAAATCTGAAGAAGCTCACAAATAAGGTCATGTGCTGCACAACATGGTTTCAGTCACCAACAGACCACAGCTCTCATGGTAGTCCCATAAGATTATAATGCTGTATTTTTACTGCACTTTTTCTATATTTAGATACTTTTAGATACACAAATACTTACCATTGTGTTACAATCGCCTACAGTAGTCAGTGCTATAACATACTGTACAGGTTTGTAGCCCAGGAGGAATGAGCTAAACTGTATAGCCTAGGTGTGTAGTAGGCTGTGCCATCTAGGTTTGTATAAGCACACTGTATGATGTCACACAATGACAAAATCACCTAATGATGCATTTCACAAAACATATTCACGTCATTAAGCAACATATGGCTATACTGGGACAAAAGTGATTTGGCCCAATAAAATGGCTGCTTAGAGATTGTAACTGCCCTCACAGTTGTTCCTGCCTGTTGCACAGTTGCACAGACAGAGCCAATTTACTAAGACAGCATTATTACAATAGAGAAATAGTTTAATAAATGCAAAGCTGGCTAAACAGAAAATCAGAGTTTTATTACTTAAATCGGCCTCCCAAAACATTTGAAGACTAGGGTTTTTTAAGGGTAATCTGGTGGGCAGGGGGCTAGGGAGCAGAGGAATGCTTTGGTTGGGTGGGGGCTGAAATCATAGAGGGGTCGAAGCAGGTTCTTCTTGCTGTCTTCAGTTTCTGGGTGGGATCGCAGAACTAGTTGGGCCAGTTTACCAGTCTGGGTGGTGCCAGTTTGTTCATCAAAATGCAGGGTCTGAAAAATATCTCAGACACCAATCTTAGGTTTTACAATAGTGATGTTATTTGTTGGAGCAGTCGTGGAGTATATTAGTCTGTTCTTGCATTGCTCTAAAGAAATACCTGAGACTGGGTAATTTATAAAGAAAAGAGATTTAATTGGCTCATGGTTCTGCAGGCTGTACAGGAAGAGTTATGGTTTCTGCTCTTGGGGAGGCCTCAGAAAGCTCACAATCATGGCTGAAGGGCAAAAGGGGACCAGGCATCTAATATGGCAGAAGCAGGAGCAAGAGAGTGCAGGTATGAGTAGGGGCAGGTAACACACACTTTTAAACAACGACATCTCACGAGACTCACCGTCATAAGAACAGCACCAAGGAGATCGTGCTAAATCATTCATGAGAAATCCACCCCCATGATCCAATCACCTTCCACCAAGCTTCACCTCCAACACTGGGGATTACAATTTGACAGGAGATTTGGGTGGAAACACAGATACAAAGCATATCAGGAAATTTAGAATTTTGTGGCTTCTGGCTGCATGACTCCTGAGCCATAATTTCTAATCTCGTGGCTAATTTGTTAGTTTTACAAAGGTGGTCTGGTTCCCAGGCAAAAAGGGGGTTTGTTTTGGGAAGGGACAATTACCATCTTTGTTTCAAAGTTAAACTATAAACGAAATTCCTTTTATGGTTAGCCTGGCCTACGCCCTGGAATGAACAAGGACAGCATGGATGTTAAAAACAAGATGGAGTAGGTTGAGACAGATTTCTTTTGCTGTCATAATTTTCCTATGTCACAGTTTTCTCACCGTTATAATTTGTGCAAAGGTAGTTCCAAGATGGTTCTAGGACCTTGAGGAGTCCTAAGTATCACAGATGGAAAAATCGGTATGTTAAGAAAAGTACAGTCATAATCACTAACCCTTATTTTAGTTAAAATACAAGCTTATACATAGAAACAAGGCTGCAGTCTAGAAGAAAGTCCGCAAATAGGCAGTGCAGTTTTAATTAGTTGAGTATGGAGACTAATTAATATGCAAATGAGGAGCTTACCAATATTAATCATCTGTTTTACTAGGCAGCTTTTACTAAAGAGTTTCTAACGAGTTTGCAAATTAAGTTTCTTTGACATTAAAAATCAGCTAAACGCCTGTCTGAGAATAATCTCTTCTAACTCAAGGGCGGGAAGGGAGAATTTTTTTCTGGATGAAAAACAGCAGTGTTTAAAACCAATTCCCATGTTGGCAAGCACTGTGCAAGAGTTCTGTATCAACCCTTTCCAGGCTCTAATTGAAACCATTTCAGCAAGAGAGACACCAGAAAACAGTTGGAACAGAGACAAATATGAGTCATGGTGATTTAAAGATACATGACCTAGAAAGTTGCGTCAAAAAACTTGCTTAAGTTGGTGACTGGCATTGTTGAAACACAAACGAGGTTAGAAATATTTGCCTAAACTCCCTTTTATGGCCTTTAACATACCCCTATGGTTCTCTTTACTTGGAAATATTGAAGATTGGGTTGAATGCTGACTTATCAGGGGTGATCTGAGTATGAGGATAGATTACAAAGTGGTCACTTTCATTTTGGGATTCATTTTCATTCAAGTTTGTGAAAAAGTATATGGGCTTCAGTTCAATTATGTTCATCCTATTTTCATCCTATTTTCAATGTCAATTGATTCCGTTATCGTGCCACTTGGCTATTAATAGAAAATTATACACTACAAATTAATACAATATTTTTATGTTTCCTACTTCCAGGTAGAATGTCAGCAAAGAAATTCTTTTGAAAGACAATAGATTGGATGCAACTCTTCTCTGATCCTTTGCTCCAGTAAATGAAATTCACAGTTGCCCTTAAAAATATTTTCTCTTTCATCATATCCCTATGGAGATTCAAAGGAAACTTTGAAATGATACCTTGTCAATGAGCTCACAATCTATGTTTCTTCTCACATTTTGCATCTCTCCCCCCACCCCCCACTCTTCTATACCTATCAGCCAAAACTTACCATAATTAGGCTAGACAAATTTGTTACCAGGGATCTCCTTTATGCATTCATTCATTCATTTTTTCAATGAATGTTGATAAGGTTGAACCAAGGTACGGAGCACCTCCTGCTGTATAAGGTACTTTGGGATGCAAATATGTATAATTAGAAGTTTCAAGGGATTTACAGTCTACCAAGAAAATAAAGCATGTGCCCAATAAGGCCGCTTTGAAGAATTATGTGATAAAAGCAATGAGAGTTGTAGATCTCATGTGCTTGCTGCAAATGACTTTGAGCAATCTTGTGAAAACATTCTGCCTCAATCTCTTTCTTTATATAGCAGAGTCCTAGTACATCGGAGAACAGAATATGATTGGTGATTTATTACTTTTCAGTTTTTACAAGTTTAAAGTGGCTAATATGACAAATACCGAAGAACGGTCCCACCTTTCCCAGAGTAGGGAGAGACCTTACTTTAGTCTGTGGATGTTTACTTGCTGATTGTCAATGAGAATGACCCAATGACATTCACTTGAAGTGTTCAGCGGGGAGCTCTGGACTATATTTTTCAGTTCTGTTATGATTCTTGCTTGTCTGTAGCCTTATTTCTTTTGGTCAATACCTGTGCTAAATGTTCTGGTTGGTGGAAAATACTGTTAAGTTCAGATTCATTAAAATTCATGGCAAAAAATGAAAGAAAGTCCTTAATCAAAGGCACAAGATAGATTTTGCAAAGAAATTACGGCCAGAGAATTAATCCAAAATGTGCTTTGGTTTGGGCTTCTGTACAAGCACGTCTTGGCGGCAGGTCTGGACTCGAGGTTGTGGGAGCTGCAGGAGTGGAAAATGGAAATGGCTCATCTGCACCTGCCCTTTCTCCAGAGATTTGTCTCATCATCCTCTCCCATGACACACAGGGCCAGTCCACACTCAGAGAGAAGTCTGCAGACCGTCCTTCCTTGATGCCCAAGCCCCAGCAGGATGGTGCTCCAAGTCACTGTCACTAAATTGTATATGATGTTTTACAAACAACTATATGATTGGATATAGAATGTATTTCTGTGGTATGTGTGAATTCCAATTGTTTGCTCTAGAACAGCACTGTTCAATAGAACATTCTGCAGTGACAAAAATATTCTGTAAATCTCCATGGTCCAATACAATAGCCACTAACCACATGGCTATTGAGGATTTAAAATATGGAACTGGATTTTTAATTTTATTTAATTTTGATTACATAATTTTAATTTAAATAGCCACATATGTCTAGTAGCTTACCATAATGGACAGTGCAGTCCTAGAAAATAACTTCATCCATTTTGATTTTATAAATGGAAATGGAAAATAACCACCCTATGATAATGACACAGTTCTGACTTAGGTGCATGAATTAATTCTCTTAATTTTGACATAAATATAATGAATGAAATTTCAACCCTTCTGCTATTGATGAAAAAGTAAGGCTTTAACTTCAGTTGTCTAGATTGAATATATAACTGACCAACTGCTCACTTTGATTTTTTTTCCATTTATTATACATCTTGCATCCCACACCTAGCCATAGATAGGTAAGATTAAATTAGTCTTCTATCTTAGGAACACATAATAGGACCTTCTAATAAAGACACAAAATTACAAAAACATAAATAAAATAAATGCAAATAATATTAATAAATTCTGTAGATAATTCAAAATGCTGTTTGAATGAGACTTCTGAACAACTTGGTGGCATGGCTACACTGGAGCTAAATTTGCTATTATTTGAAAATTCTGAAATCAAGTACTATAAATGATGTGTTCTAATAAGAAATAATCACCTCTTGAGAGTATGGTAACGTGTATGAGACTAAGCACAACTAATACAAAACAGCATATAACCTGAATTTTATGTATAGCTCATTTCTGGGAGGAAGTGTTCCCAATGTTTGCACCAGAATTAGAAGCAACCAGAGACTCAATTGGTCTGATGCTAATAACTATGCAGGAGCTTTCCTAAGATGCTGAATGTGCACTTCTGAGCCCCCTTCTACTCACCAGTCTGTGTTGATGAGCCCAGATACATACAACTGACTAGAATTTCATCACTTTTAAACATGCACTATTGAGTTGATGCCACATCCATGAATATGATTGATTTAGACAAGACTGAAAAATATAGCGTTGTAGGTAACCAGGGGGTTCAGCCGAATTCTAAGGAGGGGTTTGAGAGCACCTGCTCCTCTAGTTGCATTAATACGGCTCCTGGAGGCCGGGCATGGTGGCTCACACCTGTAATCCTAGCACTTTGGGAGGCCAAGGCGGGCGGATCACGAGGTCAAGAGACCAAGACTATCCTGGCCAACATGGTGAAACCCCGTCTCTACTAAAAATACAAAAATTAGCTGGGCATAGTGGTGTGTGCCTGTAGTCCCAGCTACTCAGAAGGCTGAGGCAGGAGAATCGCTTGAACCTGGGAGGCGGAGGTTGCAGTGAGCCGAGATTGCGCCACTGCACTCCAGCCTGGGCAACAGAGTGAGACTCCATCTCAAAAAAAAAAAGACTCCTGGAAAAATCGACCCACTTGTTTATACAGCCTGTCTTACTTCATAGGATTCTTGTGAGAATTAAATGAGATCCTGGGAGGGTTAGATGACTACAGTAGAAAGAGCAGTCAGATGATAAAAAATATCTGAATTTTAATCCTGAGACTTTACTTAATGTCTTTGAGTTTTAGCTTTCTTATCTGCAGGATGAGGGTAGGAATGTCAGCTCCATATATCTCACAGAGTTTCTGCAGGGATCACATGAGACACTCTGCATGCTTTTTTTTTTTAATTCTGAGTTTGTTATAGGCACAGAGATTTCTGATTTCTGGTCACTGTTTTTTAGATTCATTTACTTTTATCTAGTCCCTTAGTCACCAGTTGCACATATCTACAAAATGATTGGCTGGGATTAGTGGCGTGGTCTATGAAAGTGAAATTGAGTGAAACAAGAAAAACCATAAAAGGTCCCAAATCCATGGCCTTGACTTCATTAAGCAGGCGCAATATTCATCTGTGCGATCCATCTTCAGTGAAATGTAGCCTCCTGACCTTTTGCCAGCTTAGCCCTGCTGTCAGCAGCTGGGGACCCTGCCACAGGGCTGGGCAGGGAGCCCCGGGTTGCCCACATTGCAGATCATCTCAGGAATATTCAAGAGGGACTGTAAAATAAACCCCCAGTCTTGTAATTTTATTTCAAAAAGCAAAAAATCTCCCAGATAATGAGCATTTTGCTCTAATAAGAACTGTAGGATTGATTAGGTTCAAACTGTTAACAGACATCCTTATGGTTAATGAAGCAGCATTGAAAATGCCTCTGGATTTTTTGGAAACTTAAATCATACAAAAGGAAGCAAAGAACTGGAGGTAGGGTGGATTAAACTGTCTGTTAGTTAATATACTCAAAATAATGGACACAAAATGTTCTTTGAAAAGTTCATATGTATCAAGAGTTATTTCCCCAATGGGCAAGCAATAAACTTTGATGATTATTGTTGGAACATTCTTTGGATAACATATTTTTCTGTGAATCTTGAGTGGGGGACGGAAGCTTCTGCCATTTTAATTCCTTTGTTAATGTCTTTATGAATGCAATTAACACTTCATTCACGCTTCTTTGTTTCTGGATCCCATTAGGATGTGGTTTATGCCAGTTTCTCTCTCCCAGGAGACAGCCCGCATCACACAACATTTCACTCAGCTGTGTCGCTGAGCACTGACAAACTCAATTTACAAAAGGCAAGAGTGAGTTGACACCATGCTGTGGCAGTTGTCCTGATGGGAGGAAACGACTCATTTCCTTCCAAGGTAGAACCCACCTTCTCTGAGAAGCAAGCTTGTGCATAAGAGTGTTGAAGACAAGGAGGTAAGGAAAGCCTCTTGGCTGACACAAAGTAAAATCCCTGCAGTTGAAGAAATGCTAAGAATCAAATTTGGTTCCTGGTCTTCAAAGAAAAAACAGCTACCGCTGGCCCTGTAGGCACAACAGGCTGCTGTTATCTTTATCAAACATTTAGTAAGAGCTAACTAGGTACAAAGTAAGGGAGAAGCCCAGAAGCAGAGGAAATGGTCTCTCCCTTCTGGAGCTTACAGTGTAAACAAGAGGCAAGAGATAAACATGACAAATACATAAGCCAGGGCGAAAGGCAGCACAGCTAAGTCCTGAATGAGAGGCACAGACCAAAAGAACACTAGGAGTTCAGAAGTCTGTGATGGGGAATCTGGGGAAAGCTTTTCTGGGGAGGTGAGACTTAAATAAAAGCAGTTCCCCTGGCCATTCAATGATTGCACTCACCAGGAAAGAGGGAGAGAATAGGAGGAACTGCAGAGAGGGAAGGAGAGGCAGGCATTAGCTAAGATGCAAAGGTGCAAAATGAGTAAGAGGGTTTTTGTTCTTGATACATTATTTTCCCTTTATATTAAAGTCTCTCCTCCAATTGATGGGATCATTTCTATTTCAAATATCAGTGTGCTATTTGCTTAACAGCCAAAGGCACTGCAAATGAATATATCTGAATCTTACTAGGAACTGTACAGAAGAAGATGCAGGAGGTCCAAAGGGAAGTCAGAGACAAAAGAAGGAAGGAAGCAAGCACTGCTCATGGTTTGATATAACATTTTTTCTTTAAATGAAAAAAAAAAAAAAATCACCTATAGATAGGCCTTGTACCTATGCTATAATTTTAAGTTTGGTTTTCTCTGACAAAGACACAAAAAGAGGAGAATTTCTAATAAGTGTTAAGAAGCATGCCGTATTTCCAGAAAAGGAAGTAAAGCAGCTTATAGTCCAAGTCATCTGTGCCTAATGTTAAAGGTGTTTTAATAAGCAAAGGGTAGTATTCCTTATGCAGTTTTAACATGATTTAATGGTATGATAATTGGTTATTTTCTTGTTTCTGAGTTACTCCAGAAATCTAGCCCTTTTCCCATTAGCTATATATCCTTATTACCAAGATCTTTCTCATGTCTCTTTCAACCAGATCTGGGCTGTCAACGCCATCATATTCTATTAGAATAAGGCCTGGATGTATTTCTGCCAGATTGGCCAGCCCCTAGGCATTAAAGCATTACAGACCACAGTCATGCCTGAGCACTTTTTGCTTTAACAATAAGGGTCATTTTGTTTACATTTTATCATATGAAACTGCTCTTTGTGGGAAAAATGGCTTCCCATATTACAAATAATGCTTGGCCAAAGAACAACTAACATTAACATTAACACTGATTCTAATCAAAAGTTAAAGTGTTGGTAATTTTATGAGGGTTGTTTCTTTCCCTAAAGCAAATAGCTGTCAATTGTCAGTTTTAAAACTACCATGATTTATTGGAAGAATAACAGATCAGTAGAATTACTGAATTAATTCCCAAACATTTAAAGGGGAAAGAAAAAAAATGATAAAATGGGTGGTCTGTACGGAGCAGGGAGGGGAAGGGATGGTTCTGAGGCTAAAAAAACAAAAAACAAAAACCCTTTACTTCTGTCCTTGTGCATTTTTTAAAATAGAAAAAAACCACTTTGCATTCCCTGGCCTCAAGCCACTAGGTCACTATGTAAAACATAAACAGGGTCTGTGTTTTGCTGCATTTGAGAAAGATGTAAAGGTGTAAATATGATGGAAGAGGTTTTGTTTCCTTTCCCCTCTCAGGAATGGTCTGACAGCCCCAGGCTCGAGAATGTGTCTCTCCCAAGTACTCTGTCACCCTGGTAACCATGGAGACCATGACGATCGATTAGATGCCATCTGATCTCAACCTCATAAAAAAAAAGGCAGCAGATGGCAACCAGGCCACTAGACCTGTCTCAAGAGAGACGAAGAGGAAGAGCGAGAAAGGGAAGGAAGGAGGGAGAAAGGGGAGGAGGTGGGGGTGGGTTGGCTCAGGGAGAAGAGAGCCCAGAAGCAGCTCTGGAAATGAAAATTTTAGAAAAGAATGAAAATAGAAAACAAGGAAAGCAATGGAAAAAAAGAAACTGAAACCCACTGTGCGATAGACCCCCATAGTGAGTTGATAATTCCATGAGGAAGATAATTCTATAGAGAAAGCGAATCCGCTATCTCCTAACTTTCCACTTTATACAGAATGGTGTGGAACCTGGGCCCCAAGGCTTCTCGGAGGGATACACACAAAGTTGGCTGTCAGAATCAGTTGGACTTTGATGCATCCAAAAGAGAATGCTGAGACTTGGTTCTCAGAATGAATGTCCCTAATCAGATGAGACCTTTCAGGGGACTGGATGCGTCAATACTGGTATGTTTGTCAGCCCATCCCCAGCAGTGTTCTAATATTCCTTAAAGGAAGAAGCGATAACCAGGTCAGTAGATACCTAAGGTGAAAAGAAGACAAGAGCAGTTAAGTCAATTCTGGTAGCCTAGGAGTTTTAGCCAGTGTCCCAGAGTAATGTAATGGCTAATATTTATGAAGTGTTTATGATATGTCAGACACTGCTAAGCACTACATACAGAATATTTAATTTAATCCAGATAACAATACCATAAGATAGGTGCAATAATGATTCCCATTTTACAGAGAGGACCTGAGGCTTAGAGAGGTTAACTACCTTCATCAAGGGCATACCTAGAATGCAATATGTAAATGTACAGAACAGCTTACTTATATAGAGAGTTGACTTGCTCACTCTTGTGCTTTCTTTTTCAATCCCCTCCCCCACCTTTTTTTTGAGACAGAGTTTCACTCTGTCACCCAGGATGGAGTGCAGTGGTGCAAATTCAGCTCACTGCAATCTTCGCCTCCTGGGTTCAGGTGATTCTTCTGCTTTAGCCTCTGGAGTAGCTGAGATTACAGGTGTGCACCACCACATCTGGCTAATTTTTGTATTTTTAGTAGAGACAGGGTTTCACTATGTTGCCCAGGCTGGTCTCCAGCTCCCAACCTCAGGTGATCCACCCACCTTGGCCTCCCAAAGTGCTGAGATTACAGGTGTGAGCCATTGCTCCTGGCCTTCTCCTCCTTTTTATTTATTTATTTTCATTTTTTATTTTTTGAGATGGGGTCTTGCTATATCAGTCAGGCTGGTCTCAAACTCCTGGGCTCAAGTGATCCTCCTGCCTCAACCTCCCTAGTAGCTGGGACTATAGGCATGCACTACCACACCTAGCATTTTTCCCTTTTACATTTTATTTCAGATTTTTGCAGATTACAAAATAGGACATGTCCAATATAGAAAACTGCTTAAAACAAGAGAAAGAAAGGGAAAATTATCTACAATCCCATTAGTCAGAGATACGTGTGATAAGCATGTGGATTATGTAATATACATATATATATAGAGAGAGAGAGAGGGAGGCAGACATGTATATTTTAAGCAAATATAGTATTAAATCTTAAATACTGTTTCATTAACATATTTTTTGGAACATTATATTATGAAAAACTTTCCATAGTTTTGACTCTTCTATTTTATCTGATTTAATGATTACAGCATTCTACTATCTGATGTATCATAATTTTATTTAACTACTTCTTTATTATTGGATTTTATTTCCAGATTTTTTCTACTATAAATAATGCTATGGTGATCATTGTTGCATATAAACCTTTTTTGTACTACTCTGACTTTTTTCTTTACAATGAAAACATATTGGCTAAGTCAAAGTGTATGTTTTCTCAAAACTTCTAAATTGAGGTATAGCATATATACAACAAGGTGAATAAATCTTAAGTGTACTGCGAGTTGAATTCTACATGTGTATAGACAACGGTTATAACCACCACCCAGATCAATGGATTAAACATTTGCAGTGCTCCAGAATGCTCTTCATGCCTCTTCCCAGTCAGTAGCTATCCCCTGTCCTTGAACTTCATATAAATGGAATCATAGGGTGTGTATTCTTTGGTTTCTGGCTTCCTTCACTCAACATAACGTCTGCGAGATTCATCCATGCTGTAGAGGATAGCAGTAATCCATCTTTTTATTGCTGCATAGTATCCTTTAAAAAAAATACTGCAATTTATTGATTTGTTTTTTTCTGATAGACATTTAGGCTATTCTGAATAAAGTTGTTATGTATATTCTTATATATGTCTTTTGGAAGACATTTTTATACTTCAAAAAATATAAACTAGAAGAGGCATAACTAAATCATAGAGTCAGGCAAACTTTTAGCTTTAAATGCAGGGTAAACATTTTTAAAGTTTCATTTTGTTTTTAGAAAGGGGGCCTACTTTCAAATTGCTCTCCAAAACATCTGTACCAATTTAAACTCCAACTATCCAATGTCAAGAGTGTACCCTTCCCCTTCCCTCCTCACCACCAGCTAGTGGGCATTTTCATTCTTCTTAATCTTTGCCAGTGTGAGAAACAAAATGGTATCTGATTGTTTATATTGTGTTTGATGACCAAGAAGATGTTAAAAAATTCTTGCTACGTTACCAGATATTCTTGTTTCTTCTTTTGTAAATTGCCCATATACATCATTGCCCTATTTGTTATTAGCTTTAGGATAAGGCAAAAAACTGAAATAGGCCGGGCGCGGTGGCTCAAGCCTGTAATCCCAGCACTTTGGGAGGCCGAGACGGGTGGATCACGAGGTCAGGAGATTGAGACCATCCTGGCTAACATGGTGAAACCCCGTCTCTACTAAAAAATAACAAAAAACTAGCCGGGCGATGTGGCGGACGCCTGTAGTCCCAGCTACTCGGGAGGCTGAGGCAGGAGAATGGCGTGAACCCGGGAGGCGGAGCTTGCAGTGAGCTGAGATCCGGCCACTGCACTCCAGCCTGGGCGACAGAGCAAGACTCCGTCTCAAAAAAAAAAAAAAGCTGAAATATAATCCATATAGTATGTAGAGACCATTGGCATTGTAAGAAAAATTCATTGGTATTTATAACCAAAAAATATTTACATTCTTTCCATAAGTTGACATCCTGCTCTATATATTTCAGAACGAAGCTAACATTTACAGAACACCAATTACTGAGCACATTTACTCTTTAAAACAGCCCTATTTATTTAATTCTTAATATCTTCATTTCACTTCAGAGGTAGCATTTAATTTTCATGAAAATTCTGAAGTTATTTAATATTCTGCCTATTTTTACAAGTGCAGAAATCAAGGCTCCACGGGGCTCAGGGTCACAAATGATTTAAGTGGTGGGACTGGCATTTAAACCCAAGACACCCCAAGTCAAAAGTAAATTATTTTTCTCTTTTCTCTAGATGCCATTGCCTAGGTCAGTGCTCTGGCCTATCATCTGAATGTTTGTATCCTCCTAAAATTTATATGTTGAAATCCTCACTCCCATATGTGATGCTGTTAGGAACTGGGGGCCCTTGGGAGGTGATTGGGTCGTGAAGGCAGGCCCTCGTGAATGATCAGCGTCCTTATGAGAGCTGCCCCCAAAAGCTCCCTCACCTCTTCCACTATGTGAGGACACAGCAAGAAGGCACCATTTATGAACAAGGAAGTTGCCTTTACCAGACACCAAATCTGCTAGCACTTTGATCTTGGACTTCCCAGACTCCAGAAATGTGAGGAATAACATTGCTATTACCTGTAAGTCACCCAGTTGTGGTATTTTGTTACGGCTGCCTGAACAGACTAAAATAAGCAGTGATTCTCTCTTTTTTATCCCCCACATTTCAAACCTAAGAGGGCATCTGATTTCTAGAACCCTATCCTTAACTCCCTTCCCTTCCATTCTCAACACACATCTACCATTCCACTTCCAAAATCCAAAGAGTATCAGGATCTCTGGGCTGTCAAGAAGATTGAGAATATGACAAAATCCATGTTAGCTCATTTATTTTAGAAACTTTTCTTTGTGTGTGGTGTGTTTTAAAATCTGAGTAATGGTTTAATAAATCCAGAATTGGAATAAGTAGAAGCGGAAGCAAATCTAGGATGTTTTCCTCTTAATAAGTTACTCCTTTGGGGTCTGAAGCTTATATAATTTTAGAAGCTTTTTAAAGTAAGAAGAAGACAAGAATATTTATTCAAAATTAGGTTTGAGTGAGTGTTGATTTAAAGTGAGAAAAGAAATTGCTATCAATTACACATTTTAAAAATATTTAACTGCCACAAGAATCACAAAATTAAAATATATATATATATTTTTGGTACTTAATTGCCCTGACACCCCTATAGAATTATGCCTTCATTTTTTTGGCTCTATATTCTTGGGTCACGACTTCATATAACAAAGATTTTTGTAGTATTTTCTATCAAGAGGGTACATATAAAGATAGATTAGGCCGGGCGCGGTGGCTCAAGCCTATAATCCCAGCACTTTGGGAGGCCGAGACGGGCGGATCACGAGGTCAGGAGATGGAGACCATCCTGGCTAACACGGTGAAACCCCGTCTCTACTAAAAAATACAAAAAACTAGCCTGGCGAGGTGGCGGGCGTCTGTAGTCCCAGCTACTCGGGAGGCTAAGGCAGGAGAATGGCGTGAACCCGGGAGGCGGAGCTTGCTGTGAGCCGAGATCCGGCCACTGCACTCCAGCCTGGGTGACAGAGCGAGACTCCGTCTCAAAAAAAAGAATTAAAAAAAAAAAAAAATAGATTAGTCTTTCCAGTAGCATGGTTGATCAGACTTGTTTTTCATTAAGAATTTGGAAAAGTTTCTGTGAGCTTCATAACTCATTATTTGTACTATCACATAAATGCTTGGGATTATAGTCAGTTTTAGGAAATCCATCAAATTTTTATCATATGTGAACTCTAAGATTTCAGAGTATTTCTAATTTGTTTTCTTTGTTGTTACTGTTCAATGACTAATCTTTTTTTCTCTTTGAATTTAATGAATTTACATCAAAAAATTAGGTAGTCATTTTGCATTTAAGGAATAAAAATCTTTAAAAAAAATACAAAGAATGAAAGGATTTTAGCCAAGTTTACACTTCTTTTTGCTATAATTTTTAACAACAATTCATCTCATCATAACTTAATGCAATGTGCAAGTGCAGCACCCATTACAATCATTTAACTAAATTTAAGGAAGTACGTTGTTAACAGTGGCCCTCAGAGGAAACAGATTTATCTTCTTTTAAAAACTCTGTGGTATATAAACATTGCATAATAATGCTATTCAACCACCTCTTGCCTCAAGAATCATTACCCGGCCAGGCCCAGTGGCTCACGCCTGTAATCCCAGCACTTTGGGAGGCTGAGGCGGGCAGATCACGAGGTCAGCAGTTCGAGACCAGCCTGACCAACATGGTGAAACCCCGTCTCTACTAAAAATACAAAAATTAGCCAGATGTGGTTGCGGATGCCTGTAATCCCAGCTACTGGGGAGGCTGAGGCAGGAGAATCACTTGAACCTGGGAGGTGGAGGTTGCAGTGAGCCGAGATCCAGCCTGGGCAACAGAGCAAGACTCCAGTCTCAAAAAAGAACAAAACAAAACAATAAAACACAAATACTTTAATGGTTTTAAAGCAAAAGCTGTTAGACTCTAGATAGCTAAAACTATACTCATGAGTTCAAACTTACAGAAAAGTACCTCTTAATAAAATATCTTTTGATATACGTAGGGTTTTTTTTTTTTTTTTTTTTTTGAGAGGGAGTCTGGCTCTGTTGCCCAGGCTGGAGTGCAGTGGCACTATCTCGGCTCACTGCAAGCTCCACCTCCCGGGTTCATGCCATTCTCCTGCCTCAGCTTCCCAAGTAGCTGGACTACAGGCACCTGCCACTATGCCCGGCTAATTCTTTGTATTTTTTAGTAGGTACAGGTTTCACCGTGTTAGCCAGGATGGTCTCGATCTCCTGACCTTGTGATCCCCCCGCCTCGGCCTCCCAAAGTGCGGGATTACAGGCATTAGCCACTGCGCCGGCCTTTTTTTTTTTTTTTTTTTTTTTTTTTTGAGACAGTCTCACTCTGTCACCCAGGCTGGAGTGCAGTGATGTGATCTCGGCTCCACCTCCAGGTTAACACCCATTCTCCTGCCTCAGCCTCCCAAGTAGCTGGGACTACAGGCGCCCATCACCATGCCCGGTTAATTTTTTTTGTATTTTTAGTAGAGACAGGGTTTCACCATGTTAGCCAGGATGGTCTGGAGCTCCTGACCTCGTGATCCACCCGCCTTGGCCTTCCAAAATGCTAGGATTACAGGTGTGAGGCACCGCGCCCGGCAAGTAGTTCTTTTAAGTAGTTCTTAATATCCTCCCTCCCCATGCCCCTATCCTAAATCTTATATTGTTCTTACAAAACTTTCGTCAAGAGTAAAAATACATCCAGGCAGATGTATATGTCATACAATAGCAAGAACAGTAAAACCCAACTAATGACTTTGGGTTTTAAAAATAGAAGACAATTAAAATGTACTCAAAGGTACATTAAGAAAAGCTTTCACGGGGGTAATATTGAAACAGTCACAAAGGTTAAGAAAATAGTGATATTGCCCAGGCGCGGTGGCTCACGCCTGTAATCCCAGCACTTTGGGAGACCGAGGTGGGAGGATCACCTGAGGTTGGGAGTTTGATACCAGCCTGACCAACGTGGAGAAACCCCATCTTTACTAAAAATACAAAATTAGCCGGGTGTGGTGGCACATGACTGTAATCCCAGCTACTAGGGAGGCTGAGGCAGGAGAATCGCTTGAACCTGGGAGGCGGAGGTTGTGGTGAGCCGAGATCGCATCATTGCACTCCACCCTGGGTAACAAGAATGAAATCCGTCTCAAAAAGAAGAAAGAAAATAGTGATATCAAAGTACAAATGGCTACAACGTTGAAATAGACAAAAACTACTATGCAAGAGCTTCTTTTAAAATGAAAAATAAAGAACACAACACATGAGTCAGGGTGGTTTTCCTGTTCTACTCATGAATTTTAGTCTTTATAAGGTTGCTTAGGTTGACATCTGGAAGGGTTTCTTATCAGATCTGATGGTCTCATTCTAACTTCGTAGGGTGGGTCTTCCCCAGGGAACTTCTGATCTTGGTTATTGTACAATTTCAAAGTAGTGCAATATCGTCATGATGTGCTGGGGCATGAAGATGTATCCTGAGTACCAATGGAAACCAGCGTGGAATTGAACACCGTCCACTCCCCAGGCTGCAGCACGTAGAGCATTGTGACCAGCAGGTATTGATAGTAGAACCAGTACATCTACTTCCAGGCTCACACCAGCACCATCCCTGCCAGGCGCCTCCTGCGATGAGGTGGCATTTCAGTCTCTCAATGACTAATCTTAAATATGCTTTGAATTGATGGCACTCACTATTAACTAATTTGTGGTCAACGTCCTCTTTCTAATGGTGTATTATGGTTTTTATATTATCTTGGTCAATATAAACATTCCTGTCTAATTATAAATTTAAATATTTTAAAAATATATTCATATAACGCATTCTTTTTATTGATTAGATCATTAAATAATATAAAAGTCTATTATTTCTATTAGCAATTTATCTCTTCCTTTTAATGATTTACTAATTTTGAATGATCCTTTTTTTTTTTTGGAGACAGAGCCTTACTCTGTCGCCTAGGCTGGAGTGCAATGGCATGATCTCGGCTCACTGCAACCTCTGCCTTCCAGGTTCAAGCGATTCTCCTGCCTCGGCCTCCTGTGTAGCTGGGATTACAGGTGTGTGGCACCATACCCAGCTAATTTTTGTATTTTTAGTAGAGAGGAGATTTCACCATATTGGTTAGGCTGATCTCGAACTCCTGACCTCGTGACCTGTTCCCCTCGGCCTCCCAAAGTGCTGGGATTAGAGGCCTGAGCCACTGCGCCCAGCTGGAAATGATACTTTTTTAAAAAAGTATTTTTTAGAGACAGGGTCTCACTTTGTTGCCCCGGCTAGAGAGCAGTGGCAAAATCATAGCTCACTCTAGTTTCAAATTCACAGGCTCAAGTGATCCTCCTGTCTCAGCCTCCTGAGACTACAGGCACACACCACAGCGCCAGGCTAATTTTGAAATTTTTGGTAGAGATAGAATCTCACTATGTTGCCCAGGCTGGTCTCAAACTCCTGGCCTCAAGCAATCCTCCTGCCTCAGCCTCCCAAAGTGTAAGAATTACAGGCATGAGCCACCACACCTAACTGTTTTTTTGTTACAGTTTACTTCTAAATATCAGAATTATTTCTTTTTCTTTTTTTTATTTTTGAGATGGAGTTTCGCTCTTATTGCCCAGGCTGGAGTGCAATGGTGCGATCTCGGCTCACCGCAACCTCCGCCTCCCCGGTTCAAGTGATTCTCCTGCCTCAGCCTCCTGAGTAGCTGGGATTACAGGCATGCACCACCACGCCCGGCTTATTTTGTGTTTTTAGTAGAGATGGGGTTTCTCCATGTTGAGGCTTTTCTCAAACTTCTGACCTCAGGTGATCTGCCCACGTTGGCCTCCCAAAGTGCTGGGATTACAGGCATGAGCCACTGCGACCGGCCTTAGATATCAAAATTATTTCTATTGACTTTATATGTAAATCTATGAAAAATTGTTTTATTGTATAGCACAAAAACATAGCCGTGTACACTGCATCTGCATGTGCATTCCCAGTAGGAGAGAACTTCCTTTCAATTAGGTGTCAGTAGAAGCTAAATCCTCTGCTACAATTGATTGGAAAGAATTTTCCACAGACAGCTTCTGGTTCCAATCCATTTCACACCTTGCAATTCCTCTACTAGGGTCTCGGATGTATTCATATTGTGATTTAACCTGTAGATCTGCCCCTTTATGTTATGACACCTGGTGAGTTTCCACAGTGGGCTGTTGGTATCTTCCTGAAAGCCATTCCCATAACAGCATTGAACCTGAAAGAATGTATCTCCAATTCTACTTGCCTTAGCTGCCCCCCTCCCCAAAATGCCTGCAGCCCCTCAGATGCCACTTGATATAAGGAGAAGTTGGAGTACAAAGAGACAGCAGTCTCACCTATTGTGACTACAATATCCCACTTGTACAAGTTTTGCCAAAACATATGGCAAGTAAATACATTGCTAGGGTTCCTCCTAGCAAATTGAGGGGCGGTGAAGCTTGAGCTTCATGATAAATCCACCTCTAGAGTTTGGGGAGGGAATTACTACTTGGAGAACAAGAGACAGGTGGGCCAGTGGAGAGTGAAGATGCAATCTGGTTCTGCTATGTGGCTCAAATACTGTGACTCTCTACCCTTAGAACGTCAGAGTCTTCCAACTCCTTGACATGGGATCTAGTGTGGGAACTCAATCAGGGCCTGCCTTAGACTAAATGAAGTAAGAAAAAAAAAAAATCTTTCCCATCTTTTGTTCATTTTCTTGCCCCTTTCACTTCTTTAGGGTTCACTTTTCCTTTTATCTCCTTCAGTCGTATAGTGCCCTCTGGAGAGTTTCCTTCCTTCCTATAAAAGTTTGCTCTTGGTAAATGCTCAGATATTTGCCATTCATTCACAAATGTTTATTTTGCCTATACAAAAGATTAGGCACCATTTTAGGCACTTAGTCATTTACTAGGGATAAAGCAGTGAAAAAGACAAAAACATCTCTGCCTCACAAAGGTTATAGTCTGGAGATACTGCGACAGAAAGTAAACCAATGTTCATGTTAGCATGGCCAAGGTTTTAGTACCATATTAGTGTTCCCATGGAAATTTGCATTTGAGGTAATTTATCTCTTGTTAAAGGAGTGTCTTTATTTCAGAGTTAACATAATTTCAGTCAGCAGGCATTTGGGGAAGTATTTCAGATGGGGAAGGAATACTTTCCCAATTCCTTGGAGCTTTCCATTTTTATTATGTACAAAACTGGTCTTGGTGTACACAAATTAGGCTGGCCATCCTCCAGCCCACGCCACTCCATTTGAAACTGTATTATTATTGTTAGAACCTCTAGAACAGTCTCTGGTCTCTTGACCAGGGCATCTTGAGGACTGTTTTAAACTGTACACTATGTTTTATCTACTTATTTTCTTCAAAAGGTCCCATGTTAAGGTTAAGTATGACCATGGTAGATCTCTGTTTCTAATAATTTAGATCATTTTTCTTGGTCTTACTCAAACTATTCCACATGATGACAGTGTCTTAGGCTTAGTGCTAAACATTTCATAATACAGTCATTCACACTTTAGAGGAAGTCCTCTTACTTCTATTACAATGCAGTTGCTCATCTTTTCACCCATTTGTCAATATTACGTTCTTTCTTTGTAAAGGCAATTTTTAAAATTTTCATTATTAGCACTAGGTGGAAGTTCTTCATTATTGGCAACTTGTATTAGTTACGATTTCTTGATGTGTATGCAACAGAAAATTTAAACTGGCTTCTAAAGTAAGATAATAGATGGCTCACAAAGCTGAAGTCCAGAGGCATTTCAGGCTTTAAGGTTGATGAAGTCATGTGCTGTGGCTCCATTTCCCGGCAGTTCTCTTAGCTCATCCCTTTCCCAACTCACAGCTTCATCCTCAGCCAGGCAGCTGTAGTAAATGGCCTCACATCCATGGATAGCAATGTTCAGATTGTTCCCATGGCAGTCCCTGATGAACAAGGACATTTTCCCCAGAGGCTCCTAGAAAACCTTTCCTTTTGCCTCATTGGCCCAAAGTATCACATATCACATGATCATTTCTGTTCTTTTTCTTTTTTTTTCTTTTTACATGATCATTTCTGAACCAACCACTGACAAAGCATTGAAATGACCAAATTAGGCCCTCCCTGGAATACAATCTAGGTGGGAAGAAGGGATCGAGACAGATTCTCCTGAGGCACGTGGGCTTCCTGGGGGAGTAAAATGACAGACACAATCAGACTCCTCATAAGAAGGAGTAATGGAAACAGATCCTAGGCATCCTTTTACTTTAGAAGTCATTCTAGTTGCCTCAGTGATACTTTGTTAATTTCTGAACTTATTTCTGCAGCCTCCAGGTAATAAGACAAGTCTCATGCCAATCAATAACCATAAAAAAGAAGTTAAAATTATGTTCAATATCTTCTGCCTAAGAAAATGAGCCTGAATGTAGTATGTAGGTGACTAAATAAATAATTTGTTTAAGCTAAGGGAGTTAAATTTTAGTTACTGAAAACATTCCACAGGCCTTAGCTGCCAAACTTCCCGCTGAAAGGCCTGAGTGATTTTACTGCGTATACTTTCCATACAGAAGGAGCCTTTGCCAATCCCGTCCCAAGGTGTACATGAGAGGGTCACAGTTATTGGGTTTAACATGCATCTTGAGGTGTTTTGGACAGCTGAGGTGCTTGGTCATACTGTCATTCTCTGCTCTCTGCCTTCAGAGGCATTTTCTTTCTTGAGTTAAACCTCAGAGGGCTCTTAAAGTTTCAAGGAGATTTGGTGTTCCCCCTCTCTTTTCTTTGAGAGGGAAGACAGAAATAGGGTATACAGAAATCCTTAACTTTATGTAAATGACCCACCTTTCTTTCTTTCCCTGGAGTGTTATGAAAATAAGAGTTCTAAAAACATTTTTCAAACTGCTCCCTTGAGATGTGAAGAAAAGTGCTATCAGTCCCCCGGGTTTTCTACAAAAGCTTTTAAATCGGAGGAGGGAGGAAGGAAAAGCAAAACACATGCCTCCAGCATTTTTCAGATAGTTTGGAATTTAAAAAATATATATCGTTATAGAAATTGTTTTGGTTTTTCACCATCAACTAGTTCACAGACTGGGCCTGTTGCTGGCTGTTGACTTAAGAGGAGCATCTCCTGGGAAAAGGTTAGCACATCAGAGTGGTGTTTGTTAAAACTGACAGCTTGATAAACTAGGTTTGTATTTACTCTGTCATTACCGAGGATACTTTTAACATCCTTTTGATGTGCTAATAGTCCTTCCTGTGGAAAATTATGCAAACAAACAAACTATTAATTAGATCAAGAGCAGCAGTCTCTGTAGAACTACAACATGCAGATTTGCTGATGTGGATGGACTTGAGCCAGGCAGTGGCCTTTAGCTGCAAGGGATGCTCTCAGAGGCCAGCTCTCTGTGCTCGTCTGTACACCTCCCGGTAAGGACTACAGGTCCACTCACCCATTACAGATTTCAGAGACCTCCATCCTTCAGGGTGGGGCCAAGGGAGGGGTGCTCTGTATACATTGTTCCAATTCACCTGGGAAGATCAACTGCAGATGGCACTTGAGGAACATGAGGGACTTAGGAAGGCAATGTAGAATTTTCCAAAGATCTTATGAATTCCTAAATGGTCATAAGAGCTTTTGTATGGGTTACAGCTTTCTACAGAGGTCAAAAAAGTTTTATTGGAATGAAAAACCAAGAGCCACAAAGATTATGTGGCATGCTGCAGCCCAAGTCTTGGCTGGCTGAGTGCACTTCACTGGTCAACATCTTATGGTCATATGAGCTACCATCTGTAAGGGTAGAGTAACCATCACTGTTACTGGGTGACTGATGCTAATTTTGGCCCAAGTTGGGCCCAACAGTATGTATGCTGATGCTCGAGTCACACTGGGAGGGACTATGCTAGTCCTTGGTCCCAGGTGTGCTCCAGTTTTATCCACAGCCCCACTCAGCCCTGACTCTCACTGATGCTTTATTGCACTGGCAGTTTCCATCTCGCTGGCTGCCTGCTCTTCCTGTTGGGTGACTTTCAGCAGCACAGCTGCTGACAAACATTGTGTCACATGCTTTTTTTTTTTTTTTCTCTTTAGCTCTAGGTTTTATTCTCCCTCCCAAGTCATCCCTGATTGCTTTTTCTTCTGCCCAAGCTTTCAATTGTTCAGGTAAGTCTTCTTCTCTCTTTGCAAAGTTAACATTGTAATGTGTAGAGTAACACTTAGTGAAATTTTAGGGAGGAAAGGGAGAAAAAATGCTTTCCCACAGAAAACCTTACGACTCCCAAGTCTGGAGCGGTCTGACCCCCGGGTAAAGTTCTGTCTCCTTCTCTTTCTACTCCATTCCAAGCATGATCCAGCTATATACATTGATGGAAAAAGGCTCCTTTCTCTTTCCATGGGGTATGATTATAAAAATGCCATGGATACTTTCTCTCCAACCTCAAGCCATCTTGTTACCTTGAGAAAGTCTTAAAATGCCACCACTTGAGATGCATTCCTTTGGCCTAAATAAGACTTTTATCTGGTTAAAATGAATTTTGTAAAGATGGGTCACTTTGGTGTAAGTGAGTCATCTGGGTCCCACAAGAAGAAAGCGCTGAAGAAGTAAAGGATGTCAGGAGAGCACATTTTGAATAAGTTCTGGAGTGTGGCAAGAGTGGGGATGAGGCTGGGGGAAGTGGATGGCACAGGAGGGAAGGATGTGTTCTCTGTTGATAAGTCTCATCTGCCTCCCACCTTTGCCAAGAGTCCACCCTTGATACATTGGCTTCCAAGACCAAGCAGGGCCCTGAGACTCACAGGAGGGGCAGGACTCACCCTGGGTCCTGATGACCTCAAGACCTCAGTAGGATTCTTGGATTCTGCAAAGTAATTAGTTAACTCAATGAAAACATACTGGGCTCTCTGCTTTGGGGATTTTATTTTATTTTTTTAATTTTAGTTCTTTGTTGAACTGACAATTATTTCTTGGAACCGGCTAAGTATGTCACTGAGCAGCCTGGCTGCTTTGCTGAAGAATCACAAATGAATGACATGACCAGTTCTTTTGTTCGCGTGTAACCACAGCCTTGAAAAACCAGGCTCTCTTAATGTATCAGCAGGGCCTCTGAGAATATGGCCTAGTCCTAATTTTTTCATCTGCAAATGAAGATCATAGTAACTGCTACCTTGTAAAGTTCTTTTTTTGTTGTTGAGACAAGGTCTTACTCTGTCATCCTAGCTACAGCACAGTGGTATGAACATGGCTAAATGCAGCTTCAACCTCCCATGCTCAATCACTCCTCCCACCTCAGCCTCCTGAGTAACTGGGACCATAGGCATGTGCCACCACATCTGACTAATTTTTTTTTTTTTTTTTTTTTTTTTTTTGAGACAGCGTTTCACTCTTGTAGCCCAGGTTGGAGTGCAATGGCACGATCTTGGCTCACTAAAACTTCTGCCTTCCAGGTTCAAGCAATTCTCCTGCTTCAGCCTCCCAAGGAGCTGGGATTACAGGCACCCACCACCATGCCCAGCTAATTTTTTGTATTTTTAGTAGAGATGGGATTTTACCATATTGGCCAGGCTGTTCTTGAACACCTAACCTCAGGTGATCCACCCACCTCGGCCTCCCAAAGTCCTGGGATTACAGTAGTGAGCCTCCATGCCCAGCCCATCCGACTAATTTTTAATTTTCTGTAGAGATAGGGTCTCCCTATTTTGCCCAGGCTGGTCTCAAACGCCTGGGTTCCATCCTCCCACCTCAGCCTTCCAAAGTTGGGATTATAGGGGCAAGCTGCCATGCCCGTTCATAAAGTTCTTTAAGGATGAATGATAGTGTATATGAAGGGCCTACACAATGCCCAATGCCTGGCAAATACTGAGCACCCGACAGATGCCAGTTATATTTAATATTAGCGTAAGACCAACATACCAGTTATTTAATAACTAGTATCTTGACAATCGGGAAGACTTACAGCATCTTCCCAAGGAGCCTAATTTATTCCCAGAGAGTAGTATCTAGGGAGGAAGACACATCTGCAGCCTTTGTTACCCCACTAGATATAAGAGTAAGGGAAAGAGGAGAAAGTTCCTTTCCCCAGTGTCCTGCAAACTACCATTGTACATGCAGAAAGCTGCATCCACACTGAGCATGGCCGTCTAGGGGAAGGAGCAAGGACTGGGGACTTTGGAGAAGTCTGAGCCTGATTGAATTCTAGTCCACTGCTCTCAGGAACATGATTTGTGTCCTCAGTGCACACATAAGCGTATGGCTTCAGCACATGCACACTCACACACACACCCACTTACAGGTTCGAACATCATCGCACTGGGTGTATTTTTCCTTGTCTTCCTTCTCGTCTCTTGTATCCTTTTCAGTCCATTCGGGCATAATTATTATTGCTCTGCTGGCTTGGTTCTGCAGCTCTCTAGAGTGGAGCAGATGTCGACAGCTCTGAAAGATTCCATGCTATTACACAGCAGAACAAATGAGGATGTCAGAAAAGGCTCTTCAGTCTAACAAGAAAACAGAGGAAAGAGACAAAAAGAATAAAGCCTTTGGAGACCAGCAGACTCAGTCTGATTAGATCTTATGCTAACATGATGCCCACTCTGCGTACTAAGAGTGATTTAATATGTTTAAATGATACAGGGGAAATATGTCTAGGGGAAAAGAAAACACAGAGAAAAGAGAATTTCCTCCCTGGCAGGCATGATTAAGATGGTGTGGGCTTCCTTGAAAATGCGACTGCAGCATGAGACTGTTGAGTGCAGGCCCAAGCATATTTACTTACAATGCCTGACATTGTCTCATTATACTGGGCAGTGCCGGCTTTCTCCACCACTGGGTGAGTGATAGGAGCTGTTCAGATGGATTAGCTGGCTAGGTGCATAACAGAATGTCAGCCTCACTGCCAGGTCATTGTTTCTTCCCTTAACGTGGGAAACTATAATTTATAAACATCTTATATATGGGGCCACAAGTCCACAAATCCTAATTATCCTAAACAAAGATTTAAATATTCTAGAATTTTGAAAGAGAGAAGATGGAGGTCTCTCAGCAATCAAAGTGGATGAACTGAAGTCCATGTATGATGGATCACGTAAAGTAATTCCTGATTGAATATGTTCTCAGCTCCTTGCTTTTAACCTATTTACTCTACTATCTTCTCCTTATAATTCCAACTATTAATGTTATAGGTCTCTCTTTCACTAGACCACTGCAAAATAGAAAAAATAATTTAGAAAGGCCATCTTTGGGATAAGGAGGATGGAGTGAAAGACTGTTACATACATATAAAGTCCTGACAGTATCAAAATGTGATATCTGTTAACAGTGAGAGGACACAGATACTACAATGAAGTAGAAAACATATGTGCTTGCTTCTTTTTCTTCTTTGTTCCTTTAATCCTGGCACAGTGGGTCTAAGGCAGCTTTCTAGGGACTTTTGTTATATGGGTAAAGGATAGCACATAACTGAAAAATCCCTAATGAATAAAAATTAAAAACCAAATAAACAACTCTATGAAGAAAGCAGGTTATTAAAGCTCATTGTTGAAATGCAATAAACGGAAATTCCTGGAAATTTCCCTTATACCTAAAAATGCCCAGACTCTGCATTCCAGATGTTAGGATCTGTCTAGAAGCTCAACAGCCCTTAGTAGGAAGAGAACTCAACAGTTACCTGATCCAGTGTTTGTTACTGACACGTGATCAATCTGCCTGTATTTAAGGCCATCTCTTGACAGGGCCTCATTCCCTGTGAGACACCAGTCCATTGTCAGAGTGCTCTCATTATTAGAAAGTTCAGTCTTGTTGGAACCCAAATATACCTCCTTGTCTCTTCACCTCACTGGCAATGGCTCTGCCCTCCAGGACGGAGCATCTGCACGCAGTCAGAACACCTGTGTCCATATCCTCGCTCTAGTCATGTGACTTTGGACAGGTAACTTAATCTCTCTGAGCTCCAGTTTCCTACTCAAAGGCCAGAAGTGAGAATAACTGAGAGAATCCATATGAAGGTATTTGCCATACAGAACTCACTCTGTAAATATGAGCCATTATTTTGGACTACGAAAGGATTACTGCCTTCCTTATAGTGTACTCTACATTTCTATTACAGCCTGAGCTTATAGCGCACTAGTGATTCATTTTGGGCTTATAATCAGCTGAAACATCTCTATTATTTTCACACAGGCTCCTATCAAACCACATCTTTCCCATCTGCTGCTTATTCCATCTTATTTGCTTGTTTATTTTAACCAAATGTTAAGACTTTACATTTATCCCCATTAAACATAATCTTGTTAGATCTGGTCCATTGTTTCAGCCTGTCAAATCTTCTTTGCATTGCAATTCTACTGTCCAATGTATTAGCTATCCCTTCCAGCTTTGTGTCACCCACAAATTTTATCACTGGGCCATCAATGTCTTCATCCAAGACATTAATAAAAATGCCTAACAAGGTAAGACGGAGGCCAGAAAACTGTGGTGTGAAAGATCCTTTCTCTAGATCCACATCAACTCATTCATTAGTACTCTGAGTCCAATCAGTTACTCATCTACCTGACTTGGTTGCCATCAGCCCTTGTCCATGGGTGTATCTCATTTTCAAAGATAGAGGCTTTATCTGTCAAATGCATGCTGCAATCCAAATGCACTTCATCCACACAATACCTGGAAAACCAGTCTAGCAAGTCTCTCAGAAAGAAACATGGCAGGTCTGTGACAGTTCACTCCTTGCCTCTCACCTGGGAACAGCATCCAGCTCACCAGAAAAAGATCATCCAAACTGCCTGACCTTTATTTAAAAGGTCAAAAACTTCCACCTTTTCCCATGGCTGGGCTTCCAGCACCTCTCCTCAAAGCCTCAGTGCTTCAAGGCAGACAGCAAGTCTCCTGGAATACAACTTGTCTGGCCAGGCCCCTGGGCCCCAAGCATTCATTTAGCACCTTCTCTCTTGGGCTTCCATTATCTGTTGACAGTATCTGTGGGAACCTTTTCCAACATGAAGTTGCTTTCCTTGATAGGAACTATGGAAGGAATATAAATACTGAAAAAATCTGTTTTCTGCCATCTGTTAATATTGTGCCAATTACAATATTGATCTCAAGCAATGGACATATTTTTCATCCTGTGCCAAAGATAATTTAAAGTCCCTTTATGTTTTGCCTTAAAAGTACAGGTGCCTTTTAGAAGTCCTGGGAGCAGTATCAACAAAGGATTAGATGGATCAATATCAGCCAGCCTGCAATGGCAGTGGTTGAACAAGGGGAATCGGTCCCAGTCACTAGGTTCCTTTCCTAACTGTCCACCACCCCCATGTCCCATTTTTGGGTCCTGGTCTCTAACATCCAACCACCATTGGAGAGAAACAGTGTTTAAGATCTTGGAATTCTAAGTTTACCTAATGCCACTACATCCTATATATGTGACCTTGGGTTAATCTCTCAGAGGGGGACAACGGTAATTATCTCATGAGTGGTTGTGAGTATCACATGATATAATAGCTCTACAAGTGCCATGCACAGTGCCTGGCACATGCTCAGGGCAGAATACTGGTGGTCTGTTATCACCTTCCGGTTTCTGTCTTGGTCGTATCCCCATTTGGTTCTGCTCTTCTCACTAGTCCCTTGTCTATCCCCTCTCAGTTCATGTTAGCTCTATCTCAAACTTCAATTTTCAGTTTGCCCTTTGAAAACTGACTGCTCCCTGACCCACCCCAACACATACACATACTGGTATTTGACAGTATATTGTGTACATGGAAAAATCCCTTACTGACTCTACTTCTGGAAAAACAGACAAAATATGAGTGTAAAGCCCATCTCTTACCTGTCAGGGTGCAGACCCCCATCTATGACAAGTTCCAGTGAATAAGGAACACTCCTCAATTTTTTCACAAATCCAATCCTGACTTCTTTACTTTTTAACTTCATAATCTTGGTCAACTAACCTCTTCATAATAAGTCAACTAACCTCTCTAAGTCTCAGTTTCCTCCTCCATGAGGTAAGCATAACAATGTAGGGTTGTTGGGAGCATAAGCTGCTTAACACCATGCCTACAAAACCTTAAATACTCAATAAATGGTAGGTATTATTATCAGCACCATTATCATCATCCTTCCCCACTTCACCTTTCCCGATAGCATTCATTTTCTTAATAGATTCTTTAATATTTGCTCTTGGTTATGCACCCATCTTTCCTTCTTTTGTTTAAGTTAATTCAATTTGTGAACTCAATAGTGGGGTTCCTAAAAATCACATGGATCATTCTATATTATGCCTTCCCTTCCTTAAGAAAAGGCTTGTAAATTATAAACTGTAAAGCACAATGAAAATGATAATTACTATATCACTACAAATTGAGATACATTTCAATCATACTGCTCAGATTCCATTTTTAGATTTCATACCCTTCTGCCTTTCTACAGTTTCTTTAAAAATGGTAAGGAAACGTGTGTTTACACATTGCCTTCGACTTACACCATGAAATACTTGAGGGGAAGTCCATGTTTTAGTCATAAGCCTCCTTTTGTTCAATTTTCAGCATAAATAAATACATTCTCACCTTTATTGAATTTCTGTTATGTGGCAAGCACTGCCATAGAGAAACTAGTAAGATATCATTCCTGCCTTGGAGAAGCTAAGTTAGTTGGAGTAAAGGGAGTAGAAAAGCTGTTTCTGGTTAGCAAGTAAAAGATTCTAGTAGACCTTCATTCCCATGGTAACACCAAGAAAACTTTGGGTAACATGAAAACCATACAGATTATATTTTCTGGCCACATTAGAATTGAATTATAAAACAATAACAAAAAGATATCTAGAAAATATTTAAACATTTGGAAATTAAGCAATATACTTCTGAAGAAAAAACTCTAGGAAAATTAGTTACCTTTTACTGAATGATAAGTATAGCATATGAAAATTTGTGAGATGCAGCTTGTGTGATGCTAAGAATACAATTTAGAGTTTAAGTGCTTGTATTAGAAAATAAGAAAGTGCTGAAATCAATGAGCTAAGCTTCCACATTAAGAAGCTAGAAAAAGGCCGGGCGTGGTGGCTCATGCCTATAATCCCAGCACTTTGGGAGGCCAAGGCTGGCGGATCACCTGAGGTCTGAGGTCAGGAGTTCGAGACCAGCCTGACCAACGTGGAGAAACCCTGTCTCTACTAAAAATACTAAATTAACCAGGCATGGTGGTGCATGCCTGTAATCCCAGCTACTTGGGATACTGAGGCAGGAGAATCACTTGAACCCAGGAGGCGGAGGTTGCAGTGAGCCAAGATCACGCCACTGTACTCCAGCCTGGGTGACAGAGTGAGACTGTCTCAAAAAAAAAAAAAAAAAAAGCTAGAACAGTATAGTAAGCCCAAAGTAGAAGGAAGGAAATAAAGACAAGAGTGGAAATCAATTCAATAGAAGACAGACAATAATAGAGAAAATCAACACAGCCAGAAACTGATTTTTGAAAAGATCAATAAAATTGATAAGCTCCTGGCCGGGCGCGGTGGCTCACGCTTGTAATCCCAGCACTTTGGGAGGCCGAGGTGGGTGGATCACGAGGTCAGGAGATCGAGACCATCCTGGCTAACACGGTGAAACCCCCTCTCTACCGAAAACACAAAAAATTAGCCGGGCGTGGTGGCGGCGCCTGTAGTCCCAGCTACTCAGGAGGCTGAGGCAGAAGAATGGCGTGAACCCGGGAGGTGTAGCTTGCAGTGAGCTGAGATCCAGCCACTGCACTCCAGCCTGGGCGACAGAGCGAGACTCTGTCTCAAAAAAAAAAAAAGAAAAAAAAGAAAAAATATTGATAAGCTCCTAAACTGAAGAAGGAAAAACCAAAAAAAGAGAGAAAATGTGAATTACCAATATAAAGAGAAAAGAAAGGATATTCCCACAAATCCTACAGACATTAAAAGGGTGATGAGAGGGTATTGTAAACAAATTTATGCCAACATGTTTGACCACGTAAATGGATAAATCCTTTGAAAAGCAGGACTTTTCATAACTGGACAAAAGAAGAAATAAGTAACCTGAATATGTGTTAAAGAAGTTAAATTCACAATTACATTTTTTTTTCACAAAGAACATATCTGGCCCAGATAGCTTTACTGGTGAAGTCTATCAAACACTTAGGAAAGGAATAATACCTTAAATCTACAATCTTAAACAATCTCTTATAGAAACAGAGGAGGAAGGACCACTTCTCAACCCTTTTTAGGAAGCTGACATATTCATAATACCAAAACCTGACAAATACACTACAAGAAACAAAAATTACAGACCAATATTTCTCATGAATAGAGATGCAAAAATTTTTAACAAAATATTAGCAAATTAGAGCCATCTATATATTAAAAAGATAACACATCATGGCTAAGTAGGTTTTATCACAAAAAATGCAAGATCAATTAAAATATGAGAAAAATAATCAGTGTAATTCATCCCATTAACAGAATAAAAAAGTAAAATACGAACATTTTCAGTAGATCCAGGAAAAGATTTTGAAAATTTCGACACTATTCCATGATAAAACCTCTAGACAAACAAGTAATAGAACAGAATTTCCTCAATTTGATAAAATGCATCTATAAAAACTTATACCTAACATCCTATTTAATGATAAAATATGGAACACTTTCTCTCTAAGGTCAAAAACAAGGTAAGGATGTCCACTCTCATGCTGCTATTCAACATTGTACTTGAGGTCTTGCAATTAGGCATAAAAAGATAGAAGTCATAAAGACTGAGAAAGAAGCAAAATTATCTTTCTCTACAATGACATGATTTTGCAGGTAGAAACTTCAAAGGAATCTACTCCCAAATCCTACTAAATCTAATAAGTAAACTCAGCAAGGTTTAAGATACAAAGTTAATACAGAAAATTTTTATTTTATTTTTATACACTATCAACATACAATTGGAAAAAAATTAAAAATCGTTATTTATGACAGTATCACAAATACCTTCAAATTTTTTTTAAAAAGATGTACAAGACTTCTACACTTGAAACCATAAAACATTGTTGAGAGTGATTAAGACCTAAGAGAGAGATGCCATGCTTATGGGATGGTTAGAATTGGTATTGTACAGATGCTGATTCTCAGAAAATCGATCCATAGATTAAATGCAATTGCAATCAAATTCCCAGCAGGTTTTTTTTTTTTGGTAGAAATTGATTTTTTGTTGAAAATAAAATAGTTGGAGGATTTACATGACCCAATTTTAAGTCTCACTGTAAGTTTATTTATTTATTTTTTTTTTGTGAGACAGAGTCTCGCTCTGTCGCCAGGCTAGAGTGCAGTGGTGCGATCTTGGCTCACTGCAACCTCTGCCTCCTGGGTTCAAGCAATTCTCCTGCCTCAGCCTCCTGAGTAGCTGGGATTACAGGTGCACCACCACACTCAGCTAATTTTTGTGTGTTTTTAGTAGAAACGGGGTTTCACCATTTTGACCAGGCTGGTCTCGAACTCCTGATGGCAAGTAATCCACCCACCTCGGCCTCCCGAAGTGCTGTGATTAGAGGCATGAGCCATCGTCCCCCCGCCAGTTTTATCATATTTTTAAAGACTGTTTTGGTCTTTTACATTTCCATATAAATGTTAGTATTAATTTATCAGTTTCTAAGACAGTGTCTTATTGGTGTTAAAATACACAAATATATCAATAGGACAGAAAAAAAATTACAATCAAATGTTTTCTGACAAAGGTGCCAAGGCAAATTGATGAGAAAAGGACAATCTATTCAACAAATAGTGCTGAAATCTGCTCAGCAACAAAAAGGAATAGACATGAATGAATGTCTGAAATATTATAGAGTTAATGAAGGAATTAAGAGACAAAGGAATATATACTTTAAAATTCAATTACTATGAAATTCAAGAACAACCAAAACATGTCTGTGGGTTCTGTGGGTACAGAAATTAGAATAGTGGCTACCTCAGGACTGGGCACGGGGTGATGACTACAAAGGGCACAAGAAATTTTCTAGAATAATGGCAACATTTTATGTCATGCTTGAGGTATGTGTTAAATGAGTTTTCACATTTATCAAATGAAGGTATAATAACATTTAGTAAACTGCATAGAGTTACTTCAGTGTATTTTTTTTCAAATGAGAAAATTAGTTACTATCCATTAATAATTTTTTTAAAGCAAGGAGCAGGATAGAGGAAAAGAAAAAGACACATAACACAAAATTAGAATACGGTATTGTAATGTGCTGGAGACATGCAGGGAGTGCTGTGGGAGAATATGCAAGTGGCACAAACAGCTGGGTGGCCAACAAGACCAATCTATCTGACAGTTGTACCTCCTGTCCCTTCTGGCATCCCTTGTCAACTCGATCTGTGAATATCTCATTTTCTGGTGGTTGATTGAGGCCTTGACACCAAGAAACAATTCTGGGTCTGCTGTGACTTTTGGCTACTTAAATTTAGGACAGTTCATTTTGGTAAAGGGAGTCTCCTTAATTATGGAGAAGGGGAAAGGGGGCACAGTTTGGAACCTTCCCAGTGGTTGTTGAATACTTGTCTATCCTGACAACTTTCCTGGTACTCACCCAACAATTCGTCAGTGTTCTGAATACGCCAGGCTTATGAATGAATTTCTCCAGCACCAAATCCTCTCATTGCCTTTTTAAAAAATGTTGTCCAATTTAACATTAAGACATAGTACATGCAAATCTGTTGAAAAATCTGGCTATTTGCAAACAAAGAAAAAATGTATAGCCTCACACACTATATATCAAAATAAACCCAAGTGTATAAAAGGGAAAATTTTAAGTGAGACCAAAACTTGAAAATACTGAGATGAATATTTGTTAGAGCTTTGAGTAGGAAAGGGTTTTTTGAACAGATAACCAACAGAGGAAGTCAGAAAACAGTAATCATTTCCTTAATGAAAATACAAAACTTAAGTACTTCAAAAAAGTCATTACAATACTTAAAAACCTTACAACAATCATGTGGAAAGTATTTATTACAAATAATTTAGAAAAAGGATTTATATCCCTAATAACTAAAGAAGTGAAGAAGAATGCTAAGATCACGTTTTTTAAAAAGTGGCTAAAGGATTATATAAATGACTAACAGACCTGAGAAAAAAAGCTAACCTCACAAGTATTCAACCAGATAAAATAACCTCGAGATACCACTTAAAAACCTATTGAAATAACAAAGTGTTTGAAAAATGGCAAGACTCAAAATCTGGTAAGAGTAGCATTTTTCCCCATTGTGGAGGGAGTGTAAATTGGTGTCGTCTTTCTGAAAAGCAGTTAGGCAATCCTGTATCAAAAATCTTCAAAGTGTTCTTACTCTTTGATGAAGAATTCCACACATGTGAATCCTAAAACAATTAAAAGGATGAACATATTTTTATGCACAAAGATGTTTAACCAAAAGGAAAACGACCTAAATGACTGACGATGTGCAACTGTGTGGATAAATTGCTGTATATCAAAATGATGAAATAGTTTGCAGCTTTTAAAAGGCAGTTTTGAAAAAACTTTACAGACCTCAAAAATGTCCAAAATATATTAATTAAAAAGGATACAAAACTTTATTATTTCACTAGGTAATGAAACAGAATACAGTTGATCCTTGAACAACGCTGGTTTGAACTGCGCTGGTCCACTTACATTCAGATTTTTTTCTTTTTTCTTTTTTTTTGAGATGAAGTCTTGCTCTGTCGCCCAGGCTGGAGGACAGTGGCACCATTTTGGCTCACTACAACCTGCGCATCCCAGGTTCAAGCAATCCTCCTGCTTCAGCCTCCCAAGTAGCTGGAATTACAGGTGCCTGCCACCACGTCCAGCTAAGTTTTGTATTTTTAGTAGAGATGGAGTTTCACCATGTTGACCAGGCTGGTCTCGAACTCCTGCCCTCAAGTGATCCACCTGCCTTGACCTCCCAAAGTGCTGGGATTACAGGCATCAGCAAGGTGCAGTGGCTCACGCCTGTAATCCCTTCCTGGCTAACACGGTGAAACCCCATCTCTACTAAAAATATAAAAAATTAGCCGAGAGTGGTGGCACATGCCTGTAGTTCCAGCTACTCGGGAGGCTGAGGCACGAGAATTGCTTGAACCCAGGAGGCAGAGGTTGCAGTGAGCTGAGATCACACCACTGCACTCCAGCCTGGGCAACAGAGCAAGACTCAATCTCAAAAAGAAAAAGAAAAAGTTATGTCATGAATGCAGAAAATAAGTGTAGATACTAGTCTATTTTATAATTTACCGCCATAAAATATACACAGGTCCATTATAGAAGTTAAAATGTATCAAAATGTGTGTACAAACCCTTAGAGATAGTACATGGCATCATTCCCAGTTGAGAAAAATGTAAGCAAACATGAAGATGCAGTATTAAATCATAACTCATAAAACTAACTTTGTAATACTGTACTACCATAATAATTTATTAGCCACTTTCTGTTGCTGTTGCCATGAGCTCAAGTGTTGTGAGTATCCACTAAAAACGCAGTATGACCCTAAAAATCTCCACGTGAGCAGTTGGTCTTTCTGGTAAATTGCATATGGCAGTAAAAAGTGATCTCTTGCGGCTTGGTTCTTACATATTTTTCATCATGTTTAGTCAATATTATAAACCTTGAATAACACCATGGGACCCATATGAAGTGTCACTAGTGATGCTGGAAGTACTCCCAAGAAGCAGAGAAAAGTCGTAACATTACAAGAAAAAGTTGAATTGCTTGATATGTACCCGTAGATTGAGGTATGCAGCTGCGATTGCCACCCTTTCAGAGAGATGATTCAGCTTGTAAACAGATGACTTAAACTTAATGGTATCGATAAATAAGTATTGTAAATGTATTTTCCTTATGATTTTCCTAATAACATATTCTTTTCTCTAGCTTGCTTTATTATAACAATACAGTAGATAATATGTATAACATACAAAATGTGTGTTAATCACTGTTTTGTGTTTGGTAAGGGTTCTGGTACACAGTAGGCTATAGTAGTTACATTTTTATAGAATCAAAAGTTATAGCAGACCAGCTGTGGTGGCTCACACCCATAATCCCAGCACTTTGGAAGGCCGAGGCAAGTGGATCACCTGAGGTCAGGAGTTCAAGACCAGTCTGGCCAACATGGTGAAACCCCATCTCTACTAAAAATACAAAAATTAGCCAGGCATGTGGCACGCACCTGCATTCCCAGCTACTAGGGAGGCTGAGGCAGGAGGATGGCTTGAAGGCTTGAAGCTGGGAGATGGAGGTTGTAGGGAGCAGAGATCGCACCACTGCAGTCCAGCCTAGGTGACAGAGTGAGACTCTGCCTACAAAAAAATAGAAAGTAATAGCATATTTTTTACTCTGTGGGAGGTTGGCACCCCTAACTCCTTCATTGTCCAAGAGTCAAATGGACATACATACACACATAGAAAAATACTGAAATAAAATATACATGTTTACTGAATCCTGCCTCAAGAGAGCTAGAGGTCCTGGATTAGGACGCATCTGAGCAGCTGATTCCACACTGCCGTGGGTTGACATAGAAGCGAAGGCTGTTTATCACTACGGAGTGCAGAAGGTCTGGTGATGGAGCAAGGAGGAGCATCTCACTCACAAATCCAGAAGGCACTTAGGACCACTCAGGGACAAGTGCACTTCCAGGTTTTTTCCCAGAGCCAGAGGATGCTAAAGGCATTCCTACATGACACTCCTCTTTCTAAATACAGTGGAAAGAACCCTGGTCTGAGGAAGACCAGGTGGAATTCTGCCACTTTAGAGCTGTTGGATTCAAATAGTGCTTGTAAAGTAGAAATCTGAATTTAAACTGAGCAAGAAAATGTTACGGCCAATGGCTATCAGGATTCTGATGGTGGGGGTATCTCATGCATTCAGTTGCTTCTCTGCTTTAATAGGAAATGAACCCTCTTTTGGAGCAGCAACTCTGAGAAGGAGTCAGGGAGTGCCTTTCCCTGGGTGCCTTGGAATGTCAAAGCTTCAAGGTAGGAAACAAGAAGAGGTGAAGACAGCTCCGGACTGAAAATCCGTCTCCACGGACCTAGTTGTAGCTCTTATTTCTCAACTGCACTGTGACCTTGGACAAGTCACTGTCTCTGCATCTCATCTTCATTTATTAAATGGGCGTAGTAGCACCTACTCCGTTTGCTTCCCAAGGTTATGGAAGATTAAATTAGCTAGTTATGCACTGCGAAATTGTTTTGCAATGCAAGTCTCGGGGATGATTATGTGTCTACTATGCTGGCTTATTATTATGGGAGGATTTAAATCTTGTGTGACCTTGTGTTTCCTCCGCTATGTAGTTTTGGGTTGGAGGGCATATCACACTCACAAATAAAAGCTTTCCCTTGCTAATCACGAAGCAGGCTGAATTGTGTGTGCCACATTTAACATATGATCAGTAAAACCACATAAAAATAAACAAAGCAGAACAATGCTCTCTGAGAAGAAATCAGACTCTGGAAGTCACAGCCCTCTCCTTCACCCCTCTTAAATCATGGGATCTTGATTATAACAGGGACAGCCTGCAATATATGGAGGCTGTAGCCAGTGAAGAATGCAAGGACTGATCTATTAAACAGACATTGGAGACCAAACTCTTAAAGAACCAGTTTTTCACACCTTTTATAGATGGTCAATGTAAACCACGTTTAAGATGTCATCTGTATATGGAAGCTCTAATTGGGAGAACAGAAAATGCTGAGAAATGATGGAGTGGTCGATGTTTGTTTTGTTATTATTGTTTCTCCTTAAAGCTAAGGACACTGTCATAATCTGCATAAATTAAGAGTGAACGCTTTGAAGTCAGAATAGTTTAAGATTAAATCCTAGTTGCTAAACAGTCTAATTGTATGATGTTAGATACGTGCTTCATTTCTCTGTACCTTGGTTTTCTAATCTGCTAGTTATTTTCAAACTCATAGGCCTGAGTTGAGAATAAAGGAGGAAAATGTATGTAAGCGCTTGGCATCATGGCCGACAGAGAATATGTACTTAGTGAATGATAGCTGAAACACTGAATAGGCAGTTGTTATTATGATCATTATTTTCACCACAATTGTTGTAATACAAAGTCAGCTGCATTATTATACAGTAACAAGTAATACCTAGAAAATGTAATCTAAAAGAGGGTTTAAAAAGTTATGTGGAAGAATAAAAGGATCAAATTTAGCCAAGAAATTTGAAGGAGTAAGAATGAGAAAGATGGACTTATACTACCAGATATCAAGACTTATAAGAAGCTATATTAAGATAGTGTGTTACTAGTATAGAGACAAACTGGTCAACGGAATAGAGTAGAAATCCCAGAAAGAGACCCTTGAATATATAGAACTTTGATATCTGAGAGAGCTGGTATGGAAGGTCAGTAGGGAAAAAAGACTATTTAATAAATTAATCTGGGGGAGGGGGAAAAGAATAGCTACGGGAAAAAAGTGAAATTAGTTCTGAAGTACATACCACACACAAAAATAATTACAGGTTGCTCAGGAATAAATAACAAAAGCTAAGCTTCTATCTTTTTTTAAGGAGCAAAGATAAGTAAATATCCTTCTAACCTTGAGATAAGAAAAAATTTTAGCAACAAAAATGCTAACCATAAAATTAACAACCGATAAATGTCATTCTATTAAAAACTGTTCATCAACAGAAACCTTATGAATGTGAAAGACCATTTTACAAATTGGATTAGAAAAAGATATTTTCAGTACATGTAACTGATGATGAATTCATACCAGGATCATATTAAAAACTCCTTCAAAGCTGTCGGAAACAACAGGCATTCCAAAAGAAAAATAGCAAAAGACATACATAGGCATTTTACAGAAGAGAAAATAAACATAAAAAGATGTTCGGTCAGAGGGAATTACCAGTCAAGTCCACAGTGAGATATACTTTATATCCATTTAATTAGCAAAAATAAAAAAGCCCAACTATATTAAAGTATTGGAAAGGATATGGAACCACAAAATCTTCTATACTTTGCTGGTAGAAATACAAATGTGTACAAGCTCTTTAAAAAGCAGTAGTTTTGTGGCCAGGCGCAGTGACTCACATCTGTAATCCCAGTACTTTGGGAGGCCAAGGTGGGCAGATCACAAAGTCAGGAGTTCGAGACCAGACTTGCCAACATGGTGAAACCCCGTCTCTACTTTAAAAAATACAAAAATTAGCCAGGTGTGGTGGCATGCACCTGTAATCCCAGCTACTCGGGAGGCTAAGGCAGGAGAATTGCTTGATCCCAGGAGGTGGAGACTGCAGTGAGCTGAGATCACGCCATGCACCCCAGCTTGGGCAACAGAATGAAAAAAAAAAAAAAAAAGCAGTAGTTTCCAGATGTATATATCTGGGTATTTGTCTTACATATATATTTAGATATATTTAAGATATATAAATATATAGATATATCTTAGATATATATCTGGATATATGTCTTATATCTAAGCATATCATACATACAAGATATATATCTGGAAATATATTTATATTTTAAATGTATGTAATATTATATATCAAATATTTATCTGATCTATAAAAGATATATCTGTAAATGTATGCATATATGATATATTAAATATATGCATATATTTCCAGATATATAACTAAGACAACTTGTTGCACATGTACAAGGATGTTAATAGCAGCACTCTTCAAAATGATAAAATCTGGAAACAACCTAAATATTTAATTACAGTCATGCATTTCTTAACGACAGGAATATTTTCTGAAAAATGCATAGTCAGGCAATTTGGTCATTGTGTGAACATCGTAGAGTGTACTTACACAAAGCTAAATGCCATAGCCTGCTACACATCTACGTACATGATATAGCCTATTGCTCCTAGGTTACCAACCTATATGCATGTTACTGTGTTGAATCCTGTAGATAACCCTAACACAATGGTAAGTATTAATACTTGTGTATCTAAACATAAAAATGCTACAGTGAAAATATGGTCTAAAAGATAAAAAATGGTACACCTATATAGAACACTTACCATGAATAGAGCTTGCAGAAAGGAATAGAAGTTGCCCTGGGTGAGTAAGTGAGTGAGTGGTGAGTGAATGTGAAGGCCTAGGACATTATTGTACACTGCTGTAAACTTTATGAACACTGTACTCTTAGGGTACACTAAATTTATAAAAAATACATTTCTTTCTTCGACAATAAGTTAACCTTAGCTTACTGTAATTTTTTTTTTACTTTATAAACTTTTAAATTTTTAAAAAACTTTTGGACTCTTGTAATAACACTTAGCTTGAAACACAAATACATTATACAACTGTACGAAAAATATTATCTTTCTTTATATCATTATACTATAATTTTTTCTATTTTTAAAATTTTTACTTTTATTTTTTACTTCTTAAATGTTTTGTTTTTTTAAAAAATTGAAAGTTTTGTTTTTAAACTAAAACAGAAACACACACATTAGTGTAGGACTCACAGAGTCAGGATCATCAATATCACTGTCTTCCACCCACACATCTCGTCCCACTGGCAGGTCTTCAGGGGCAATAATATGCATGGAGATGTCATCTCTTATGGTAACAGTCTCTTCTTTTGGAATACCTCCTGAAGGACTTGCCTGAGGCTGTTTTACAGCTAACATTTTTTTAATAAGTAGAAAGAGTATATTATAATATGCAGATTAAAAATATAGTGTAGTAAATACATAAACCAGTAACAGTCAATTATTATCAAGTAATACATGCCATACATAATTGTATGTGTTATACTTTTATATTTTTATTTGTATTAAAAAAATTTTTTTGAGACAGGATCTCACTCTGTCGCCCAGGCTGGAGTGCAGTGGCATGATCACAGCTCACTGTAGCCTCTATCTCCTAGGCTCAAGCGATCCTCCCACATCAGCCTCCTGAGCAGCTGGGACTACAGGCACACATGACCATGCCCAGCTAGTTTTTGCATTTTTGATAGAGATGAGGTTTCACTACGTTGCCCAGGCTGGTCTCAAACTCCTGAGCTCAAGCTATCCGCCTGCCTTGGCCACCCAAAGTGCTGGGATTCCAGTAATGAGCCAGGGTGCCTGGCCTGCGCAACACTTTTACATGACTGGCAGCGCAGTAGGTTTGTTTACACCAGCATCACCAGAAACACGAGTAATACGTTGTGCTATAGCGTTACCATGGCTACCACACATCACTATGTAATAGGAATTTTTGAGCTCCATTATAACCTTACGGGACCACTGTTGTATATGAGGTTTATTGTTAACCAAAATGTCGTTATGCAGTACATGACTATATATGAGTATACCACAATGTATTTATCCATTTTATTGGTATATTCACATCATTAAATATTATGCAGCAGTCAAAACAATGCATTTCAGTTACAGGCAATGTATGAATGTTGCTTTTGTCCAGGTTTCTGAGAGGAAGATGCCAAGGTGAGATTAAACATAGGAAGATTTTTTTAAGGGCAATGACTGAGAGAAAATGGAGAAGGAGCCTGGGAAGGGTAGGGGAGCCATCAGACTGCCATGCAAGTCGACCCAGATTTAGGCAAGAGGAAAAGAAGAAGGGGGATGAAAGTGAACTACATTGCTGTTAGGTCTAAGGAAGACTTGGCAAGGCCACCCAGGTGTCCTTAAGCCATCAGGTGTCAGGGAGCCCCATGTCTCCCAGGAATGGGGCTGCCCTATGCCTCTGCCACACTCAGTCATTGGCTGAGAGCAGGGCCCCAGGAGCAGTGGGGAGTGTGGCCTTAGGGCAACTCAGCGATGGGGGACACACCATAGAAGTGGGGCTCTTGTCAATTACACTCCCAGTAGTTAGAGATCTGTGAGGAATTCCAGTGGCCACAGTAGATGTCTTAGCAACAGAACATTGAGTAGGAAAAAATAAGAAGAATGCATTCGGGATAACATTTTTTGTATGAGGTTAAAAATAGCTAAGCACAAAAAACCTAAAATATCTTTCAGGAATATAGATGGTGATATTACATGTTGGAAAGTGAATAAGTGATAGACACTTGAATCAGGAGAGTGGGTGGGATTCGCTAAAGGATAGGATGCAGAAGGGGCACATAAGCACATGTAAGCTACTGCCAATATTTTAATTATGTTATTTAAGAAAAAAAAACTGTCAATAAATACATACTTTTTTTTTTTTTTTTCATTTACCAAATATTTTTTTTTTTTTAACGCATTTGCTATTATTAATTACTGTAAGTTGTAGGGTACATGTGCATAACGGCAGGTTTCTTTTACATATGCATACTTGTGCCTTGTTGGTGTGCTGCACCATCAACTCGTCATTTACATCAGGTAACCTCCCAAAATCCCTCCCTCCCTCCCATGATAGCCCCGTGTGATGTCTCTCCCCGAGTCCAAGCATCTCATTGTTCAGTTCCCACCTATAGTAAGTGAGAACATGTATATTTTGCATTTGTGATAGTTTGCTAAGAATGATGGATTCCAGCTGTATCCATGTCCCTACAGCGACACAAATCATCTTGATATATAGTATTCCATGGTGTATATACACATTTTAACTAATCTGTCACTGGATGGACATTTGGGTTGATTCCAAGTCTTTGCTATTGTGAATAGTGCTGCAATAAACATAGATTCAATGCTATCCCCATCAAGCTACCAATGAGTTTCTTCACAGAATTGGAAAAACTGCTTTAAAGTTCATATGGAACCAAAAGAGCCCGCATCTCCAAGACAATCCCAAGTCAAAAGGACAAAGCTGGAGGCATCACGCTACCTTACCTCAAACTATACTCAAGGCTACAGTAACTGTGTGCAAACAGCATGGTACTGGTACCAAAACAGAGATATAGACCAATGGAACAGAACAGAGCCTTCCTAGAAATAATACCACACATCTACACAGCCATCTGATCTTTGACAAACCTGAGAGAAATGTCGTGAAAGACTCTATTTAAATAAATGGTGCTGGGAAAAATTGGCTAGCCATAAGTGGTAGAAAGCTGAAACTGGATCCTTTCCTTACTCCTTATACGAAAATTAATTCAAGATGGATTTTAGAGACTTAAATGTTAGACCTAATACCATAAAATCCTAGAGGAAAACCTATACCGCCCAGGACATAGGCATGGGCAAAGACTTCACATGTCTAAACACTAAAAGCAACGGCAGCAAAAAGCCAAAATTGACAAAATGGGATCTCATTAAACTAAAGAGCTTGCACAGCAAAAGCAAACTACCATCGAGGAACACAGGCAACCTACAGAATGGGGAGAAAAATTTTTGCAATCTACTCTAATCTGACAAAGGGCTAATATCCAGAACCTACAAAGAACTCCAAACAAATCTCATAAGAAACAAAACAACCCCATCAAAAAGTGGCAAAGGATATGAATAGACATTTCTCAAAAGAAGATATTACATTCATACAGCCAACAAACACATGAAAATGCCCATCATCACTGGCCATCAGAGAAATGCAAATCAAAACCACAATGATACCATCTCACACCAGTTAGAATGGCTTATCATTAAAAAGCCAGAAACAACAGGTGCTGGAGAGAGGATGAAGAGAAGAGGGAACACTTTTAATTGTTGCAGGGATTGTAACCAGTTCAACCATTATGGAAAACAGTATGGCGATTCCTAAGGATCTAGAACTAGATGTACCATATGACCCAGCCATCCCACATTGCTGGGGATATACCCAAAGGATTATAAATTATGCTGCTATAAATATATACTTTCATACATACCTCTAAGCAACAGGGCCAAACATGGGTCAAAAATGACAGTATTTTATGAGAAAAAAGGATTATGATTAATGTAATTCTGTGACTCTAAGGCCAAAAATGCATTGTTTCTCTCCTATGCTCCTATGTGTTTATCTCTAATTGTTAGTGATTGAGCTATTGATGGACAAGAAATTGCCCCTGTGTTGCTGATTAAATAATAAGTTGGTTAGGGTTTGTCTCAATCTGGTAAACTGGAATTTGGATGTCCTGTTATAGAATCTTAGATGGAGTACTCAAACTCCAAGTGCTCAGGTAGGAGAAAGAGAGGAGAGTTGATGTACATGAACCTTCTTCAAGGAGTATTCGGTTGTCTCCTTCTCAGGCAAGCTAGGAGCCTAGAGTTCGGAGCTCTAGGAATGAAGATAGGTCATTTGCGGCATCAAGTCCAAGGGAGCAGGAAGACAGCAAAAGATGGCAGGCCAGAGGGTTATCAAGAGGCACAAGAGCATCATGGTCATGACTATAGGCTCTGAAGCCAAACTCTCTAGGTTTGAATCCCAGCTCTATCACATTTTAGATTTTTCATCTAATCTCTTTATGCCTCGGTTGTTTTGTTTGTTTGTTTGTTTTTTGAGACAGGGTGTCACTGTCACCCAGGCTGAAGTGCACTGGCACAATCATGGCTCACTGCAGCTTCAGCCTCCTGGGCCCAAGCTATCCTCCCACCTCCGACTCCTGAATAGCTGGGACCACAGGCTTGCACCATTATACCAAGCTAATTTTTTAATTTTTTGCACAGACAAGGTTCTCACCATGTTGCCCAGGCTGGTCTCAAACTCCTGAGCTCAAATGATCCTCCTGCCTTGGCCTCCCAATGTGCTGAAGTTATAGGTGTGAGCCACTTTTTCCAGCCTGTGCCTTGGTTTTCACATGCATCGAATAGAGATAATAGTACCTTCTCTGCAGTGTCTTTGTAAAAAGTAAATGACTCCATATACCTAAGATGCTTAAATCAGACCCTGAGACATAGTGTATCAATCAAGATGGGCTAGTATATGTTTCAAAAACGGGCTACCCCCAAATACTTGTGTCTCCTAAGGAAAAGTTGTATTCTCCATGCATACAAGGTCAAGTAGCACAAGGCTATTGATCATGAGCTCTTGCACTGAGATGCATAAAGCCAGGGGGAAGAAAGTGATGATACTCACTAACAGCTTTGTCCACCCAACACCAAGAACCCTGCCATGTGTTTTTTGCTGCTCAGCTATAAAGCGTCAGCACAGGGCTCTGTCCTATATCTCCTCACCACAGGATTTAGGTGGATGGAAGTTCTACTGTTTGGATAATTGTCTATTGCAGTGGCAATGAAGGAGACAAGACAAAATGTACACTGGTCTTAAAGGTTTCTTCTCAGATGTCATTTCTTCCAGTATTTTGTTGACTGAAGCAAGGCTCATGATTACACCTTACCTTAAGTGGGCAAGGAATTGCAAGTTTTCACCTTCCTGGATGTAGGAGAAGCAGAATATCTGTAAACAATCAACTTCTGGGGAATGTCCCCAAGGTGACTTTGCCTGGGCCACTTCCAAGATTACTAGTTGAGGCCCCCACATGAGTTTTCAGGGCATCACTTAACGATGTACTTTCTGATGTCAGAGTCCCAAAAGGAATAACCACCTCAGTCACCATTTCTGCTATGTGAATCAGTTGTCTTGGGCTCTGTGCTGCTGCTAACAATAACACAGCCAAATGAAATAGCTCCAGTGGTGTAAGGGAAGTACATATGAAGGAGATAAAAGAATAGACTTCTTTCGGATCACCAGCAAATCTACAAGATCAATGGCATGAGCACGACACATGGCTCCAGTCCATTATCCCATTGACCTGTGGCTACTCTGAGCTGAGTTACTGGACTGCTTCAAGCCTACAAGGTTCTTTCTGTTGACTGTGAATTAATCATTCAGAAGCCAACAGACACCATTTGTTCACATTTAGTAAACATTGCTAATGGTGACAATGTATAATGGTGACTGACTAATAACATATTCTCTGTTCTCATGGAGCTTTCAAACCAGTGCAGGGGTGGTGAGAGAACTGATATTAAACAAACACATAAATAAGCCTATAATTAAAATCAAGATGTGTGCTTTGAAGGGAGGGGATGTACCCGGGATTCAGGGGAGGCTTTCTGGAGTTAATATTGGAGCTGATACCTAGAGAATAACTTGGCATCGATCAAATCAAGTTTGAGGAAAGGAGGAGAGTATTTTCTGGCAAAAGGAAATACGGGGGTTAAGAAAGGATCTGGAGTGAGAGGGTGTATAATGAATATATAATATTTTTAAAAGGAAAATTTTGACTGTAGTGTAGAGATAGAGCAGGGAGAGTAGTCAAGACAAAGCTATGCTTTAGGTCATATTAAGAACATTAGTTTTTTTTTTTTTTTTTTTTTTTTGAGACAGAGTCTCACTGTCTCCCAGGCTGGAGTGCAGTGGCGCGATTTCGGCTCACTGCAAGCTCTGCCTCCCGGGTTCACGCCATTCTGCTGCCTCAGCCTCCCAAGTAGCTGGGACTACAGGCACCTGCCACCATGCCTGGCTAATTTTTTGTATTTTTAGTAGAGATGGGGTTTCACCGTGTTAGCCAGGATGGTCTCCATCTCCTGACCTCGTGATCCGCCCACCTCTGCCTCCCAAAGTGCTGGGATTACAGGTGTGAGCCACCGCGCCCGGCCAAGAATATTAGTTTTATGGCTAGACACAGTGACTTACACCTGTAATCCCAGCACTTTGGGAGGCTGAGGCAGGTGGATCACCTGAGGTCGGGAGTTCGAGACCAGCCTGACCAACATGGAGAAACCCCATCTCTACTAAAAATACAAAAGTAGCCAGATGTGGTGGCACATGCCTGTAATTCCAGCTACTCAGGAGGCTGAGGTAGGAGAATCGCTTGAACCTGGGAGGCAGAGGTTATGGTGAGCCAAGATAGTGCCATTGCACTCCAGCCTGAGCAACAAGAGCGAAACTCTGTCTCAAAAAAAAGAAAAAAAAAAGAATATTACTTTTATTTCAAGAGTAATATGAAGCCATAGATGAAGGAGCCTTTCCTAATTTCCTAATATTATGTGAATCATTGAATGGGGTCCAAGAAGGGGCAGCGTGTACATGAAAGGACAGCAATGACCTTCAGTAACTCTGGAGGACACAGTTCCTGATGTACTCTGCTAATGGGAAGGAGAAACAGTTGAGACCACTGTTTCCTAAAGAGAGTTCCTCTAAACACAAGTCTCTCAAGACGTCCCTTTCAAAAAGCATTGTGTTCAAAAAAATATATGGGGCAGTTGTACAATGTCTAGAACGCTAGGGGAGCCACAGTACATGAGCTATATTCAAGGTTAAGTTCTACAGGAAAGAGGAAAATTGCTTAGCTTAATATTTCTAGAACTTTCTGTGATTGTGAAAGCATTTTATTTTCAAATAAACCCTGTTTCCAACCTGTGGCGCTAATGTCTGGTACTTTCAGACTTGTGTAGACAATCTGGACTTATACATAGTCATACAGAAGTTTAAAAAATGAAAAGAAAACATTTTGTATACACAAGATTTTAAATATGGATAGTAACAGGTAATCAGCCAGAAAAAACAAAATTGGCTCCAGAACACCAATGTGTCAAAATCCCACATTTAAGAACCACCGAATCTAAGGCCGATAAAAAGGACAGTGCTGAAAGATTCTGGCTGGGAAACAGCTTAGAAATTCAGGGAACCTGTGGGGATATGCTCTGATGATTCCAGGCTGTTATCTGACAAGTGTGTCAGGACAAATCGTCCAAAGTGGTAAAGTTCCACATTGTAAAGCTTCAAGAGAATGGACTTTGACAGTCAACCGCATGGTGGCCTGTATCCCTGAATTGTGGGTGTGACTGCACAGTTTGCTTAGACTAAACCTCCTTTGCCATTACTAAGTTCATGAAGAAAATGAAAATCAAGATTCTTAACAGAAGAAGAAGAGTTAAAGCTTGTAATTCAAAGAAGAGAGATTCAAGAATTGCATAATGGCCCCATGTTGGTGGGTACAGAGAGCTGGAGCAGAGGGCAAATCTCATAGATCTTGGGGCAAACAGTATACAAGAGGAAAGGAGCAGAGTGTGTCCCAGGCTAGAGAGAGGAGGTGATGTTAACATCAGGCTTACCAAGCGTTGGGGGGTAGAATGGGAAGACTGCAGGAAAACTTAGGGACTATCTAGTCCCAGTCATTTGTGCTGTGGACAGAGCTTTGAGTTACTAAAGAATTTTTCCAAGGTCACACAGCCCAGAGAGTTGCTGAGCCAGAACTATAATGCCATGCTCTTACCCTCATTCCAGGCTATCTGTGCCAAGTGGAAAGAGCAGTGGTAACTCTGGCAGTGCAATTTTAATCATTTAAATAAAATATAAAATTAATATCCCTAAGCCTAAATTATAGATAGATTTTTTATCTTTAAGAGACAAGAAGAAAGGCTGAAGTTTTTTTAGATATACATACGCCTGGGAATTAAAAATGGGCAGTTCTCCAAAAAGTTAGATATTATGATACATATCAAGCATTTTCTTTTCACCCATTCATCCTTTTTTTTTTTTTTTTGAGACAGAGTCTCACTCTGTCACTCAGGCTGGAGTGTGTAGTGATGTGATCTTGGCTCACTGCAACCTCTGCCTCCCAGGTTCAAGTGATTCTCCTGTCTCAGCCTCCCAAGTAGTTGGGATTACAGACATGCATCACCATACCAGGCTCATCTTTTTGTATTTTTAGTAGAGACAGGGTTTCACCATGTTGGCCAGGCTGGTCTCGAGCTCCTGACCTCAAGTGATCTGCCCGCCTCAGCCTCCCAAAGTGCTGGGATTACAGGCATGAGCCACCGCGCCTAGCCTCATTCATAAAAATCTATATGAACTTTGGTTCCAGGCAAGAACAGGTAAGCACACTCAGCCATATCTCTCCTGGTAACTACAACTAAAAACTCTACATCAACACACATAATTCAACTATCAAAAGGCTCTGAAAAGTGGATGAAAGCAGTCAGAGTGGGTAAGGATAACTGGACTCCAGGCATGATTGGGTGGTGATTTCTCTAAAGACATTTTTGTTGTGTCTTTTTTTGGCGTCTCATAGATTTTGTTCTGGGTGCTGAAGCAGCCTGAAAAACTGGACACAGACAGAAAGAAGCCCTTAGGAAAGCTAGAGTCTCTGGAAAGGGAGGACCCTATTGGCCTAAATCCTTTTGACTTTATCGGCTCTACTCCAGGCAAACACCAGCAAAGAATTTGTCCCCCTTCCACTCTCACTGGTAGCTGAGGTGGTCCCTGAGGGGCAGAGTCCTGTTGAATCTCTCTGCTCTACACCAGGCAAATGCCAGCAAGAAGCAGAGCTTCTTCCCTTCCTCACCAGTACAGCAGACCCTATAGGTACGATAATGCCTCAGCTTTCTAGCTAGACATCAGGAAGGGGAAACCCTAAAGGCCAGAGACTGCAGGACAGAGTGGATAATTATGAAGAAGGTGCTGAAGAAAAGGATCCTTTAAAGCTGTGTATAAGGAAGTGTTGAACTTACTCCTGCACTGAGCATGTGTGAAGCTGAGTGGAATCAGCACAGTAAGGACTTTAAGCCCTGAACTATGGAGTAGATCATTGCCCAGGTTTCAGACTGGCAGCTGGGTGATGTATAGGCAGAGTGGACCAGAACATCACTGTAAATGCTTTAGAAAGTTGGCCAGGTTGTGAGTCTAAACCTGAGTTGCCTGACTGATTTTAAAAACAAGTCAATGCTTTTCAGAAGATTTAAATAGGACTCAGGATTTTATCACATTATGTCCTTGATGCAACCCCAAATTATTTGACATGTAAAGGACTATGAAAACTTAAACAAGTGTCAAGAGAAAGGGCAATCAACAGAAGCCAGCATGGAGCTACTTAAATATCGAAATAGATAAAGACTTTAAAGTAGCTATTATAATTATGCATTAATAAATAAAGGTAAATATTTTTTAAATAAGTGGAAAGACAGAAGTTCTCAGCAAAGAAAGAAAAGCTATATAAAAGAACCAAATGGAAATTTTAGAATTGAAAAATTCACTGGAGAGACTCAATAGCAAACTGGAGATGTCCTCAAACTATACCTCACACCATATACAAAACTTGACTCAAAATGGATCATAGAATTAAATGTAAAACTATAAAACTCATCAAAGGAAATATTTTTAAAACTTTGTGATTGGGTTAAGCAAAGAGACTTTAGATACAAGAAAATAAAGACAATCCATAAAAGAAAATATGGTAAAATTTGACTTCATAGGAATAAAAAAGCCTTTATCACTCTGCAAAATATACTGGTTTTTGTTGTTGTTGTTGTTTTGTTTTGTTTTGTTTTTTGAGATGGAGTCTCGCTCTTGCCCAGGCTGGAGTGCAGTGGCACTATCTTGGCTCACTGCAAGCTCCGCCTCCCGGGTTCACACCATTCTCCTGCTCAGCCTCCCAAGTAGCTGAGACTACAGGCTCCCGCCACCACTTTTTTGTATTTTAGTAGAGACGGGGTTTCACCATGTTAGCCAGGATGGTCTCGATCTCCTGACCTTGTGATCCACCCGCCTTGGCCTTCCAAAGTGCTGGGATTACAGGTGTGAGCCACCATGCCCAGCCTCAAAATATACTGTTAAAGCAATGGAAAGACAGGTTATAAGCAAGGAGAAAATATTTATAATCACATATCAAATGAGGGACTTGTATCCAGAATATATGAAGGACTCCAAATTCAGTGATTAGAATTAACCTATTTTAAAATAGGCAAAAGATTTTGACAGACACTTCACCAAAGAAGATATATGGATAGCAAATACAATGCTTAAGATTAATAAAATTAATAAGATGAATGAAAAGATGCTTCAATATAATCAATTAGTGAAATGCAAATTAAATGACAATTTGAAGGGTGCTGGCGAGAATGTAAATCAACAAGAACTCTCCTATGTTGCTGACGGGAATGTGAAATGGTACAGCCACTCTGGAAAATTGCTTGGGAGATTTTTATGAAGTTTGATGTATATTTACCAGATGACCCAGCAATCCTACTTTTAGGTATTTATCCTAGAGAAATAAAAACATGTTTACACAAAAATCTGTGCACAAATGTTTATAGCAGCATTATTCATAATCACCAAAACACAGGAAACAACCAAATTAGCATTAATGTCTGGATGGATAAACAAACCGTGTTCCATTTACGCAATGGAATACAACTTAGCAATAAAAATGATTAATTACAAATACAGACAACAACATAGGTGAATCTCAAATGCATTATGCTGAGTGAAATCTCAGTATCTAAAGGTTACAGATTTATTCCATTTAGGAATCATTCTGGAAAAGGCAAAAGCAGACAGATGAGTGGTTTCCAGGAGTTAGGAATACAGAAAGGGTTTAACTAAAAAAAGGCAGCTGGAGGGAGATCTTTGGGGTATTCAAATTGTTCTCTATCCTGACTGTGATGCTGGTTATAGGAATCTATGCATGTGTGAAAATTCATAGACTTGTACATAAAAAAATGAACTTCACTCTTTGTAATTTGTATAACTAAAGAAATGTTTAGGCCAGGCACACTGGCTCACGCCTGTAATCCCAGCACTTTGGGAGGCCAAGGCAGCTGGATCATCTGAGGTCAGGAGTTCAAGACCAGCCTGGCCAACATGGTGAAACCCTGTCTCTATTAAAAATACAAAAATTAGCTGTGTGTGGTGGCAGGTGCCTGTAATCCCAGCTACTCGAGAGGCTGAGGCAGGAGAATCACTTGAACCTGGGAAGTGGAGGTTGCAGTGAGCTGAGATCATGCCACTGCACCCCAGCCTAGGCAACAGAGTGAGACTCTGTCTCAAGAGACAAAATAAAAAATAACAGCGTTCCTATTGTATACCATAAACTCTAAAAATAAAAAGATGATTTAATGCTTGAAAGGGGACTTAAACTGCGTAATGTAAAAATGTAACTTTTAAGATTTCCTTGAGTCTAGTTTTCATTCCCAAATGGCCTCTCTTTCTAACAGATTTATTCTAAAACTTTCTATATCTGTTGGCAAGGGAAAAGAAGGATGTGACTTGTGATGCTAATGAGAGTAAGAAGTAGGTGAGGACTTGAGAAAAGGTGTTTGATTAGAACATTTAAAAATATCTCTTTCACCCAAGCTTGGTGCTGAGAACTAACTTGACACCACTGAGCAGATGCTGTGACAGGGAACGGCTGGGGTCCACACACCGTCCTGCCCCAGAGCAATCGGGGCAGAGTTTCCTAATCCTGTGGTTGCTGACCTCCCTGCATAGCAGTTCCCGCTGGCCATTCATTTGGGGGTGGAAGAAGGATGGGAGTGGTGGGAATAAAAATTTATATTCTAACATGTTAAGTAAAAATGATAAAGATTCTTTTTTTTTTTTTGGAGACAGAGTCTTGCTCTGTTACCCAGGCTGGAGTGCAGTGGCACCATCTCGGCTCACTGCAGCCTCTGCCTCCCAGGTTCAAGCAATTCTCATGCCTCAGCCTCCGTGGTAGCTGGTATTACGGGCACCTGCCACCACGCCCAACTAATTTTTGTATTTTTAGTAGAGATGGGGTTTCACTATGTTGGCCAGGCTGGTCTCGAACTCCTGAGCTCAGGTGATCAGCCCACCTCGGTCTCCTAAAGTACTGGGATTACAGGTATGAGCCACTGCACCTGGCCAAGATTCTTTATGTCTAGAATGACCAAAAGGGGACAAATTGGTGGTATTGATGAGCTATAAGATAATAGATGGATATAAAATAACTGAGTAATAACTAATTTATGGAACTTAACACCCTAGTATACATTCCTTTCTCTCAAAGGTGCTCAGACTCCAGGGCAGAACTCCATGAAGAAAAGTTTCCTACATGGAAACCCAGGTGGGGCCAGGTGGGCTGAACACAGAATGTCTTGCTTTCACCTAGAGTCAGACCAACGCATTCACCGAGAAAAATTCGCTCGGAAAGTACAGGTGTGCCGTCCAAACAACGCACAAACAGCCCTCTCCCTCCCACAATGAGGGGAAGCAAAGTCCCAAATGACGAAAGAGATTAACACTGCTGTGATTATTTTCATTTCAAAAAGGGCCCACTTAAAATATTTACTTCGGCAGTTCCTTCAAGTGTGGACCACCTCTGGGCCATTCAGATTTCCTTCGTAAATCATTAATCACTGAGTCAGGGCTTGCAGGGAGGGAGAGTTCGCAGTTCTTGCCAATTGAAGATCAATAGAAGTAAAGGTAAATCATCTCGGAAGTGATGATGTGAGCCAATGGGGGAGATGTGATTGCGATTTACGCCCAGTGCTTCAGGAAACGCGTCTTTAGAAAGAAGGGAGCTGTCCCTGGAGTGTGGAGGTGGGAGACTGCTCTTCCCAAAGCCGACTGCAGGTGCCACAGAGAATTGGGAATGTGCCCATGTGTCCTCTCTCCACTGGAAGGGCCTGAGACTGGACGTGGCAGGTACCAGGCAAGCTCAATCCATCCTGCCTTCTGGGCCGCACTCGCTCATTACGGAAGGCTGCAATTTCATTTCAGATCGGCAGTGTAAAACCTGTTGTCATATTTTATGAGATGATGTTAACTCTGCTATGAAATTATACCCTGAGAATACCCCAGAGCCAGCTCAGTACATATAAATAGCCATTTATCAGATGCAACCCATAATCTTCCCGCTGCTGTGACCCATTCTGTAATTTTCCCTCGGCTGACAAGCTACAAATGAAGAGTGTACTTAGATTTCAGTTATGAGGTTTAAAATATGGATGTGGATATAAAAAGCTAAGCCCTTCAAGAAGAAACCACGGAATTTTCCCATTAAATTCTAAGGACTTTCGTCCATCTGCTTTATCATCATGTAAGAATCCCGTGATCCCTGCATTGACCTCCCACACAATCTTTTACCTACTGATTCCCTGTCATGCCTCTGTCAGCTCGTGCTTTCCTAACTGGTCCTTTATGTGCCATTCCTCTCCCATTACCAACACAGGCACTTCTCTTCTACATGCTTATAAAACGTGTGTGTACGCTGAGAACCACATTATGTTTGTGGACATGATGATGTGAGCTTTAACCACTGAAACTTTTTTTTTTTTCACGAAAAACATGTCATGAACTATTACTATGTGCCAAACACTACATACTAGACATCTTACACATATACTTTCATTTTATATACCTTTGGCCCTCTGTATCTGTGGGATGCATGTCCGAGGATTCAACCAACCTCAAAAAGAAAATATTCAGGAAAATATATAAAAAATACAATATCACAATAAAAAATAATACAAATTTTAATATCTAGTATAATAACTATTTGCACAGCATTTACATTCTATGAGATATTATAAGTAATCTAGAGATGATTTAAACTACACAGAAGGATTTATGTAGGTTATATGCAAATACTACCATCTTTGATATCAGGGACTTGAGCATTCTCAGATTTTAGTGTCCACAGGTGGTCCTGGAACCAATCCACCCACGAACACTGAGGGACAACTGTATGAAGAAACTGTGGTTCAGAACATACTAAGATCATGAGTAGTTAACAGTTGGAACCACGATTTGAACCTAGACTATTAGTTTCCTGTGGCTGCTGTAACAAATAATCAAAAACTGGGTGGCTTAGAAAAACAGAGATGTATTCTCTCACAGCTCTGGAGGCCAGAAGTCCAAAATCAAGGTGTTGGCAGGGCTGCACTCCTTCCACAGTCTCTAGGGGAGTATCCATTCCTTGCCTCTCCCAGCTTCTGGTGATTGTTAACATCCTTCAGCCTATGGCCACATCCCTCTCTGCTCTGTCTTCTCTGTGTGTGTGTGTCTCTCTCAAAACTCCTTTCACCTCAGTCCCATGAGGACACATGCTACACTGTATTTAGGGCCCATTTGGAAAATCCAAGGTAAGTGCCTTCTCTCAAGATTTTTTACTTAATCACATTTATTTGCCATGTAAGGTAGCATTCACAAGTTCCAGGGATTTGAAGAGGATATCTTTTGGGGAGCCGTTTTTCAGCCTACCACAGACTTTAAAGCCATCAAAGTCCCCATGGGTCCCCATCCCCAATCATGCATAAGAAATCTTTGGACTGCGGGGAACTAGAGGTAGTGGCTGCCTAGTTCATGAAGTCAAGTTGCACCTTTGCCAATCTCCACTTACATGAAGTTTCCAGGGACCGAAAATTCACAAATTCATTTCATTTGAATCACTAAAAAACCAAGATACTTGAATATAATAATAATCACCTTCATACAGGTCAGTTTATCACATTAACTCTAGTCACTCACAGCCCTGCAGAAATAAGACAAAAGCAAATCAAGTCTGATGGACAACATGAGCTATTCACATTTTATTCAGGTACATTATGCTGACATAAACAATGACTTTGAAATGCCTCTTGAGCTATTTTTTTTTTTTTTGAGGCTTTATCTGCTGGGCACTGAAACATATGGATGAAAAAATGCAGTACGTAATTATGTGTAAGTTTTATTGATGTAACAACTTTGATATGCTTGATTATAACAGAAGTTATGCAGTGATCTCTTTATATGTTGAAATTGTTTGCCAAATTGGCACTTCTTGACCCATTTGTTTGTTGTCTTCATGACCCCATGGCTGGGAACTCTCCAAAATATTCTGTTTCTTCCTGGAAAGACCTTTTCATAACCTTTTTAAAAATGCTTATTTTAAAAGGAATTTTATATCAACATTAAAAACAATTTTGAAAGAATAATAAAAACCACCCATAATCCCACCTGCCTAACAAACAAGAGTTTTCATGAGTAGCGTGTTCTAATCTTAATGAACATCACAGCGCTACTCCATCAACACTTGAGACTATATGCAAAAGAGAAACAGGAACTATTTGGTTTTCAGTTGTGAGGCATAGAACTATCACATGATTTGATTAAAGCATGTAGGCCCCCCCACAACAGTCTTATGAATAAATAGACACTCATCATGCCCCAGCACCTGAACATGTTAACGGTGTTATAAAATCAGTAGGCAGTAGCCTGGAAAATTCAAAGTTACTAGAAATTTTCATTTTGATTCATTGGTGGACTAGTGCTAGAACTTTATCATAAACAATCAGACTGGGTCCTTGCAGAGATTTTGGATTTTCCCATGGAAAATGCTCATTTTTGGTTTCTCATCAACTTTCCAGCCATCTCTTTCTACCATCTGTTGAGCCCAAGGAATGCACACTTTCTTAGAACTACTAGTAAATACTAGGAAAACACTAACATGGAATATAGCTCAAATCCAAATGATTGGGGGTTTTTTGTGTGTTTGTTTGTTTGTTTGTTTGTTTTTGAGACAGAGTCTCGCTCTGTTGCCCAGGCTGGAGTGCAGTGGCATGATCCCGGCTCACTGCAACCTCTGCTTGCCAGGTTCAGGCAATTCTCCTCCCTCAGACTCCCGAGTAGCTGGGACTACAGGTGTGTGCCACCACGCCCAGCTAATTTTTTGTATTTTTGGTAGAGATGGGGTTTCACCACGCTGGCCAGGCTGGTCTCGAACTCCTGACCTCATGATCCGCCTGTCTTGGCCTCCCAAAGTGCTAGGATTATAGGCGTGAGCCACTGTGCCTGGCCCCAAATGATTGTTGAATACTTTATTAAGGATTGTCTTGAGAACATGAATGAAGATAATGATGAGTTAACTGCAGGGAAAAAATTGTGAGGTTAGTGAAATCTGCTTAGTTGACCATAATATTTCATCCTTTCTACTTCCTGAAATACAGCCCCCACCACACACTCCTGTGGTATTCTCATGGTACACTTGGCTGTCACAAAGAAGACTGGCAGCTCACAACTTAAATTAGTTGTTCAGACTTCAAAGAGGAACTCCCCCAGGACTCTCTGGGGAGCCAGCAGGGGGCACTCAAGGGATGATTCATGAAAGGTGGTGTTGGATCTTCTGACGAGGTGGTTTTATAAGATTGGGAGAGGGGTAGTTGCTTTCCTTGGACACCTCAACCCTCAAATCACACTATAGAGGTGGCTCCTTCCTTTAAGCAAAAATTAGATCTCTTTGTTGGAATCACTGTGCTCATGTGTGTGTGTGTGTCTGTGTGTGTGTGTGTCTGTGTATGTGTATGTGTGTGTGTGTGTCCGTGTCTGTGTATGTGTGTGTGTGTGTGTGCATGCATGTAAGTGCATGTGTATGCAGGCCGAAAAAAAGAGGCTGAGGCCGGGTGCGGTGGCTCACGCCTGTAATCCCAGCACTTTGGGAGGCCAAGGTGGGAGGATTGCTGAGCCCAGGAGTTCGAGACCAGCCTGGGCAACATAACAGGAACCCCATCTCAAAAAATAAAAATAAAAGAGGCTGAAAGGCGGAATATAAGTAAATCCATAAATAATTGTGCTGAAGGAAATTACCATCAAATGAGTCTTGTAGTAAATACAATGAAAAGGAAGTTGCTTTATTTCTCTGTTTTTGTTTTGTGAAGCTGAGTAAGACAGAGTGTTTAATGGAAAATAGACTGGACTAAACAGGCAACAATTCCCCTGTAGGTCCGAGAAGCCTGTGCAACTGCAAGCAAGGCAGCGAGCCCCTCTCCACCGCACTTGCCTCATCTGTAAAATGGGTGCCATAGCCAACCAGTGAAAAGGTGGTTTGTAGCTCTAAAAATCTGATTTAACTGTTGTAGAAGTTCAGAATTTCTTAAAACTGGGCTCTGCTTTATAACTCTATGAAGTAAAAATCCTAAAAATAGGATTCTATCACCAAATATCACCTGAGCACCAGCTTTGTATTAGATGCTGTGCTGGCTAACATGCTGCTGTTAACACATAGGAAGATTGGATTGTGTTTTCATGAACATTATGATTCTGAGAGTTTATTTTCAGAGTCAGAGACTCATGCAATTTGGAAGAGGTCTTGGAGATTTGGTCAGCCCATCCTCCCAGAGCTGACATATCCTGACACAGTCCTCCTGGTCTCTGTCTGAACACCTGGATGTTCAGTTTCTCATCCAGCCATCTAGTCCATTGGTACACAGTTCTTATTTAGAATTTTTTTCTGTATAACTAAACCAATGCTGTTTCTCCTTAAGTCTTGTAATACCTCTTATACCTCTCTCCTCTTCTTTCAGATATTTGAAGTTCTTTGTACTACAAATATCTGTTAAAAAAGGAAAGAAAACACAATGATTATGGATTTATTTGTGTCTCTATTATAGCAGCTGTTGATTTACCCCCTGTATTACTTCTCTCCAGGTCAGACAACCCCTCTCTATTAATAAACTTCTTGAGGTCAGATAGCATTCTTTCTCGTTTTTCAGTCTCTCACAGCACACAGTGCTCCTCCTTTCATGTGGCAGGTACTCAGTAAATGTTTCTTGATTTATGAATAGCATCCCTTTAAATACTTGCAGGCTGCTATCAGTTTTCCCCAAGCCTCTTCAGGCTAAAAATTCTAAATTCTCCATTGCTTGGTGTACAATAAACACCCTTCTTTTAACACCTTCCGCATGTCAGAGGACTGCCCCCAGCCCTGGCACTTTGGTCCCCTAGACAGAATTAAATGATCAGTGTGAGGTTGTTTAATCCAGCCCTGTATTCCTTGACCTCCCCAATCACCTGACCACCTGGGGACTCAAGAAAGCTGGTGGAGACCAAATATCCTGTGCTTTCACAGGAACTTTGGTGAATCAGGTTTCTCTCACCCTATTCTTGTGGAAACTGACTGTTTAAAACTGAATTCAGAGCTTCACATTTATTTCTGTTAAAATTCATTTTGTGATAGTTTCATCCCTGCTCCCCAAACTGTAACGACCTTTCTGTATCGCAATTATCTCATTAGGTATCAATCCCAACTATGTGTCATCTGATAATGGTCCAACAAGCACTATACATGTCCAGGTAAAAGAACATGAAAAAGTATTAGGCAAGAGAGGATAAAGTATTAGGCTGGAACACATAAAACTACCATTTGTATAGGTCAAAAGTGCTCACATATCACCAGTATTTAATGGTGCAGCCTAAGGCATTGTTACATGACTTCCAAAATGGCAGGGAGGTTTCACTCGAGCTTCTCTTGCTGCAACTGCTTAAACGTGTGCTACTGTGCCTCACTGCAGCCTGTGCAGCCTACATTTCCTCCTGTTGTCCTGAAAGGCATGTTGATGCTCATTATCCATCGCTTTGCTGAAAGCCTCTCAGAGTCAAGGGGAAGAGCAAAAGCTCCAGAGCCAGCCTGCCCGTTGAGCTATGGCTCTGTTACACTGGCTGTGTGACCTCTGACAAGTTCATTGACTCCCCTGTGCCTGTGTTTCCTCTTCTGGAAATAGAGATAATGGTGGTACTGTTACTGAATTTTGCTCCTTAGTTCAGCTAAGACCTGGCTTCTTGTCACACAACCAGGAAAATTTAGGCACGTGGACATATCAAAGGGTGCGTAGAGCAGGATTTTATTGGGTGAAAGGTGAAAAAATGAAAAAAGAGACCAGGCGCAGTGGCTCACAACTGTAATCCCAACACTTTGGGAGGCCGAGGTGGGCGGATCACCTGAGGTAAGGAATTTGAGACTAGCCTGCCCAACATGGCGAAACCCTGTCTCTACTAAAAATACAAAAAATTAGCCGGGCATGGTGGTGGGCACCTGTAATCCCAGCTACTTGGGAGGCTGAGGCAGGAGAATCACTTGAACCCAGGAGGCAGAGGTTGCAGTGAGCTGAGATCACACCACTGCACTCCAGCCTGGGTAACAAGAGCAAAACTCCATCTCAAAAAAAAAAAAAAAAAAAGAAAAAAGAAAAAAGATCTCAGCAATCTGTGATAGACCCCTGCTAACAGGCCCTCTACCTCACTGATTGATTGCCAGGTCACCGCTGGAGTTGAAGAGAGCAGGCTCTTCCTCTGCATAATGTGTGAGTTTCCTGTGGCTCCACCTACTTCCCACAGTGTACATGCCAGGGTCTAGTCAGCTGTGGGCATGCACAGACAAGCCCTGGGCATCTAGCCCTCATCTGCACAAAAGCATCTGATGTAAACATTTGTGAAGCGGGTCAGAGATTCTCTGGGGACTCCTTTTTATCTGCCTAGGATTTGACTGTCTCAGGACCTGCCTCACATGATTCTTTGAGGCCCGAAGAAATGGAGTGCTTGGAGACACGCTGGCAGGTTGTGCTCAGTAATGTTGACGATTATTAGTATAACATCTTTCCCTGGAAAATCAGGCTGAGTGCAGGGCTTTTCGCTCCTTTATTCTACAAAGTACTGATGAACTGCCTAATGTAATTAAATCAACCCAGAATTTTCCCAGGGATCAGCGTCAAGCCCATGGGGTGGCAGATTCTGAAATATGTATTTTCCCACTTTAAAGATAAGCACACTGGTCCTTCTCTCAGCTTTCAGGCAGTTTCTTGTGCCCTGTCGCCCAAGGTTGAGGTAAGGGTTTCCCAATCGCATCTGCACATTTTTTCATCCAGCAGCAGATTTAAGCCCATGAAAAACAAGGAAGGGGCTCTTACTATTTATTCAACTAGTTAGTGCTCAAATCCTTTCCTAGCCAATATCATGCTTTCCATTATCATTAGAAGATCATTTTCCTTGATCGAGAAAATTTAAAAAATTATGAAATAAATTGTTCTGCCTTCTCTGTGCTGCTGTTAACACTAAATTGAGCAATGGCCATATGCTTCCTTGTCCTTCTTCCAGTTCCAAGCATAGCTAAAAAGCTTTTTCAATTGTCGTTGGCATGCTTCATAAACCTTGCCTGGTTCTGACCTTTACCATGCAGGCATAATACCTACTTGTGTCATTCTTTGTGTTAGCCCCCAACTCAGTGTTCTTCATTCACCTATGCAGATCCTTTAAAGACCTGAGATCATCTGGGAGCTCCCTCTGTGGCCACACTAACTGTTTCCCATTTTTCTCCCTTATCACAATAATTTATGACTAAAGAGTTAGAATTTCTATTTAGAACCTGCCATTCCTCTTAAGTCACTCGATCTTTTTGAAATCAGACTACATGGTCACAGCTATTTTTTCTCCAAACTTTTTTGAGTTCTATTTTCTTAAAACCTAAATTAGATGTTGGCGCTTTGACAAACATTTTCTTCCTATACTATAATATGATGGTCCCTTGTATATGAGGTTGCTATCAATTTCTCCTCTTTCTTCCCAGTTCCTCAGTTTTGGTCAGTGGAGAGCAAACTGGTCAGTGGAGAGTAACCGTCCTTCATTGCATCTTTCAACTTCTAAGAGACTGAATCACTGGCAAAGAAAGTCAAGAATTTATTAGATATTGTGAGGCTTTTTGAGGGCAGGCAGAATGAGACTCCTATTAATTATTTTAAGTAAGCTTTTTAAAATTATATGTACAGAAAAGGTCCAAAATCATAAGTGTAGAGCTAGAGCTCAATTTATGTATGTATTTATGTATGTATGTATTTATTTATTTATTTTTGCAACAAGGTCTCACTCTATCACCCAAGCTGGAAGCAGTGATGTCATCATGACTCACTTCAGCCTCAACCTCCCGAGCTCAAGTGATACTCCCACCTCAGCCTTCTGAGTAGCTGAGACTACAGGTGCACTCCACCTTGCTTGTCTAATTTTTGTATATTTTTTGTAGAGATGGGGTTTCACCATGTTGCCCAGGCTGGTCTCCAACTCCTGGGCTCAAGCGATCCACCAGTCTTGACCTCCCAGAGTGCTGGGGTTACAGGTATGAGCCACTGTGTCCTGCAAGCTCAGTGAATTTCTACGAAGTGAACACACCCATCTAACCGCCTAATTACAAAACCTATCAGCTCCACTGAAACTTTCTTCTTGCCTCATAAATTAGTTTTAATGGAATTATAATCTGTACTGGGAAGGCGACAATGACCATAATAGGAGTAACCATTTCTTGAGAACTTAACTTTGTGCCAAGCACTGTGCTAAACAATCTATAAGTATATAAGTTCCACAGTTCTGTGAGGTGAGTCTCATTATTATCCCCATTTTAAAGATAAGAAACTGAAGCTGGGAGGAAATAGGGAGATGCTGGTTAATGTCAGAAGCCATAAGTCTGTGAGATCTATTGCAGAGCAGGGTGACTACAGCTAACCATATATTGTTTATTTCAAACTTGCTAAGAGAATAAATTTCAAATGTCTCACCATGAAAAATGATAAGTGAGGCAATAGATATGTTAATTAGATTGATTTAATCATCCCGCATTGTATAAGTATATCAAAACATCACATTATACCCTATAAACATACATAATTATCTTTCAATTAAAATAATATTAATTTTAGAATAATAAATTAAAAAACACACAAAGACATCACTCTCACAAAAAGGCTCTGGCTGTTGAATGGTCAGCCAGTAGTGGCTGCCTCAGCTACTGGGAATGTGAAAGTTGTTTCCCAGGATCCAGTAAATTTTATAAAAGCCATAATAAGTAACAATAACAGAAAAGGAGCAAGAGAGTTATTTCCACATATATTACGAGACAGGAATGAACACCAGTTTTCAACCAGAAATGTGCATTACCCAGAATGCCCTGTTTCCTTGGAGTTCTAGCTAACTTAAATGTTATTGTGACCATTTGTACTTGCTCACCACATAGTGTGATGTGGCATAAGGGGGTGCTCAATAGATCTTGCTTGAAAGCTGAAAAGAACATGAAACTGAAGCTTAGAGAGGTTAGATTACTTGCCCAACATCACTAGCTGGAATTCAAACTCAGGTCTAGCTAATTCCAGAGACTGCATTCTTAACCGTTATAGTAGACACATGGTCCACAGCTTCCACTTGGCTAGCCAGGCTGTAGATCAGGGCTTCTCAACTTCCACACTATTGACATTTGGGGCTGAAAGGTTCTTTGGGGCTGTCTTCTGCATTTTAGGACGTTTATCAGCCTTCCTGGCCTCAACCCACTAGATGCCAGAAGCATCTCCATCTCCTACCAGTCATGATGTCAGAGGTGCTTGAGCCAGAGCGACTCCATCTTGAATAGGGGCTGGGTGAGATAAGGCTGAGACCTGCTGGGGTACATTCCCAGTAGCTTAGGCCTTCGTAGTCACAGCATGAGATAGCAGGTTGGTACCAAATACAGGTCACAAGGACCTTGCTGATAAAACAGCAAGAAAGAAGCTGGCGAAAGCCCACCAAAATCAAGATGGCAAAGAAAATGACTGCTGGTTATCCTCATTGCTCATTATATGCTAATTCTAATACATTAGCTTGTTAAAAGACACTCTCATCAGCACCAGGACAGTTTACAAATGTCATGGCAACATCCAGAAGTTACCCTGTATGGTCTAAAAAGGAGAGGAACCCCCAGTTCTGGAAATTGCCCACCACTTCCCTGAAAAACTCACGAATAATCCACCCCTTGCTTAGCATACAATGAAGAAGTAACTATAAGTATACTCAGTTGAGCAGCCCATGCTGCTACTCTGCCTACAGAGTAGCCATTCTTTTTTTTTTTTTTTTAATGGAGTCTTGCTCTGTCGCCCAGGCTGGAGTGCAGTGGCGTTATCTCGGCTCACCGCAACCTCTGTTTCTTTCCTGTCTCAGCCTCCCAAGTAGCTGCGATTACAGGTGTTTGCCACTGCGGCCAGCTAATGTTTGTATTTTTAGTAGAGACAGGGTTTCACCATGTTGGCCAGGCTGGTCTCGAACTCCTGACCTCAGGCAATCCACCCGCCTTGGCCTCCCAAAGTGCTGGGATTACAGAGATGAGCCACCGTGCCCGGCCTGCCATTCTTTTATTCCTTTACTTTCTTAATAAACCTTGCTTTCACTTTACTCTGTGGAGTCGCCCTGAATTCTTTCTTGTGCAAGGTCCAATAACCCTCTCTTGGCGTCTGGATTGGGACCCCTTTCTGGTAACAATGATAATTAAAAACATCTCCCAACATTGCCACATGTTTCATGAGGGGTACAACTGCCCCCCGTTGGGAAGCACTAGTATAGATAGTCCAATACTTTCATGCCTCCCTTCTCCCTCCTCTTTCATTAGCTGAGTCCATCCTCAGTCAAATGGTTACTAAGATAGGTGTGCACCTTCCTGACAGCCGGTGCTATTCCAAACCCCTAGGATTCATCAGTTTCCTTTGGACTCCCGCCCTGCAGTGACAAGCTTCACTGCTTGGGTTGTATTTAACAATCTGAATTAAAAGTTCTGCTTCATTTCATCATCCAAATACATTCATGGCTGTGCAGTCTTCTGTAGCCACAGATATCAGTGCTCTTGCCAACAACTGGCACAACTCCTGTCTTGTTTCCTTTTCACTTTGCTATAGAAAATCACCAGAAACTTCCTCCCATACACTTCCTTCTTTTCCCTTGCACTCACCATCCTCCATATAGATAACTAGAATATCTATCAGAGTCATGGAAGAAACAGCTGGTATACTTAAGGGCAATTTGAGAAGCAGTTTTTAAAGATCTTACTTACAAAGTGTAGAGACAATTAGGAGAAACTGAGGCTGGATAATGTAGCCGCTTTAGTGGCAACCACATAGAGTTGTTACAACTCCTTGGTCTGAAGGGGAAAGAGGAAGGTGTGGTTACTTGAACCCAGAGTTTCTCCATGGTGGCTCTCATTGGTACAAGCCAAAGAAAAGGGATGGGAGCCTCATGATGCAGTGCTTCCATGAGCTTCCCAGGCATGGAGCCGGGAGAGAAGGGCAGAGAGCAGACCTGAACAGCAGTATCTTCAGAGCATTATATAAGCACATTTCCCTGCTCCTTGTCCTAAATTTCATGTTGAAGTCCTCTTTATCAGATCATACAACTTCTTGCCAAACATGTTTATCCTGGTTTTTGAGAGATGCCTTCTTCCTGCCAGGAGCCTATCATTCTAATATCATCAGCCCTGTTTAGAAGACCAAATCCTGTTTTTGGATACCATCTATGTAGCCAGCTGCTCATTTCTTCTCTCCTCTCATCTGTTCCAAAATTACAAACCTCAAGTGGAAGCAGAAATGAGAAAACCTGATTTGCCTTGGGAGATCTGGGTGGGTTCCTTCATCCGATTCAGGAAGGAGGGAAACATTTTCCAGTCATTTCTCTGTCTGATGTTCAGGTCAGGATTTCTTACGCCTGTCAATACTTGGATATTCTCTTGATTATTCTTAAGGGCAGTGATGTTCTGTTTTCCTCAGAAGATCTGGATTCATCCTAAGCGGGAGGGTTATCAGGGCTGGGGGAGCCAGCTCCAAGGCTGAAAATTTCTTCCTTTACTTTTGACTCTAAGCCATACAATTGTTAAGATGTTACCCTGCCTTCATAAAAACTTCATATATGTATGTACACATATATGTACACACACATATATGTATGTTTTTAAAATTAAAATAGCCTAACACTTTAAAACAGTGCTTAAAATAATTATATTTAAGAGCAACCACCTTCTTACACATCAACAATAAAATTGATAGAAAATGATTATGACAATATTTAACTTATGCAACATTTTTATTTTCCAAAGTACTTTCAGCATTTCCTTAATGTTCATAGCACTTTTGTTGGGTATGTAAAGCAGATGTTAGTTTCTGTGTTACAGATGAGACAATTCAGGTAAATATATTGGACTTATTCTTAGTTTTTACTTCAGTTTTACGTTTATTATCTGATCAGATTAAGTCAAGATCTTCAAATTCTGCTGTCAAAATCAACATTAACTTCTCTGATTTGATAACTGTACTATGGCTATGTCCATGTTCTTAGGAAATATACATGGAAATATTTAGGAATAAAGGAAAACAATCTGCTACTTATTCTCAATGGTTAAAAAAGATTATATGCATATGTGTATACATGTGTATGTTTGTATGGATACATGCACATAGAAAGAGAAAGAAAGCAAATAAAATCTCCTTGGTCACCTTTAGAGGTTGATAGAACACAAATCTATTATTCTGAAAATCAGGAAATGAAAGAAAACAATTTTTAAAACTCTGCTAGCCAGGTATTAATGGTGAAAAGTTCATTTGCAAAATATAATCTTTAGAAGGTGTTTTTCAGACATCTCGGTCACATATCACAATCAGTTAAAAATTGAACACACTCCCTCAGCGTATGCTTATTTACTTATAATTTACATATAAGTACTAATATACAGATACATTATATGTATTATAAGGCATCCATATTCCTGAAAAGGGAATATGTAAATAGTAAATGAATCATGTTTTAAAATAATATTCATTTTGTTTAATAATTATTTAAAATATATTTCCATTTATTTTTATTTTTGAGACAGTCTCACTTTGTCACCCAGGCTGGAGTATAGTGGCACGATCTCAGCTTACTACAACTTCTGCTTCCTGAGTTCAAGCAATTCTCCTGCCTCAGCCTCCCAAGTAGCTGGGACTACAAGCGCACACCACCACCATACCTGGCTACTTTTTGTATTTTTAGTAGAGATGGGGTTTCACTATGTTAACCAGGCTGGTCTCGAACTCTCAACCTCAAGTGATCCACCCGCCTTGGTCTCCCAAAGAGCTGGGATTACAGTCTTCAGTCACTGTTCCCGCCCTTAAAATCCCTTTTTAATCTTACTAAAATTAATGTTAACAAATGACAGAGTAATGTAATTGAATAGGCCTAGTTAAATTTTTTAAATCTTGGCTTAACACCTTGTGATTTTACAATCCAAAGTTCTGGTTCCCAGCTTAGATTATCCTGATTCTTGGTTTTAAAGAGTGCTACAAATGAGAAGATACCTTGCAATATGTCTAATCCAAATGGAAGAGGTGTATCATTGCCTGCACATGCTGGTTTTCATTGAAATTTGGCCAATAAAGTTCTGTTTTCCCCAGCTCTGACCACTTTTCCTTGCAAACTGATCAGAAAACATTGACTTTTTACTTTAAAACATCTGAGTTTAAAACTCATTAAAAGCTTTTGTTTTGGAAAAATTTTAAGGAGACTAAATAATTATTTCTAAATTATTTTAAGGAAGGGCACAGATATAAGGGTATTTTAAAAAATAGATGGCACACTTTTTTTTTTCTGATGACCAAATCATATTTCTATCCTTCTAAATGATATCTCAAAGCATTAATTTCTTTTGAAATATTGTTGCTTTCTCATTCTTTTTTACTTTGAAGAAGCAGGTTGTGGGGTTTTTTGAAAATATAAAATATATGCTTGATTATGAACTACTTAATGTCATATGTTATTAGAGAAAGGTTGGTAACTTCGGAGCACTTCCTTTTTTGTAACAGAAGAATGTTAAATTCCATCTCTAAGTTAACAGCTCTTCAAAGTAATTTTCTATGCGCTTACCAGCAAATTTCTCTGAGGTACAAAAGATGTTCATAGTCACTCCTCATGTCGTTAAAAATGCACTGTAAAGATTCTTCTATGTTTTAAGTCTGCTTTAATGAATCCAGCCATACCAGTGACATCCTATAGCACTTAGACTATGGTACATTGCAATTCACTGAAAGCAAAATGACACATGAGGTTTTCACTGCCAGCCCATCCTTGCTGCAGAGTGTACCCATGGCTTGTGACCAATAGACACTGGTACGGTGAGGTCACCACTGTCAGCCTGTGTATTAAATAATCATAACACATCTCATTTTTAGCTAAAACTTAAACATAAAATAAAGTTTGAATATTTTATTTTTTCTTTTCTTTTTCTTTTTTTTTTTTTTTTTTTTTTGAGATGGAGTTTCACTCTTGTCACCCAGGCTGGAGTGCAATTGAGCGATCTTGGCTCACTGCAACCTCTGCCTCCCAGGTTCAAGCGATTCTCCTGACACAAGCTCCCAAGTAGCTAGGATTACAGACACATGTCACCATGCCTGGCTAATTCTTGTGTTTTTAGTAGAGACAGGGTTTCACCATGTTGGCCAGCCTGGTCTCGAACTCCTGACCTTGGCCTCCCAAAAGTGCTAAGATTATAGGCATGAGCCACCACACCTGGCCTGAATATTTTCTTTCTGAACCCTAAAGGATTAACTTGTACTTCCCTTGAAGTACATATCCTCCTGATGGACCACTGACTAAGAGAATATATTCCAATTCATCTGCCTTTCTTTTCATGCTGTACCCACTGTAATGTAGGCTGATTTTCCCCAAAGTGTGGGTTTTCCATCACTAAGTTTGAATTGCACACTGCTGCCCATTCCCCAATGTCTTCTATGCCTTTCAACATTTTCCCTCTCCGGACCTCAAGATTTATAAATCTACCCAGAAAAGTATGAAATGAGAGCACCATTTTATTTTTTTAACTTGACATTGCTTAAGATATTGCTTATAATTGCAAGATACTGGAAACAATCTAAATACCCCTTCACCGGGGACTGATTGAGTAAACTGTGGGACATCTGCATAATGGAGTACTATGCGACTATAGAAAAGAATGAAGAGGAGCTCTATGAACTGGGGTAGAGTGATTTCCAGGATTTATTGTTAAGAAAAAGGTATCTATATTATGCTCTTTTATGTAAGAAGTAAGGGAACATAAGAAATATACATATATCTGCTCATTTGTGTCACATGAAAGAAATAGAGAAAGTGTATACCAGAAACTATTGGAACTGATTTCTTACAGAAAGTGGATGGAAATAGAGTAGATAGAATAAGGGGATGGGAATGAAGCAGAAGGGAAGAAAGTTGAGTGACTTTTCTGGGTATACATTTTTGTCTAGTTCTGATCTTTAAACCCATGTTTTTAATATACTCAAAAATTAGATAAATAATTAAAATCAGCCACGATATAGGGGAAGCCAAAATGGAACCCAAACACTAACAAATGAACCTAACTGAATTATAAATGAGTAATATAATTACACTGAAGGGATTGGGTAAAAACTAAGTCATTTTGGAAAGCAGAAAACATTATTATTATTATTATTTGAAAATATTGTTTTGACTGGCTAATACTTCAGTCAGGATTCACCCAGACAGGTCAATAGGACATGTACACTAAGGGATTTACTGCAAGAAATGGGCTTGCAATATTGTAGGGGCTGTCTAGGCAAGTTAGAAATCCACAGGGCAGGCCAACAGGAGGGCAGACTGGAACTCTAGGGTGTGAGCTGAAGCTGCTGTTCACAGACAGAATTCTTCTTCTTAGGAAAGCCTCAGTTTCACTCTTAAGGCCTTTCAAGTGATTGAATCAGGTCTACCCAGATTATCCGGGATAATCTCCCTTACTTACACAGCGAAGTAATGAGTGCAGTCAAGGAAGCAACAGAACAATGACGACAACAACAAAGTGGACCAAGAACCAGTAGAGTGGTAGTTTTAGGGACTGCTTAGTAACCACAGTATACAGGCTGCTACTAGTCTGTCTCAAAAGACCCTGAGCATCAACATATTATAACAGGACATGCAATTGACATCAGTAATGATGACCATAGTCACCATCATTCACTTAGTTATGCGCTACCTCTTTTCAAAACAGACACAAGGCCCCTTAATCATTACCAAAAAGAAAAAAAAAATAGTGTTTAAAATTGTCCTTTTCACAAACAATGCCTATTACAATTTTTTTTATCAGAATTGATGATTTTTAAAAATTTTCGTTTCCGCTTTCTCCTTCTTTCTTTCTCTCTCTTTCTTTCTTTCCTTCCTTCCTTCCTTCCTTTCTTTCTTCCTTCCTTTCTTTCCCTCCCTCCCTCCCTCCCTCCCTTCCTTCTCCCTCCTTCCCTTCCTTCCTCCCTCCCTCCCTTCCTTCCTTCCTTCCTTCCTTCCTTCCTTCCTTCCTTCCTTCCTTCCCTCTTTCTCTCTCTTTTTTTGAGACAGAGTCTCACTTTATTACCCAGGCTGGAGTGCAGTGGCATGATCTTGGCTCACTTCAACCTCCGCCTCTCAGGCTTAAGCAATCCTCCCACCTCAGCCTCCCAAGTAGCTAGGACTACAGGCATGTACTACCCCACCCAGCTAATTTTGTTATTTTTATAGAGACGGGGTTTCACCATGTTGGCCAGGTTGGTCTCGAACTCCTCACCTCAAATTGATCCACCCGCCTCGACCTCCCAAACTGCTGAGATTACAGGCATGAGACACTGTGCCCGGCCAACTTGGCCAATTTCTATCAAGAAATTTTAAAATATGAAATTGGTTCTCAGAAGACTGAGTTTCTATCATCTGGAAAATGGGCTTACATAGAGACTCGTTTTTCCCTTGGTAGTGCCAGTGCTACAAAGTGCCATGGCCCCAGATTGGGGATATACAGAAGGTTGGGGGACAGGTAAAAAGAAAAATCAGTTTGGCACCGTGGAGGCTGAGAAGGCTTGGGGGCTAGGATAGCAGCATGCACTCAACCTCCTGGCCTCTTGCAATAGCCTCAGTTCCTTTGGCCCTGGGGCTGCAGCTGAAGCCTGTGCTTCCCACATGAGGAGCTTCCCCAGCCACAGACTCCCACTCCCTGGCTTGTTGAGGCCTCTGGTCTCATCTTAGGGACCTTGGATCACTTCCTCACTCACGAAAGCAGCTCTTTGTCCAGCCGAGCCCCTTGGACCACTGACCCCAGCATCCTGCCCCCAGCTTCAGCTCCTAGCCATCTTCCTGTTGCAGCCTCTCCCACACTCTTCCCAAACTGCTCTGTGCTTTCTCTTCTTAGATTTGACCTCCACTGTCCCTCTTCTCAGACCTTCTCACTGAGTGTCCTGAGAAATTCTTGCTCATGGTAGGCATATGCAAGTTCGTGTCCCAGTTTTCCTGGCCTTAAGGGAAATCTGTCTCTTCCCTGAGGACATTGAGGTGTTCCCCTGGGGCCCTCCTTCAGGGAGGCTGCTTATTCTCCACATCCCCAAACCTTCACCTGTCTTCATTTCCAAGGCAGCTTCAGACTACTTTCTTCTACTCTCAGGTAAATATCCTGGCTTCTCTGAGGTGGGTGTCATGATGTTCTGCCATCTTCCTCCCCTCTCATCTCCATCACTTACTGACTTCCTGTCCCTCCCCAAACACATTGAAAACTGACCAGCCTCCCAGTCTCCCTGCTCATTTTCTAGTGACTTCAGTTTCCATGTGGACAGCTAGTCCAGCTCCCAGCCTGACTGCTCCCTGACGTCCTCAATGTCACCACAGTCCTCTCTGGTCACCCTTCCCATGGGGCAGGGGGAACGCACTGGAGCAGCCCCGCTGTCTGGACACAGCCCTGCCTCTCCTTCCCACTCTCCTGCCAAACCTTCTCCTGAGTCTCAGAGCAGCCGCAATGCCTGAGAGTTGTTGGGAATCCTTCTTCCTTTCGGCAACCTGGACCTGAGAGAGTCCAGATCCTGTTTCCACCACTGAGATTGCTGGTCACCTTGACATTGCTGAACCCAAGGAACATCTTTCTCTTTCTGAAATTCTTTGCTACACTTGACACCAGGATCACTCTCTCCTCCTTTTTGTTTTTGGTTTTTTTCAGAGACACAGTCTCCCTTTGTCAACCAAGCTGGAGTGCAGTGGTACAATCTTGGCTCACTGAAGCCTTGAACTCCTGGGCTCAAATGATCCTCCCACCTTGGCCTCCCGAGTAGGATTACAGGTGCAAGCCACCATGTCTGGCCTACTGCCTCCTTCTTAAAATGTTTTACCTTCTTGGCTTCTGTGATTCCACCCTCTCCTGCTCCTCTTTATTTTTCTCAAAACTTCCTTTCCTGATTCTTTGTGGACTTTTGTCCTCTGAGCCTATTTTAAATGTTGCAGGTCCTTCGGGGATATGTCCTTGGCTCTTGTCAGGATTCCTGGGTCACTCACTGGAATATGGCTCATTTATCCAGTTGTACTTGCCCTACTGCTTTTAACCGTGCACACGGTTCTGGAGATGATCTCATCCACATCTCATGGTTTCAGTTATTACACATGTATTGAGGATTATTTCCAGCCCAGCCTACTCACCTAATATCCGGGCTTTGTGGTCCAACTGCCTGATGGAAACTTTCGCCTGGGTGTCCCACTGGTCCCTTAAACTCATTATTCTCAAAACCAAATGCATTATCTACCTATAAATCTTTTCTTCTTTTGATTATTTCCAACTTGTTTCAAGGTAGAGATTTCAGATTCATGTGGTTTCATATCCAAGTAGTCATGTGCTGCTGTCACCATTGCTATATTTTTGTATCTGTCCCCTCTTCTTTACCCTAACTCATGTCACTATCATCTCTCAGCTAAATCACTACCGTTGTTTTAACGTGTTGTTAAAAGATACTTCAATGCACAGGTCCCTGCTTAATTCTCTAGACTAATTTTTCTCTACTATCTGCCTTTTATTAATACTTTTTAATCTAGTAACATTTATTTTTCTTCTGCTTCAAGTGGCTCCCTTATTCCCTCATTACCTAAATAACTCCTACTCAACCCTTAAGACTCAGCTTTCTTGTTCCTTTCTCTAATAAATTATCTCTAGTGCACAATTTCTCTTCATCCCATCTCCCTTTCCCCCAGAACTGGATTACTTATCCCTCCTCTGATCTCCTGTAATGTGTTGTGTAAACTCTATGTTGGTACTTAGTGCATGACATTTTAAATATTCACTCTATGTCAATGTCTCTCCCATAAGACTCAGTTCCTTAAAGGCAAGAATTACATCTTATTGTTCATTAACTTTGATGCCATGTATAGTACTTGACTCATTTTAATCACTAAATAAATATTTGTTTTTTAAGGTAAGCAAGCTAAGCAAGGACAAATACATGCAGCAGGGAGTGATATGGAGGGAGAAGAGGTCATGGTGATATCCGTTTCTGCTTAGGCTTCTGTGGTTCTGTGGCTGCCCCAGTGCATTGGCTTCTGCTGAACCAGCTAGAAGGCACTGAAGACCAGAAGTGACAATCACAGTTAGGGCCAGTGAGTGTGTCTCTGCCTGAATAAATTCCACAGCCCTCCCAACTCCCATGGTGCTGGTGTGGTCAAATTGCAGGGACCGCTGCTCCCACCCCTTATGATCTGAACTCATCCAGACCCTGCTCATGCTCTACTTTGCTTGTGTTGTTCTCTTTGATGGAAAAGGACATTTTTTATCTCTGACTACTGCAATGCTCCCCAATGTCAAGGCTCAGCCCAAGTGGACTTTTGCTATGTACTTTTCTCCAAGACATCAATTTGTATTTAACTCCCTTTTTAAAAATCAAATGGATGTCATCAGTCTGGTACAATTTAGTTATAATATATTATCTTAGATAGGTTTCTATTTTTTTCACATGTTCGTCATAATTGACCCAATCCATTTGGTGAATGACAAGGCTTCCTGATGTCAGGGACCATGTGTTCATTTATGTGACAAGTAAGTATGCATTGCCTTTGTATAAAGTATCAGGCCTACACAAGGCATAGGGAGGAACAAACAGCGATTGAGACAGAAGTTCTACTCTATAGAAACAGATAGACAAGTGCAGCATTGCTTAAGTCGGGGATATGCAAGCCAGGGAGTACATAAGAAGATCTATTAAAGTGAGAAAATATTTGAATTCCTAATATTTCTAATTTTTGTTTCTAATAGTCTAATATTTCTAATATTCTAGCAAACTTTTTATCTAAGGAAAGAAATTAAGCTTTATAAATATTTAATATGTGAATTGATCCTGATTCCCTCAGTTGGTATCTATGTCATATAGTCATATATCATGTATGATACAAAAGGATCTTCGAGGCAGAGTGGGAGTTCTCAAACTCATGGGGGTTGACAGTACAAACCTCAGCCATTTAATCACTTTCAGTATACTGTGATGTATTGCAGTTTGAGTGTGCTTGGTTAAGAGGTTTGCTATTATCTAGCTTTAAGAAAATTAGCCCTCAAAAAGAGACCAGTGGCCTAAAAAAATAATTCATTTAAAGATACCATCACTTAAAGGTAATACTACTAATGCAAGCACAAGCAAACAAGAAAATGTCAGCTGACATCCTCTCCACTCAATAATGAACATTTCAGCCATATTTCAGTAGAAAACAATGTTTATCTAAACAGATCTAACAAGAACTTGTCCAAAATTTTAAATGATCTAGAATACTAATTAATTAGGAAACTCAACCTAAGAACACTTTTTACCTTGAGATACACCTAGTAATAGTTCGATGTAATCATCATAATAAAAAATTTTAACAATTAAGCATGAGTTTTCACTTCTGCTTTGTATGTAAAAAGCTGCAAAGACTATTGTTCTCATCACAACAATGAGAAAAGTCCAGAAAAAAACAAAATCATAACTTTATTGAACCAATCAGAAAGCTGAGGAAAATAGAGTTATCTGAGCTTGAAAGAGAGATAGATAAAAGATACAAACTCTCTCATCTATAGCAAACCACATGAGAAAAAGCTGTAGGCCACAATACAAGTGGGGAAGAAGAAGTCAGTCACATTTTAAAGGAATTTCCGAAGGCTAAGTGTGGGTTAGTGTGCCAGTCCAGAATAGTGAGGGCACCAACTAAAGGAGTTAATACTCATTCACAAACTCCTATCTGTGGATTCTACTGAGTGCTCATGAAAAAGACAGTGAGTGGGCCTGCACCCACTGTGCAGGGCTTTGGGGATAAGCCCACCCTGTGTGCTGCCCCCAGTGTATGTGAACGCTGTCTAGCAGTATAAGGACAGGCCCACCCCACGTGCTGCTTGTGCCCATATGCACCTCCTTCCCAAAAGCAGGAGGATTTACCTGTCTACACTGACATTGCTGCCACCAGCTCCTGCCCACATGCACCACCCAGGAGACTGTGATCCAGCACACCCAGCCTGCCAGCATCACTGCTGGTGCCTGTTTGCACTGCTTGGTGCTCTGAGGGTTGGCTTGCTGCTGTTGCCACCACCACCAACATCACACACACTGTCTGGGCACCAGAGGACCTACCCTTCAGGATCTGCCACTGCCGGCACCATGCACAACATCTGGGGGCCCAAGGCTCTGCCCTCCTGAACTTGTCACTGCTGATGCCCACATATATTACCTTGGCACCTGAGCACTGGCATCCTCAGCACACCCCCACCACTATCACCACTGTTGCTCGAGGACTGGCCCATCTGGTCATTAGCATCATCAGGAAAGTGTCACCACAGCCTCCACTAACAACTGCAGCCTAAGCCACTGAGGAACTCACAGATGCCACTGATGAGTTCATTACAGCTGAAGAAATCATACAAAGGCTACACTACTACACCCACCAAGAATCAATGCCAAAGTGCCTTTCCCAACCAATACTATAGAGACATCTACAGGAAAAAGTATTTCCCTGCAAAAGCCAATCGACAAAATTGGAAGCAGCAACTGTTACGATAGATGTGTGGATATTAAGGTAAGGACACAAAAACATGAAAAAGCAAGAAAACATGACACCTCCAAAGGAACATTATAATTACCAGTAATAGAGCCCAAAGAAAAGGAAATCTATGAAATGCCTGGAAAAAATTTCAAAATAATGACATTTAGAAAGTCAGTGAGATAGGACAACCCAAATGAACAATACACAGAAATCAAGGAAAGAATTCATGATTTGAATGACAAATTCAACAAAATAAATGCTGAGGAGCTTAAGGAAGTCCTACATCTGGAAGCAAAAGAACTACATCTACATATATATGAAAACACACAAAAAATAAAACTCATTGATAAAGCAGACACACAAATGAGAAAAAAAGGAGTCAACTGATATTACTATAAAACAGACCAAATTGTAGAAGTAAACAATAAAACAAAAAATACAAAGCAATCAGAAAACAATGCACAAGATGACAATAACATGTCCTCACCTATTAAAAACTATCTTCAATGTAAACAGCTTAAATTCCTCAATTAAGAGCTATAGACTGGCTGCATAGATCAAAAAACAAAAAAAGACACAACTATATGCTGCCTAAAAAACTTACTTCACATGTAAAGACACACATAGATTGAAAGAAAAGGAATAGACAAAATTATTCCACACAAACAGAAGCCAAAAACATGCTTCTGTAGCTATACTTATATCAGACAAAATAGACTTAAAGTCAAAAAACATAAAAAGGGACAAAAAAGGTCATTATAAAATGATAAAGGGATCAATTAAGCAAGAGGATATAACAATTGTAAATATATATGTACCTAACACTGGAGTACCCAGGTATATAAAACCAATATTGTTAGAGCTAAAGAGAGAGACTCCAATATACTCATAGTTGGGGACTTCAACATCTCACTTTCATCATTGCACAGATCTAGACAGAAAAGCAGCAAAGAAACATCATACTCAATCTGCACTAGAGACTAACTGAACCTAACAGGCATTTACAAGACATTTCATCCAACAGCTGCAGAATGCACATCCTACTCATCAACACATGGAACATTCTCCAGGATAGACCATATATTAGACCACAAGACAAGTCTTTTTTTTTTTTTTTTTTTTTTTTTGAGACGGAGTCTCGCTCTGTCGCCTGGGCTGGAGTGCCGTGGCCGGATCTCGGCTCACTGCACGCTCCGCCTCCCGGGTTCACGCCATTCTCCTGCCTCAGCCTCCCGAGTAGCTGTGACTACAGGCGCCCGCCACCTCGCCCGGCTAGTTTTTTTTTGTATTTTTTAGTAGAGACGGGGTTTCACCGTGTTAGCCAGGATAGTCTTTTTTTTTTTTGAGACGGAGTCTCGTTCTGTCGCCCACGCTGGAGTGCAGTGGCCGGATCTCAGCTCACTGCAAACTCCGCCTCCCGGGTTTACGCCATTCTCCGGCCTCAGCCTCCCGAGTAGCTGGGACTACAGGCGCCCGCCACCTCGCCTGGCTAGTTTTTTGTATTTTTTAGTAGAGACAGGGTTTCGCTATGTTAGCCAGGATGGTCTCGATCTCCTGACCTCGTGATCCGCCCGTCTCGGCCTCCCAAAGTGCTGGGATTACAGGCTTGAGCCACCGCGCCCGGCCCACAAGACAAGTCTTAACAAAGTTTTAAAAATCAGAATCCTAACAAGTATCTTCTCAGCCCACAATGGAAAAAAAACTGAAAATCAGTAACAAGAGGAACTCTGGAAACTGCACAAATACATGGAAATTAAACAACATGCTCCTAACAATTAGGTCAATAAAGATATTCAGAAGGAAATATAAAAATTTTGTGAGGCAAATGAAAATGGAAACATGTCCTTTCTGCCCATGGATGCTGCCGAGGAAGCATTGTTAAAGTCTCTCATTCCCCTGCTGTCATGTCTAAGTCAGAGTCTCCTAACGAGTCCTAACAGCTGAGGAAACTCTTCATTGGAGGGTTGAGCTTTGAAACAACCAACGAGAGCCTGAGGAGCCATTTTGAGCAATGGGAAATTCAAGGGCCAAGTGTTAATGAAAGATCCAAACACCAAGCGCTCCAGGGGCTTTGGGTTTGTCACATATGCCACTGTGGAGGAGGTGGATGCAGCCATGAATGTGAGGCCACACAAGGTGGATGGAAGAGTTGTGGAACCAAAGAGAGCTGTCTCAAGAGAAGATTCTCAAAGACCAGGTGCCCACTTAACTGTGAAAAAGGTATTGGTTCGTGGCATTAAAGAACACACTGAAGAACATCGCCTAAGAGATTATTTTGAACAGTGTGGAAAAATGGAAGTGATTGAAATAATGACTGACTGAGGCAGTGGCAAGAAAAGGGGCTTTGCCTTTGTAACCTTTGACGACCATGACTCCGTAGATAACACTGTCATTCAGAAATACTGGCCACAACTGTGAAGTTCGGAAAGCTCTGTCAAAGCAAGAGATGGCTAGTGTTTCATTCAGCCAAAGAGGTTGAAGTGATTCTGGAAACTTTGGTGGTGGTCATGGAGGTGGTTTTTGGAATGACGACTTTGGTCACGGAGGAAACTTCAGTGGTTGTGGTGGCAGCAGTGGGGATGGCTGTAATGGATTTGGTAATGATGGAAGCAATTTTGAAGGTGGTGGAAGCTATAATGATTTTGGCAATTACAACAATCATTCTTCAAATTTTGGATCCATGAAGGGAGGAGACTTTGGAGGCGGAAGCTCTGGCCCCTATGGTGGTGGAGGCCAATACTTTGCCAAACCGTGAAACCAAGTTGGCTATGGTGGTTCCAGTAGCAGCAGCAGCTATGGCAGAGGCGGAAGATTTTAATTACTGCCAGGAAACAAATCTTAGCAGGACAGGAGCGGCAGAGAAGTGACAGGGAAGCTACAGGTTACAACAGATTTGTGAACTCAGCCAAGCATAGTGGTGGCAGGGTCTAGCTGCTATAAAGAAGACGTGTTTGAGACAAATACTCATGTGTATGGGCAAAAAACTTGAGGAGGACTGTATTTGTGATTAATTGTATAACAGGTTATTTTCGTTTCTGTTTTGTGTAAAGTGTAAAGCATTCCAACAAAGGGTTTTAATGTAGTTTTTATTTTTTATTTTATTTTAATTTTTTGAGACGGAGTCTCTGTCGCTTGGACTGGAGCACAGTGGCACGATCTTGGCTCACTGCAAGCTCCGCCACCCGGGTTCACGCCATTCTCCTGCCTCAGCCTCCCGAGTAGCTGGAACTACAGGTGCCTGCCACCAGGCTCGGCTAATTTTTTGTATTTTTAGTAGAGACAGGGTTTCACTGTGTTAGCCAGGATGGTCTCCATCTCCTGACCTCGTGATCAACAGAATAAAAGACAAAAACCATATGATCATCTCAATAGATGCAAAAAATCATTTTATAAAATTCAGCATGTCTTCATGGTTAAAAATTCTCAACAATTAGGCACTGAAGGAACATACTTCATCACAATAAGGCCATATATGACAAACCCACAGCTAACATCATATTAAATGAGGAAAAGCTAAAAGCCTATTCTCTAAGAACTGGAACAAAAGAAGGATGTCCACCTTTCACCATTCTTATTCAGCATAGTACTGGAAGTCCTAGTCAAACCAATCAAAAAACAGAAAAATAAAAGGCATCTAAGTTAGAAAAGAGGAAGTCAAATTATCTTCCTTTGCAAATGACATAATCTTATATCACGAAAAACCTGAAGACTCCACCAAAAAACTCTTAGAACTGATAAACAGATTCAGTAAAGTTGTAGGATACAAAATCAACATACAAAAATCAGTAGTGTTTCTATACACCAATAACAAGCTAGCAAAAAAAGAAATCAAAAAAGCAAACCCACTTACAATAGCTGCAAAAAATAAAATACCTAGGAATGAATTTAATGAAGGATATGAAAGACCTCTACAACAAAAACCACTGATGAAAGAGATTGAACAAACAAATGGAAAGACATCCCATGCTCCTAGATCAGAAGAATTACTATTGTTAAAATGGACATATTACCTAAAACAATCTATAGATTTAATGCATTCCCTATCAAAATACCAGTGACATTCTTCACATACATAGAAAAGAATTCTAAAATTCTAAAATTCTAAAAACAAAAGACCTCTAATAGCCAAAGCAATCCTAAGCAAAAAGAACAAAGCTGGAAGCATCATATTACCTTACTTCAAAATATACTACAAAGCTATAGTAACCCAAACAGCAAAGTATTAGTATAAAAATCAATACATAGGCCAATGGAACAGAACAGAGAACCCAGAAATAAATCCACATATTTACAGCCAATTGATTTTTGATTAATGTGCCAAGAACATACACTGGGGAAAGAACACCTTCTTCAATAAATGATGCTGGGGAAACTGGATATCCACATGCAGAAGGATGAAACTAGACCCTATCTCTCACCATATACAAAAGTCAACTTAAAATGGATTAAAGACTTAAAGATAAGATCCGAAAGAAAAAACAGGGGAAATTCTATAGGACATTGAACTAGGTGAAGATTTTATGGATGAGCCTTTATTTTTAAATTTTTTTAATTTTTTAAACCTGAGGTCTCCTCTGTTGTCCAGGCTGGAGTGCAGTGGCATGATCATGGCTCACTGCAGCCTTAAGTTCCTGGGCTCAGGTGATCCTTCCACCTCAGACTCCTGAGTAGATGAGACTACAGGTGTACACCACCATGCTCAGCTAATTCTTTTTATTTTTTTAGAGACAGGGTCTCACTATGTTGCACAAGCTGGTCTCAAACTCCTGTCCTCAAGTGATCTTCCCACTTCAGGCTCCTGAGCCACTAAGATAACAGGCATGAGCCACTATGCCCTGCTGTAAGTAAGACTTTAAAAGCACAGGCAACAAAAACAAAAATAGACAAATAAGACTATATTAAGCTAAAAATGTTCTGCACTGCAAAGGAAACAATTGATAAAGAGACAATCTGTACAATGGGAGAAAATATTTGCAAACTATTCATCTGACAAGGAACTGATATCCAGAATATACAAGGAACTCAAACAACTCAACAGCAACAAAACAAAACAAAACAAAAGCCAGTACTCTCATTAAAAAGCAGGCAACAGGTGTGAATAGACATTTCTCATAAGAAGAAATACAAATGGCCTACAGGCATGTGAAAAAATGTTCAACGTTGCTAATCATTAGGGAAATGCAAATCAAAACCACAATTAGATATCATCTCACCCCAGTTAGAGCGGTTATTGTAAAAAAGACAAAAAATAACAAGTACTGGTGATGATGTGGAAAAAAGGGAATCTTATACGCTGTTGGTAAAAATGTCAATTAGTACAGCCATTATGGAAAACAGCACGGAGGTTTCTCAAAATATTAAAAATTGAACTACCATATGATCCAGTAATGCCACTACTGGGATTGTATTCAAAAGAAAATAAATCAGTATATCAAAGGAATACCTGCACCTCCATGTTTATTTCAGCACTATTCAGAATAGCCAAGATATGGAATCATCCTAAGTGTCCATGAATAAATAAAGAAAATGCGGTATATATATACAATGGAATACTATCCAACCACAAAAAGAATAAAAGCTTGTAATTTGCGGTAACATGGATGGAACTGGAGGACATTATGTTAAGAGAAACAAACCAGGCACAGAAAGACAGTTATTGCATGTTCTCACTGCATATGTGGGAACTAAGAGTTGATCTCATGGAGGTAGAGATTAGAATGATGGTTACCAGAGGCTGGGAAAAGGTAGAGGTATGAAAAGAGGTTGGTTGATGGATAAAAACATACAGTTAGAGAGAAGGAATAAGTGCTAGCATTTGATAGCACAGTAGGGTGACTATTTATAAAAGATGGGGAATTTCTCCCATCTTTTTGAGAAGAAGAAACATGTATAAAAGGTAAGGAATTTCTCCCATCTTTTTCAGAGAAGAAGCATGTATAAAAGATAGGGAATTTCTCCCATCTTTTTCAGAAGAAGACATCTTTCATCTGAAATTCTCCATCTTTTATACATGCTACCTTTTTTACTATATCCTTTCACATATTAATCATAGTTATTGTAAAGTTCCTGTATGCTAGTTTCAACATCTGGGTATTGCTAGAAATTAAAAACCTAATATTGGCTAGGCACGGTGGCTCATGCCTGTAATCTCAGCACTTTGGGAGGCCGAGGCAGGAGGATCATCTGAGGTCAGGAGTTCAAGACCAGCCTGGCCAACATGGTGAAACCCCTTCTCAACTAAAAATACAAAATTAGCTTGGTGTGGTGGCGGGTGACTGTAATACCAGCTACCTGGGAGGCTGAGGCACAGGTGCTTGAACCCAGGAGGTAGAGGTTGCAGTGAGCCAATTGCGCCATTGCACTCCCTCCTGGGCAACAAGAATGAAACTCCATCTCAAAAAACAAACAAACAAACAAATAAACAAACAAAAACAAAACTAACAGTGGAGATAAAAAATGCTTTCAACATACTCCTTAGTAGACGTATGAACCCAGCTGGAAAGAATCAGTTAACTTGAAGATCTGTCAACAGAAATTACCCAAACAAAAATACAAAAAGAAAGAAGAAGAGTGGGAGAATAAAATCAGAATAGGGTGTTCATATCAAACATAATAATGTACATACAATTGGAGTCCCAGAAGGATAAGAGAAAGAAAATGGGGAAGAAGAGATATTTGGAGACATAATGAATGGCCAAGAATTGTCCAAAAATAGTGAATGACAGTAAATCACAGATCCAAGCTCAAACAACCCCAAAAGGATATACGCCAAACAAACAAAGAAAACCTTACATATACTTAGATACATCATAATCAACCTGCTAAAAATCTAAAATAAACAGAAAATTTTGAAGGCAGCTGGGGAAAAATGATGGGGAACACATTATATACAGCAAAACGAAAAGAATACTTAGTGTAGACTTTTCATCAGAAACCATACAAGCCAAAAAAGAAATGAAGTGACATTTTTAAAGCACTGAAGGAAAAAATAAAAATAACTGTCAACTTAGAGTTCTACACACAAAGAAAATTTTTTGAAAATGAAAGCAAAGACACTTTCATAAAAACAATAGGTGAGAAAATTCAGTAACAGCTTACTTGCTTTGTAATAATTGTTAAAGTTCTTCAGGCAGAAGGATTACGTTACCAGATAGAAATTTGGATCTAAACAATCGAATGAAGAGTTCTGGGAAGGATAAATGAATACTACTTAGCAATAAAAAGGAACAGCTAACTAATATATAACAACATGGATGAATTTCAACATAACAACTGACTAAAAAAAGGCAGACAAAGCCAAAGCATATTGTATGGTCAATATATAAAATTCTAAAAACACGAAATAATGTCTAGTGACAGAAAGTAGATCAGTGGTTTCCTATGGGCTTAGGAAACATACACTCACCATACAACCCAACAATTTTATTCTTGGTTATTTACCCAGGAGAATTGAATGCACGTGCCCTCATAATACCTGTATAAGGACTGTTATACCAAATTTATTAGCTGTATTCTTAATATCCAAAAACTAGAAACCGCCCAAATGTCTATTAGTTTGTGAATGGATAAACAAACTGTGCTACATCTATACAATGGAATACTACTCAGTAATAAAAAATAATAAAGTACTGATACATGCAACAACATGGATGAATAGTAAAAAAAACTTTATACTAAGTAAAATAAACCAGGCTTGAAAGTCTATACTTTCTATACTAAGCAATTCTATTTTTATGACATTCTGGAAAAGGCAAAACTATAGGAACAGAAATCAGATCTGTGGTTGTCTGAGGTTGGATATAGATAAAAGGATTGGCTACTAAAAGGTACAGGAAACTTTTCAGGGGAATGGAAATGTTCTATATTTTGAGTGTGTTGTTTACATGAGTGTATACGTTTGTGAAATTTGTAAAACAGGACATCTCTTGAAGGATGAGTTTTACTGTATATAAATTATACTTCAGCAAACTGATTTTAAAAATTAGGCACCCAAAATAGGAAAGCAAATCTCTCAAATTTTTCAGTGATGTTTAAAATCATAGCACACTCAAGCCAGTACTTTTAAACATTTCACTAAATATAAAGATAAACGTTTAGAAACCTCTTTTAAAGTTTCTTATTTTATAGCAAAAGCCAAACTGTTGGGGAAATAACTGAAATAATACTCAGAACCCAGTAGAGTGATAAACTAAAATCCTTTCTCATATTGACAGATTCCATTGATGGACACTTGGGAAACATTTCTGAACATTCCTGAAATTTTGAAGAAATAAGTATTAGATCAATTTATGCAGTGTTGTAATTATGTCAGTTTGTTGTTTATGTGGATTAAAAAACAGCAGCTATTTCTAACGTGTTTGAGCATGTGGTACTTTACAGATTCTATCTCAGAATCTTCTGAAATACATAAAGAACTCTTTTTAAGGGGGTATAAATGGAAAAACGTATGGGAGCAGATACATTCACAACTGAAAGGATCTTTAATAGAAAGAATAATTTATGGAAAAATTATGGAAGTGTAACCACTGAGGAAAAGGCTGCTTTAACTCAAATATATATAAACAGCCTGGAGTCAGAGAGACCATCACAAACAAAATTTATTCACTAAGTAATTGCTATGCAAGAAATATGCATAATTTGAAGCCAAAGTATACAAGATGTACCCATGTAGTTAGTTTTAGAAATACGAGTCTTTCAAAATATTATAGAATCTTTGCAATAAATGAAACGGGAAAATAACATAAAATTCTAGTGTTCCACAATGAAAAATGCTGTTTGGCAAGTGGTAAAGTACGTAAAGAGTACTTAAAGAGTTGCTCAAATTTAAGATAAGTGTTCCAAAGTTATTTTTTATGACAATGTCAATGGTATGCTACCAGCAGATTAAAAAAAAAAGAATGCACACACAATGTGTCTCTTTATGTGCATATTTTTAAATGAATTAAATGATAACTTTAAAAAACATTGTACAATGGTGTAGGCATTTTGAAGAGATCTAATTTAGAAATTTTTCCATTGTTATGTGATTTTTGCTACCCCAAAAATGCAAATGTTAAAATTTATTATATCTGAACACTTGAAACACTTGGAAGCATAGATTTCTAGGTTGTGAAAAATTTTTCTAAATCAAGAGTTTTATGCATTTTAAACACATTGTTAAAAGAAAAACTAATTCACATTAGAAAGAGACTTACTGTCCAAATTTCAATAAACTTTAGAAAATTTCATAGATAAGAAAGAAAAATGAGAATGATAATTTAGTTAACACAATCAGTGATTAAC